>NC_048227.1:26733885-26776641 GCF_002007445.2 Ailuropoda melanoleuca
CCTTGGCAATTCGGGGCTTTTTCTGGTTCCACACAAATTTAAGGGCTGTTTGTTCCAGTTCTTTGAAAAATGTCACTGAAGAAAAAGAAATTAGGGAATCCATTCCATTTACAACAGCACCAAAAATCATACGTTATCCCGGAATTAACTTAACCAGAGACGTAAAGGATCTATATTCTAGAAACTACAAATCACTCTTCAAAGACATTGAAGAAGACACAAAAAGATGGAAAAATATTCCATGCTCATGGATTGGAAGAATAAACAGTTAAAATGTCTATGCTCCCCAGAGCAATCTACACTTTCAATGCCATCCCAATCAAAATACTAATGTTGGCATTATTAAGGAATTATAGGAGGTAAGGATTCAGTAGAAGATACAGGACCAGTGGTATTTTTGTGTTCATGCTGTTACTTTTAAAGAAAAGGGATGGTGGCCTAACCCTGAAAGATTTAACTTGAGAGACTCATTTTCAGATACCGGGAAAGAGCTTGGCGTGATGAGAGTATATGTTTGCTTAACTCTGTTGCAAAGGAGAAATTTTCTTTTAATAATACTCTCTCTCTAATTTAAATTCTCTCCTTTTTTAGAAAGCAGACGGAGAAAAGTAATTGGCCCCAGGCAGATAATAGTGAAAGCAAAAGTTAGGTTGACTAGCATTTTTGACAATTTTATTTACTTCGGATGTTTTAGGGCTGAAACTGCAAAGAAGCTTGACTGTGTTATCCAGGGCTGGCCTTCTTGTAGAAGCAGCCAAAATCATGATTTCAGCCTTTTTATATCTGAGGGATTCCTATTCTCTACTGTTCTTGATAGTTTCTGCTGTCTGTGGAGTTGAGTATGGATGAAAGATCATTGCCTCTGTTCCTTTTTTTTTTTTTTTTTTTTTAAAGATTTACGTATTTGAAAGCGAGCGAGCATCAGGGGCAGGGGCAGAGGGAGATAAGCAGACTCCCTGCTTGAGCAGGTAGCTTCATGCGGGGCTCAATCCCAGGACCCTGAGATCATGACCTGAGCCGAAATCAAGAGTTGGGTGCTCAACAGACTGATCCAGCCAGACGCCCCTCCTCTGTTCTGTATAACCTGCAGCTGTAAGGTGTGGTCAGCATCTAAGATGAGGGTGATCCCTATCTTCTTTGACTGTTCTAGGTGACAGTTTCTAGCTTCAGGAAAGAATTACTTCCAGGATTGTAAGATTAGGATTGTAAAATCAGAGTTAACTAAAGATAAGATCATTCTGATATATGGCTGTCTCTTAACAGGTATGAAAATGGCTGCGCTTATTTCCATGAAGAAGAAAGAGAAGGACTTGCAAAGATCTGTAGGCTTGCTATTCATTCCCGTTATGAAGACTTTGTAGTGGATGGTTTCAACGTGTTATATAACAAGAAACCTGTTATATATCTTAGTGCTGCTGCTAGGCCTGGCCTGGGCCAGTACCTTTGTAATCAGGTAATGTGGTATAAGGGAGATATTTTAAAGCAATTGTGTTTTGTTCTGTCCTGAAACTTTATAAAGTATGTAGACCTATTATTTCTTTAGCTGCAGGTTTTTTTTCAAATGAAAAGAAACAATATGCTTGTTTTGTCATTATCAGAAAATACATAACAGTGTATTAATGTATTTTCAGATATATATATGCGTGTGTGAAAATATATATATAAATATATGTGTGTATATATAAGTATGTGTATATATATATAGAGAGAGAGAGAGAGAGAGCGTGCACACACAAGCAGGGAGTAAGGGGAGAGGGAGGGAGAGAATCTTAAGCAGGCTCCACACTCCTAACGTGGGGCTCAATCTCACAACCCTGAGATCATGACCTGAGCTGAAATCAAGACTTGGACGCTTAGGGCACCCGGGTGGCTCAGTCGTTAAGCGTCTGCCTTCGGCTCAAGTCATGATCCCAGGGTCCTGGGATCGAGCCCCACATCAGGCTCCCTGCTCAGCGGGAAACCTGCTTCACCCTCTCCCGCTCCCCCTGCTTATGTTCCCTCCCTCACTGAGTCTCTCTCTGTGTCAAATAAATAAAATCTTTAAAAAAAAAAAAAAAAAAGTTGGACACTTAACCAACTGAGCCTCCCAGGCACCCCTCATGTGTGTGTGTATTCTTAGTTTTAGTTGCCCAAAGGCAACCACAGTCAACATTTTTTTTCCAGACTTTAATCAAAGAATTTTTACATGGTTATGTGTTTTTACATGGTTATGTCTGGCTTTTTTCACTTAGTGTTATAACAGGTACGTATGCTGTTTCAACAGTTCTTCAAAGTACAGTCTATTTTTAATATCTTCATAATATTCCTTCAAGTGATTTTATGGAATACTGTTTCCCTTTTGGGTAATTAGAGTGTTCACATTCTTTTATTTTCTCTGACCATTTTCAGGCAATGCTCTTTGCATAGGATTATTATAGACATCTTTGTGTATTAAGCTTTTTCTATATTTAGAAATTATTTTCTAGATTCTATTCCTTAGATTTTCAAAGTTTATCTAGAATTGCTAGATCAAAGAGCATTACCATTTTTTAATTTCATGGTATATGTAGCTCAATTAGGGCGCTACAAAAAAGTGCAGCTTCTTGGCCAAGAATGTTTTAAGGCAAAACCTGTAGGATTCGAGGGTTTGTCTTTTGTAAGATAGAGGACTCCTGGGGAGATACATGGGGGAAACTCAGGGACTTAGGTTGATGATGAGCTGTAGTCACTGGTGGCAAGAAATTATGTTGTCTTTTTTTTTTTTCTAAGATTTTATTTATTTATGAGAGAGCAGGGGGAGGAGCAGAGGAAGAAGCAGAGCAAGAGGGACAATAGACTTCATGCTGAGTGTGGAGCCTGACATGGGGCTCAGTCTCAGGACCTTGAGATCGTGACCCAAGCCCAAACCAAGAGTCAGATGCTTAACTAGCTGAGCCACCAGGTTCCCTCGTGTCTTCTTTTTGAGGATGTACAGAACAAGGAGATTTATAATATCCTTACAGAAACCTGGAAAAAATTACTGAGTATCTCCGACAGGCCAGGTTCTTATGGACCCAAAATTGTCTTGGGACAGCAACCCAGTCTTCAAAAGCTGTATAGGGGTGGGGATGTGCCTGGCTGGCTCAGTCACAAGAGCAGGCAACTCTTGATCTCTGGGTCATGAGTTCAAGCCCCACGTTGGGTGTAGAGCTTACTTAAAAAAAATAAAATAATAAAATAAAATTTTTAAAAAGGCTATGTATGGGGCGCCTGGGTGGCGCAGCGGTTAAGCGCCTGCCTTTGGCTCAGGGCGTGATCCCGGCGTTATGGGATCGAGCCCCACATCAGGCTCCTCCATTGTGAGCCTGCTTCTTCCTCTCCCACTCCCTGCTTGTGTTCCCTCTCTCGCTGGCTGTCTCTATCTCTGTCGAATAAATAAATAAATCTTTAAAAAAATAAAAAAAATAAAATAAAAATAAAAATTAAAAAAGGCTATGTAATAAAGGTATTTTGTTAAGTGAGAAAGGCAGATGGCAGAATAGTATAGATAAGATGGTCATATTTGTGTTTCTGAAAGTGTTTATGTGCGGGGCGCCTGGCCGGCTCAGTCAGTGGAGCACGCGATCTTGATATAGGGTTCGTGAGTTCCAGCCCCACGTTGGGTGCAGAGCTTACTTTAAAAAAAGAAAGTGTGTATGTGTAAGTTTTTCATACCAAAAAAATATTGATATAAATACTTAGAAAATGTTTAGAAGGTTTTATACTAACCTGTTAATGGTGGTGGCTCGATGGCTTATGGGGTGTAAGGGCATTTTCACTTTAAACTTCTATATTCTTATGTGTTTTACTTGGGTTTCATTTTCATAATTTAAAAAGAAAATCCTTTAAGGGGGAGAAAGTATGCTCATTAAGTTTTTGGTCTCGAAATGGTGCTACCAAGTCTTAGTTACACAGAACAATATGCTGCAACTGTTTAAAAATTTCTAAAACTGTAAACTCCTCAAGGATTTGGAAGCTAAAAATAAAGAATCTGAAATTTATTTGACAATTACTATCTCCATTCATAACACTTCGTTTCTTTTAAGAAATGTACATCTGCTAATCCATATTTACTGCTTTTTAGGAGTGGGTGGATCCATAAATGAGATACTGTTCTTTGAATGCCTTTTGCTGGTGTTATTTATCACTAATGCTTGGAGGAAGGATCCTAAATTATCTCCCAAAATGCTTAGAGCTGGGCTGTTTCTTGGTTTGGAAAAGTGTTTTTATTTTTTGGTATATTCTAGAATATAACAAAGATAGTTACTCATTTAGAACATGAGTTGGTAGTTATTCATTTCGTCGACACAGAGAATATTACATTGTCTGTATCTTCTTATAAGAATCTCAGCGCCTGGGTAGCTCAGTCGTTAAGCGTCTGCCTTGGGCTGAGGTCATGATCCCAGGGTCCTGGGATCTAACCCTGCATGGGGCTCCTTGCTCAGCGAGGAGTCTGCTTCTTTCTCTCCCTCACCCCTTCCCCTGCTTGCGCTCTCGCCAGCGTGCACTTTCTCTCAAATAAATGAATAAAATCTTTAAAAAAAAAAAAAAAGAATCTCTGCCCCTGGAAATTCACCCTTTTTTAAAAAATTTTCTAGGTGTGCTTCAACATCTATTTATAATATTAAGAGTTCCTAAGGAGAGAGATTGTTTAAAAAGTGTAATTGTGACTTTTCTTAGAGCCACAGTCTTTAGGGGGCATAAGTGAATGGTGACAAAGGTCTTTCCTACAAAATCGTGTGTTTCTTCTTGTAGCTCGGGTTGCCCTTCCCCTGCTTGTGTCGTGTGCCATGTAACACTATGTTTGGATCCCAGCATCAGATGGTAAGTTCTCTTTTTGGTTTGTAAAATAATATGGAATTGTGTTTTGAAACCGTATCTTCCTTTACAACTGAAGTTCTGTTTGCTGGCCTCCAGATAATTATTAGCTTGTTGATTTATCGCTTATATCTTCCCATTGCATAATACATGCTTCCATGTTTGAATGTCTCTGAAGGTTGGCTGGCGTATAGGTGAGGAACACCTGCCTCTTAAGGACTTTTGTCATTACTGTATCACCTGCTTTAAGTAGGAACCTGGGAGTCCAGTTAAGCACCAGAAGTTTCTTCTAAAGCTCATCCTTTGAAAGGTTATCATTGGTGTCTGAATTTGTGAGTGGCAGATTTTGAAAATGAGGTTCTTTCTTGTAATGTGGGATTGGAATTGGATTCTGCTTTTTTTCCCTTAATTTTAAAAAATTTTTAATTTAAATTCAATTAATGTAGTGTATTATTAGTTTCAGTGGTAGAGTTCAGTGATTCATCAGTCTTATATCCACTGCTCATCACATCCCATGTCCTCCTTAATGTCTATCACCCAGTCACCCAATCCCCCCACCCCCATCCCCTCCAGCAACCCTGTTTGTTTCCTATGATTTAGAGTCTCTGACGGTTTGTCTCCCTCTCTGATTTCATCTTGTTTTATTTTTCCCTCCCTCCCTGTATTCTGCTTATTTTTAGACATTCAAGTGTTAAGCCTTTCCATACTGAAGCCAGAAACAAAGGGGATAGGTTTTAGGATTCTGTATTTCTTTTTCCAAGGTAGTTTGATCTTCTGGTTTGGATACATCAATGAGTAATATTAGAGATAGATTTTTGGCTGTTTGGTAGGGGGGATTGAGAGAATATTTTTTTAAAACCTAAATATTTAAAACTAGAGAAAGATTTATCCTGTATACATGCAGTTTTTAACTTTGATCTCATTTAACCAATTTTTGTAGTTAGTCTTCGAGGGAAACTTTGATTTTTATCTCTGTGATTAGCAGAGATAGAAAAATGGTCAAGAATAAGAATTGCGGGGCACCTGGGTGGCTCAGTCTGTTGAGCGTCCTACTTTTGATCTCAGCTCAGGTCTTGATCTGAGGGTCATGGGTTCAAGCCCCGTGTTGGGCTCCACACTAGGTGTGGAGCCTACTTAAAAAAAAATAAGAATAGATTTGCATGATTAATTTTGAGAGTCATCTGCTTCTTTTGAAAGTTCTAATTTTTTTATTGTATAGCTTTTATACAATATTGTATAGCATTTTTTTTTTTAGTTGCTTCATGTTTTTGTGGTTTGCGTTTTCATCTAGGATGTTGCCTTCTTGGAGAAACTGATTAAAGATGATATAGACCGAGGAAAACTGCCCCTGTTGCTTGTGGCAAATGCTGGTAGGTATTATGAACTGAATCTCCCACTTTAGACATACGAGAGAAAGACTAGGTACTTAGCCTTAAAAAAAAAAAAAAAAAAAAGTCTAAAGAAATATTTGTGCACCCCATGTATAAGGCAGTTTGTATCAGCATCGTGGTGAGAATTACAATACTACACTTGGCTCCTTAGATTCCCTTTAATTGTTAGTTTGGGGAGTTATTTTGTTGGTGTGTGTACTTCCTCATTTAGGTTGTAAGTACTTCTCTCTTTTGTGCACTTCCTTTCTAAATTGAATTTTAAAATGTCATACTTAAATGTCCACCTTGAATGTGGTAGTTCAACCACCACTTTCTGCTCTGCTTCCCTCATCGTATTCAGCATTGTACTGAAAGCTCTAGACAGTGCATAAGGCAAGAAAAATGACACACATATTAGAAAGAATAAACTCTTTACTTGCAGATGGCTTGATTATTTAGATAGAAATTCCTAAGCAAACTACAGAAAAGCCATTGGAACAATAAGCAGATTGATCAGGGTTGCAGGATTTCTGTACACCAGCAATGAACCACTGAAATTGAATTAAAAATGCCATTCATAATAGCATCAAAAACATGAAAACTTTATGGATAAATTTAACAAAATACATGCAAGATTTGTATGCTGAAAACTATAAATGTTGCTGAAATAAATTCAAGAAAACCCAGATGAATGGAATAATACAGCCTATGCACCTGTGGAAAGGCTCAATATAAGGAAATCTGATTTCCCCAAATTAATCTGTAGATTGTACACATCAATACACAAAATTTCAGCAGGCTACAATTTCTTACAGGAGGTGATAAGCTGATTCTAAAATTTATATGGAAAACAGGATGCGAGGATAACCAGAATAATTTTGAAAAAGAACAGAATTCAAAGACTTAGGCTATCTGGCTTTTAGACTTAGTATAAAGCTACAGATAATCAGGACAGTGTGGATTAATTAAAGACAAGAGAGTTTAGAAATAGACTCACATGTATATGGTCACTTGTTTAAAGATGCCAAGGTATTTCAAGGGAAGAAACGTGGGTCTTTTCCACCAAGTCAATATTCACGTGGAAAAAAACAAAACAAATCTGAAGCTTAACCCTTACCTCACTCTATATACAAAAATCAGTTATAAATGGTTTATAGACCTAAACCCTGCAAAAGAACCACTTGCATTGGTTGTTTTTGTTGAGGCTGTTGATGCAGGTTTGCAACCTTATTAGGTGGGATTCTTTTAACTGGAAGTTTAGGACAGTCGGGAGAATGCATGAGTCCGGTTTTACTCCTGCTCTGTGAAGAGGGACCCGCCTGTTCAACCTGTAGTGTAAACAGATTTATCTAGGGAACAGGTTAAAGCCTTCAGTATGTCTAAACTGACTGTTAAACTGAATGCATGTTCTGTATTAAAACAAAGAACCTCTCGTATTGGGTTAAAAAAAACATGGAGATTTATCCATTTACATTTATAATAGACACACCTAAATAACAATAACCCAGAAAGTGACAAGATAACAAGTGTGGAGAAGGGCATCTTGGGTACATCGTGACAGACCGGAAATACTGTAGTTTTGTTAGTGTGAAATAAGGTAGACTCCACACGAATTATAACTCATGTAATCCACTAAGAGAACAGGCGTTAAGAATGCTGATGAACGTAACTGAAATATAGAAAGGAAAACCTAAGGAAAAATTGATAAAATACAAGTATAAATTGACACACCCACCATCTTAGTGAGAGACTTGAATATATTGCTCCTGAAAGAACATCAAGTAGAAAGAAAAAAAAAAGCATATAGAGGTTTTAAGTAACAGTATTCACAAGCTTGCTTCTGTAGAAACATAAAATGCAGAATATGCACACTGGAATTTGAATAACCAACTTGTGAAAGTTGATTGTAAGCCAGGTCACATAGAAAAATCTCAGTGAAACAGATAAAATGTTACTTCCTTCTTAGAGATAATGTATTTCAAAGCTTTTATCATGCTATAAAGACTCAGAAAGTATTTGTTCCTTGTAGTATCCTTTTTTGTGTGTTTTATGCTAGGAACTGCGGCAGTAGGGCACACAGACAAGATCGGGCGTCTGAAAGAGCTCTGTGAGCAGTACGGCATATGGCTTCACGTGGAGGGGTGAGTGCAGGGCAAGGCTGGCTCCGTGGGGGACGTTTCTCTCTAAGGGCTCTTCAGGTTCCATAGTAAAGGTAACAAAGTAACCCAAAGTGGCGTGAGCGAGGTGAGATTTTATTGGCTCACGTAACTAAAAAGATGGGTGTTAGGATTATTTTAGGCTCAGCGTCTTCCTCTCCCCACCCACTCCCCCAGTCACTTGGCCTCATTTCCTCTGTGGGTGCCTCTATCTATAGATAGACTTTCCTGTTTCGGTGCAGAATATTTGCAGGGGCTCCAGCTTGCTTTCCAGGTCTGTGTCCTGAGGGTCATACGTCGCAGCAGAAGTCTTCTGCTGAGCCCGTTACCGTGGCCAGGGAGACGTAACCCTTCTATGGTTTCAGTGATCGGCCTGCCCCTGGAGCAGGTGGTGGCGTCTCCTCCACCCGAAGCTGTGATCTGACGGAGGAGATGGGGGTGGTTCCCTGGAAGGGCTCTGGGGCGGATACGGGGCAGCTACAGGAATCCATACCCAGCACACCGTATGAGCTGGGCTTTTGTTTTATCCCTCTGGGAAAGAGTGATGACTAGAAAATAATAGATATGAAAGATAGAAAAGAAGACACCCATTACACTTCATCACTAGGTGACATCCCCTGAAACACATATGATTAAAGTGCATTTCCAAGGTTTTGCTGAAATTAGTATATACCACATTTTCTGTTGATATAAACACTTATAATCTGGCTGAAAGACTTTTAAATGTCAGCTTGAACCAACAGAGCCTTTTTTTTTTTTAAGTATAAGCTTAGTGCATAAGCAGTGATAAATAATTTGTGTTTTTTCCCCCAGTGTGAATCTGGCAACCTTGGCTCTAGGTTATGTCTCCTCATCAGTGCTGGTATGTGATTGATTTACTAAATATTGTGTTTTTAAGAAGGAATTTAAAATCACTTAATCCCTGAGGCGCCTGGGTGGCTCAGTTGGTCAAGCATCCAACTTGATTTTGGCTCCAGTCTTGATCTCAAGGTTGTTTGTTCAAGCCTCATGTTAGGCTCTGTGCTGGGCGTGGAGCCTACTTAAAAAGAAAGAAAGAAACCAATCCCTGATGGCTTTTTGTGTTTTTTATGAATGGAGAAGGGTGTTGGATTTAGTGTATTCTGATAGTCCGTAACAAAAAGTTGTTTTCTCTTCGGTAGGCTGCAACCAAATGTGACAGCATGACATTGACTCCGGGTCCATGGCTGGGTTTGCCGGCTGTCCCTGCAGTCACCCTCTATAAACACGACGATCCTGCCTTGGTAAGCTCACTCTCACTGAGAGGGACTGGGGAATGGCTACTAATCATTATCAAGTCTGGGAGCAGAATATGGAAAAGGAGAAAATTTTCCTTAATGCCACTTCTGTGACAATTTAATCAAAAAAAGTTTCTAACATAAGTGAAACAGTACTGTATACATTTTTTCTATTTATTCTCCTCATAGCCCCCTATGTGTATGAAGAACTTTTTATCACATTTTATGACTACATAATATTCTATCACTTAAATACTACAATTTAATCGTTTGTCAACTTTTAGGATGTTTTCGAATTTTTATTACTAAAATAATGAGCCTCTTTCTGTATTTCAGATTATTTCCTTCGAATATGTTCCCAGATGTGACGTTCCTATTAAAAGTAGTTAAAGCTCTTGATCCCCATTGTCTAGAAGGTTGTAACATATTTTTTCTAAGAAGTGGTTCTTAATAGTGGATCAATTAGTGACAGGCATATGCAAAATAAGCTTTAAGTGATTCTTACTGAAACAGTTAATGTCGTGCTTAGTCGATAATGGCCAGGTGTTTGAGGACACTCAGAAGAGCCTTGGAAGGGGCTACTTCTTGAGTGCTCGAGAGCTCCGGCTCTGGGACGAGACGCATCCAGATTGTCATCCTGGCTTTGCCACACCTGAGCTGTGAACGCTTGTAAGCAAGTTGTCTGACCTAGGTTGCCTAGAATACTTCCCTCACGGGGCCGTTAGGTGGTCAGATGAATAAGGCAAGCCAGGTCCTTGGTGTAGCATCTGACATGGAGTAAGTGCAGAGGAAATGGTAACTAGATAATTCTGCTGTGTGTCTTCATTGGCTTTGATCACTAAAGCCATTTTGGCTTTTTTAGACTTTAGTTGCCGGTCTTACATCAAACAAGCCAGCAGACAAACTCCGTGCCCTGCCACTGTGGTTGTCTTTACAGTACTTGGGGCTTGATGGGATTGTGGAGAGGATTAAACATGCCTGCCAGCTGGTGAGTAGAAACCTCAAGTTTAAATGAGTCACCAATCCTCTGTGGCAAAAGCAGCAACAGAAAGTTGCCTCATTGCCTCACCCGCCGTCCATGACCTTGTCGTCTGGATTTGGCTTCTCATAAGCAAGCAGATTGCATGTGTACATTTCTGTTCCGAAGTTCTGGGAGGGACTGACGGGGTGTCCCAGCAATTGTGTCCACATGAAATGAGATTAGATGAATGCCCGTGTCAGCGTATGATGAGAAAAGAAGTCACAAGGTGAGATCAAGGAGTGGAGAAGGAAGCAAAAGGGAAGGGGTAACTGGGGTCCCTGACTGGCTGTCTCTTAAGGGGGAAGGAAATATGGCCACTAGGGGTGGAGATGATGGATGGGCTGCATGTTTTTAATACCAGCTGGCTTGGGTTCCCAAATGGCAAGGCTCTAGGGACAGTTCTATAATTCTCCTTCTGTATGAGGTGTTCTCGTTGTGAAAATGTATGATTATGCTCTAGTTTAGAAAGCAAAGAAAGTCATGCTTATGCAGTTTGAGAGCTGAGTCTGAAAGCTTGATGTCGCCTCTCTAAGGCTCTTCGCTTACCTGGAAGACAGGGGTGATGTAATAAGAGGTAGTTAGGACTGAATGAGCTCATACATGTAGTGCCTAATGACATGCAGATGGATTTAACAGTAAATCTTTGTTTTAAATGTGTTCCATGGAATCAGGACTTCCTCGTGTCATTTTTATGTTTAGGGAAAATTAGTATCTGTCACTGTAGCAACTGTCTTTGTTTCGTAATGTCAGGATCGTTCATTCTAACGCTCCTTTCTGATGCAACAGAAGCATTGTAAATGAAGTGGTTTGGTTTTTACATAGATAATTTCAAGATTTATGTTCATTAGGTTTACAAAAGCACATTTCTAAAAAATTTTCTCACTGGGCTGTCGGCTCACGTCTTGAGGTTTGGTTGTTCAGAAGGAGAGGCCTTTACTGCCGTGGTAACTTAGTCACTTCAGGGAAGGTCTGGGTGTCAGGGGAAGGCTCTTCAATTCCCTTTGGCTTACGAAGCACAGGACAATAATGAGACGTTAACTACCAAACCCTTGAGGTCACTGCAGCTCTGTCTCCTGCACGCAAACGCTGTAGCTGGTCACAGGACCCCTGACCACCTCTGATGGCCTGTCGCTGACTCCCCGGTGCTCCGAGCACGTGTGGAACTCCCGGGAGATGTAGCACGTGTGGTTATCTGTATGTTCTGCCCCATCCGTGGGGGCAGGAATCTGTATCCTCCTCCTTTGCTTCCTCCCATCATCATCGTCAGCACTATCCTCCTCATCTTCCTGGGAAGCAGTTAGGAGCATTTACTCTGCGAAGCACATGGCGCACACTGCGCACGCGCGGTCTTGTTTGACCTTCCCTAGAATACGAAGTCTGCGGGTAACAGCGTTACTAAGCAGTAGTTTTCATGAGGGGTTTTCCAGTGCCCGACTCTCAGTAAACAACTGCAGAATGAATGAACCCCAAGCCCATGAAGGAGATGCTCTTTAACCCACATCAATAGCAAGAGACCTGGGATTGAGATAACAATAGAATCATGAGGAGGAAAGTCATCACACACGTGATGCCCATGGTGTTCTGGAGGCTGTTTCCAGGCACCTGACACAACAGCCCTGTCGGATAGCTACTCTCCTCCCCATCTTATCATCGAGGGAGCTGAAGCACTGAGAGGCTGAATAGCTAGCGAGTGGCAGATGGACTCCTTGTCCTGCAGGTGAGATTTTGACTCAGGTGTGCTCATTCCAGACGCCGTGCTCTGAACAGCTCTTCCTCGTTTATCTTTGCTCTTCCTTCCCCAGTATCAGGTTCTGTGCCTTGTACATTTGTACCCAGTAGTTCTGTAGGGGTTTTTTGAGCTATAATTGACGTAAAACATCCTATCAGTTTTAGGTGTATGACATAATGAGTCAATATTTGTGTATATTGGGAAATAATCACCACAGTTACAGGTCCAGTTAACACGTGTCACTGTACGTTGTTACAGAATTATTTTCTCTGTGATGAGGACTTTTAAGATTTACTCTTAGCAATTTTCAAACATACAGTATAGTGTTAAGAACTGTAGTCACTTTGCTGAACCTGACATCCCTGTGACTTACTTTACCATTGGAAATTTGTATCTTTCAACCACCTTTACCCATTTTTCCCACCTCCCACCCCCTGCCCCTGGCAACCACCAGTCTGTTCTCTGTGTTTATGAGCTTGCGGGGTTTTTTGTTCTGTTTTAGATTCCACGTATAAGTGAGATCATACACTATTTGTCTTTCTCTTTCTGAATTAATTCACTTAGCACAGTGTCTTGAAGGTCCATTTGTGTTGTCACAAACGGCAAGATTTCATTCTTTTTTATGGTGACTAATACTTCATTGTGTATGTATATTATATACCACCCTTTCTTTATTCATCCATCCATTGATGGTCACACGTTGTTTCTGTATCTTGGCTGTTGTAAGTAATGCGGTGAGCGTGGGGTGCAGGGATCTTTTCAAATCGGTGTTTCTGCTTTCTTCGGATAAATCCCCAGAAGTGGAACTGCTGAATCCTACAGTAGCTCTGTTTTTAAATTTTTGAGGATTCCCCCATCCTGTTTTCCATAGGGGCTATGCCAGTTTGCATTCTTACCAGTCGTGCTCTGGGGTTCCCTTTCTCCACATTCTCGCCAACATTTGTTATTTCTTTTCTCTTTGATACTGGCCTTTCTCACAGGTGTGAGGTGATATCTCGTGGTTTTGATTGCATTTCGCTGATGATGAGTGATCCCGAGCATCTTTTCATGTACCCGTCGGCCATCTGGATGTCTTCTTTGGGAAAAAATCTCTATTCAGATCTTCTTCCCATTGTTTAATCAGATTTTGGTTTTTTGCTTTTGAGTTGTAGGAGTTGTATATATTTTGGACGTTAACTCCTTATCAGATAAATTATTTGCAGATATTTTCTCCCATCCAATAGGCTGACTTTTCATTCTGACGGTGGTTTCCTTTGCTGTACAGAAGCTTTTTAGTTTGATATAGTTGTTTGTTTTTGCATTTGTTGCCATGTACTGTGAGTAGGTTTTTAAAGAATGAATGACTTGCGTTGCTAATATGACAGATTCACATATGTCTTATTAGATAAAGCTTTTCTGGAAACACTACATGTAACTTTCAACTGAAAGATTGGGGAATGTTTGCAGTTGTTGAAAAGCAAGAATTGGCAGCCTAACTCAGGAGCCAGCAAGTGACAGGTGGCTTTATCTGCCTGAGATCCTTGTTTGCAGGCCTACAAAGACCCTCATGAAAACCATTTCTTAATATGTTGTGTTGATCTAATGAAATTAGAATAAGTAGTTATTAAATACATATAATTTAATGAAATTATAGTAATTATAAGCTTTTTTCTTTTTTGTCTTTTGCAGAGTCAACGGTTACAAGAAAGTTTGAAGAAAGTGAACCACATCAAAATCTTGGTACAGTGTATAATTTGATCTGTTTTTCTTTTTTTTTTTTTTTTTTTTTTTTTTTTTAAGATTTTATTTATTTGACAGCGAGAGAGGGAACACAAGCAGGGGGAATGGGAGAGGAAGAAGCAGGCTCCCAGCGGAGGAGCTCAATCCCAGAATGCTGGGATCACGCCCTGAGCCTAAGGCAGATGTTTAACGGCTGAGCCACATAGGCGCCCCTAATTTGATCTGTTTTTGAAGTAAATAGCTTAAGTTCAAGCTAGGATGATCTCCAGATTTGGTGCATTTCAGTGTAATTGTGAGCACTGTAGTGAAACCACATTCTCTGGGAGAGAATCAGGCCCATCCTGATGACCTAATTCTGCAGAAAGCACAAAGCCTAGAAATTTGTGCCATTTGCTGAACCCCTTTGGTGCTTTTCATATAATCATTTATAGTTTTATTCTGTTGAAATTTAGAAATGCACAAAGATGTAACAAACATTAGTGACTACACCTGCCCAACGATTTTAAAACACCCATCTTCCTGATAGGAAAAGTCATTTTGTGTCAGTGTTTTGGGCTACTTTTTCTGAAACCTTCTGACACCAGAGTTTTCATTTGCACAGAGCGGGGAGTAAGGAAGAGATAGGCACCTGGCCTTGCTCTTGTCTTCCCTTGGTATCCCCCTAAAAGATGGCAGACTGTCAGAGAGTGTGGTCTCGGGGTACTTAGCAGACAAGGAGATGAGGATTTGGCGGGGCTACTACGACGTATCAGCTCAGGTTTGAATGTTCCATGCTTTGCTTCACTGTATTTTAGAGTTTCAGAAAATATAGGTCAGGTTCCTATTTAAACAGGGTCACTGGGTGCTGCAGGACACAGTTAAGTGCAGAACTAATATTTGAGTTAATTTGGGGTTCACGTTAACGTAGTTGATGTGCATTTTAGTACACAGTTTGCTTTAAGTGCCTGAGAGGGGGGCTACTCTGTGTTGCCTTCAGAGTCGGAGCTTGGAGCCTGTTCAGTTGACCTGAGATGACCCAAGTTCTAGCTTGCAAGAGGAGAGTGGCCCACTGGAGAAGCAGAGGGGTGCATGTAAGTCAGGAGACAGGGTTCTAATTTCAGCCATACCACCGAGGCCCTGTGACGTTGAGTCATTCTCTTAACTGCCTAAGCCTGTGAGCTCAGTTGTCAGTGAAGGTATGTCGGTTGGACTCCTTTAGTAAACAGAGGAGCCCAAACCATGGACTAGCACGAGCAAGATGGCAGGAAGCGAGGCAGCGCTGGGCCAGTGCACTTTCTGTCCCTCACTCGCTGAGCCCACTCAGGCTCCTCTCCTCCTCCTCCAGGCTGGGAGATTTGCTGGTTAATCACCAGTGGGGTTGGAGCATCTGGTAAGGCCATGGAACCCTGCTCCATGGGGATGCTTTTCTCAGGAGATGTGCAACCACCGGCCAACCCTGTGCAGCCCTGCGGCTTTGGTAACAGTCTTCATCACAGCTGCTGTGTGAGATGTGTGTTGTGTGCCGTGCACAGCGCTTCTTTCATTTACCCCTCTCCGTAGTCTCCTTCGTGTCTGCTCTTCTAGCTGGAAGCACTGTTCCTTTCCATTCTTTGTATGACTCGTTTCTTACCCTTTAGATCTTAGTTCAGAAGTCATGTCTTCAGGGGCACCTGGGTGGCTCAGTTGGCTGAGGATCTGACTTTTTGATTTCCACTCAGGTCATGATCTCAGGATCCAGGGATTGAGCCCTGTGTCGGGCTCCACGCTTGGCAGGGAGTCCGCTTAAGGAGTCTCGTCTCTCTCACCTGCCCCGCCCCTGCTTGTGCTCCCCCCCGACCCCTCTCAAATAAATAAATCTTTAAAAAACAGAACAAAACAGGGGCGCCTGGGTGGCACAGCAGTTTAAGTGTCTGCCTTCAGCTCAGGGCGTGATCCCGGCGTTATGGGATCGAGCCCCACATCAGTCCTCCGCTATGAGCCTGCTTCTTCCTCTCCCACTCCCCCTGCTTGTGTTCCCTCTCTTGCTGGCTGTCTCTATCTCTGTCAAATAAATAAATACTTTAAAAATAAATAAATAAAAAAACAGACCAAAACAAATATCATGTCTTCAGAGAGGCCTTGCCTGGCAGTCCTGTGTAAACCAGCCCTGCCAGTGTCCATCACTGTGTCCCCTGGGTGCGTCCTTCTTTGGAGCTCTTACTACCTGAGACCATATATGTTCCTGTTTGTTTTTCTTTGTAGGAGCTTTGTAAAGGCAGGGACTTTCATCTTTTGTTTTTTTCATACTGTGTCGAGTTTAGTATTTGGCCTAGAGTAGGTATTTAAGTGTGAATAAATTAATCTGTGAGTTGGTCACAATGGCTGTCCCCTCCTTCCTGGTGAGGGAGCAGGCCCAGAGCAGTTCAGTGACTTGCTCAGACCACACAGCTAGGACGTGGTGGAGCTGGGATTCACACTGCAAGGCCTGTGTTCTTAACCACTGGGCCATTCTGTGCCCGGTCATTTTACAGGAGAACTTCGTATTTGTCCTGCTTCGGTGACTTGTTCTGAAGGGCGGATCAGATAACGTGTGAAAAAGCAAAATGAAGGTTGCAGGGCATCATAAAATATCGGCCATTATTAAATGTTTTTTGCTCTCGCCACAGTATTTGTGTGGTGTTCCCACAGATCCCCAGTCATTGAGTCCTCACGAGACATCACTGTGGTGGAATGATGTGACTCCCATCTCTGTTGTTCACTGTGGGTTCATGTCCTGAGTCCCATCATAGTAGGTGGCAGAGCCGGGACTTGAACCCAGGGTGGCGCAGACGAGCTGTGTCTCGACGAGCAGCACAGTAGCTCCCTCTCCAGGCTCCCACGGGCCTTCTTGCCTGTCTACATGGCCGCCCCTTCCAGAGCCTCCCGGTCCTGAGGCACAGATGCGCTTCCCTGGCTCAGCAGCCCACCGCCTCTTCCTGGTGCCGGGAGGCCTGGGGCAGTTGCTTTGTCCGCGGGTCGGTGCCCATCTTCTCAGCAGCCGCGTCGTGGGCTGCTGACTGACTGGCTCTCCTGGGCACGTGGGCTGCGTTCTAACCTCGGCATTTAGGGGGAATCTCATGTTTCCCCCTGAGCCCTGAGGACCTCGGAATGCTCCTGTGCACAGTTTACCTCTCGTCTCCGTCCTCCGGGTTCTACTACTTGACCGGTGCATCTAAGCGAGCAGTTTCTAAAACTTGGGACTTAGGCTTATTAAACTTGAGGGTTCTTTTTTTTTCTAATCAGTTCTGTCAAGTTCGTTTTTTCAGATCTGACCTCTTTCTGCAGTCTTAACTCTGGACCTTGAGTTGGCATAGTGAACCTTGTCGCTCCATGTTCTGTCCGTCCCTCTGACACTTCCCATCGCTGCCTCTTCACTGCTGCCTCTTGAGTTTCTCCAAGCCTTTCTTTGCTCCTGAGCTGCCTCTCATCTGCGTCAGCTGTTCGCTGAGTTTTTAGTTTTGGTGACTTTCTTCCTTCCAGCATGTTCTTTTTAGTTTTTGTTCAAGTCAGTGCCCCCTTTTCGGTTTTTGTTTTTTTTTAATTGTTCCTAGTCTTCATTTCTCTGTTTAAGCATGCTTGTTATCCTCCACTTCTGATTGTTGCTTTAGTATTTCAATTTTCGGATTACCCCCTGGATCGTGTCTGCTGACTCCTGCTCCCGTGTGTGTGTCATAACTGGTCATTGTGAGCTAGATGTTTTTGCCTGTGTGACTGGCCCAGGTCCACCTCTCTGTCAGTTCCACAGCTTTAGGACTCATGTGCCACATGGGACATCAAGCCCGGTGCAGTGCACACTTGATGATTTGATATCTCCGAGAGAATTTTTTTCTCCCTGTGTAGACAGAACCTCAGGCGGCAGCAAGCCCTCTTGCTGATCAGTGGGTAAAGTCTTTCTCTCCCTCTTTTCACCAGGAGCACTCTCCAAGGGTCCCAGATTTATGTGCCCCTTACTGCCATCTGCACATGGGCCTGAAGACTCTAGATGTGAAAGCTGGGTTTCCGTGCCCACTCTCTTCCCTCCAGCCCCCTGCTCAGCCAACAATATTCTTTGCTTTCTCTGTAGATTCACTGTTTTTGTGAGCCTAGCCATGGTTTAAAGTTTTTTTGGTTATCAGGATATTTAATCCAGTATCTCAGTCTACCATGTGCCTAGAAACAGAATTCTGTGTACATAACCCTGGACAGTATTTCTCATGTACTGACATTTGAGACCACCAAGCTCAAAGAAATAAGAAACCAAAGACTGTATTAAACTATATATAGAAGTCTCAGCACTCAAATCATCCTGCCTTATCCTGAGGATGGGGGATGGCTGGAGAATTTTGTACTTTTGTTTCCCTCGTAGGTTTACTCCATTATATTTAGATATTAAGCCCCTCCAGCTTTAAAAGTATTAATAGATTTGTTCATGTGAAAGTCAAAGAAGATGATAGGTGAGCACAGGAATCAGCTCAGTAAGTTAGTAGATTGGATACACATTTCGCTGGATCTGAATCACATCCATGTGGTCCTTTGAGAGGTTAGAGAAAACCTTGGGCCAGCTACATCCTGGCTTTGCACATTACCATTTCTACCATGGAGACCTCATATGCAGAGCCTTGGAAGATAGGTTTGGGTTTTTTTATTGTTTTTAAAGATTTTATTTATTTGAGAGAGCACGAGCAGGGGGAGGGGCCGAGGGTGAGGAAGAAGCAGATTCCCCTCTGAGCAGTGAGCCCAATGTGGGGCTCGATCCCAGGACCCCGAGATGACCTGGGCTGAAGGCAGATGCCCAACCGACTGAGCCACCCGGACACCCCTGGAAAATAGGTTTTATGACTAGAATTGTTGAATGCTCAGAGATCTTCTGTCCCTATGTGCCATATTCTGTCAAGGACATTGCTGTTCCTTTGTATCCTGACCCTGTGGTGGAGCTGATGGCCAGCTGTGTGTTTGCTCAGTGGTGAGCATGAACGTCAGGCTGGCTTATCTTAATGCAGTGAATGTTTTTTGTCTGTAATGAAATCCATTAATGAAGTTAGTCATCTGACCCCCATCCCGAATGTAAGGACCACTTCAGTGATTGAGAAAATAGGAAGCTTCAGCAGGACTTCCATCCTGTTCACAAGTTTTACAAAGTGAGAAGAATATTTTGTCTGTGAATATAAAAAGTTGCAGTCAGGGGCACCTGGGTGGCTCAGTCAGTTAAGTGTCCAACTCTTGGTTTCAGCTCAGGTCATGATCTCAAGAGTCCTGAGATCAAGCCCCATGTCGGGCTCCACGCTGGGCATGGAGCCTATTCTCCCAACCCTCCCCTGCCACCTTCTCCCTAAAATCTTTAAAAAAAAAAAAAAAATGCAGTCAATCCTGTTTTGAGTTAGCATAATCTCTGGATTCTTGAAAGCTTCAGCTCTCCCAACACTGATTCTAATTATACTTTTTCTTTGCCTCCTTTGATCTCAATGGCAGGTGTACGTTTATTATTATTATTATAGTTTCCTCCTCCTTTAATTTCAGTGTGCCGGTGTCCGATGTTACGACTCAGCAATGCATTCTCAGAACCGGCTTAGAATTATTTCTAGGAATTTTACTAAACCTTAATTGTTGTTTCTGTAGCAACTGAAATTAACCTATGAATTTTATGTATTTATTAAGAAAATATGCTATCTCTAGCCTGTTTTTCAAACTCACTGTTTTATTTTGCAAGGTGTCGGGATTTAATGTTACTTGGTAATATCAGATTGATTTTTCAGGTGGAAGATGAGCTCAGTTCTCCAGTAGTGGTGTTCAGGTTTTGCCAGGAATTACCAGGCTCAGGTAAGTGGTTCTAAAAAGAGTTACTCTTGTATTTGTGTTTAAGGGCTTTGAATTTTAAACCGTTTCAACTTATACAAATAGTCCAAAATATTTTGACTGCTAATATCTTCAGTCATACTTTCAGAAAATGTTAATAATTTTCAGGGGTGCCTGATTTTGCTCAGCTCATGATCTCCACCCTGCTTAAGATTCTCTCCCTCTCCTTTTGTCCCTCCCCACCCCTGCTCTTGTGCATGTTTGCTCTCTCTAAAAAAAAAAAATATATATATATATATATAATATATATAATTTTCACAAAAACTGCAGGCTTAAATAAATGCCTTAGCATTTTACTGACAGTTTCCTATGATCAACCTAGTGGTTTCCAAATGCCAGTCCCTGGACTAGTGTTAGAAGAGTCCCTTGAAAATAGAGATTTGGATACACATGTACATACAACCTAATAAAGTATCTGAATGAAGTAAGGCCTCCAAATCTCTCTCTTTTTTTGTGCTTATCATAGTTTTTTTTTTTTAAGTAATTTAAAATACAGTGTAAACATACATTAAAGCCATTGGCAGTTGAGAGTGGGAATAACATGAGGCTGTTTTTATAGGATGCCCCATCCTAGTCCAGGGCACGGTTATTTCTCACCTGGAGAGCCACAGTACCTGCTGAACTGATCTCTCACTTCCGTGTACTGCACACACCCCATTCCAGACCATTCTCTGCATGCAGTCAGAGTGGGCGATGATACACGTGGGAGTCCCGTTGTGCCCTGTCGCTGCCCAGACCGTTCAGTATCTTACTGTTTCTGTTGAATTAAGTCCAAGCTCTGTACCTCGTGAGGCCTCTGGGGTCTAGCCTTTGCCATCTCGTGTGACTTCCTTTTAGGCCACCTCTCCTCTTGATTACTGTGCTTTAGTTAGACTGGTCTCTGAGTTTCTAGAACATTCTGCTCTGTCCTAGAGCAAGACCCTTTACACTTGCTGTTCCCTTTGCCTTGAGCACGTTGCCCTTCACTCTTCTTCTGGATGGCTCCCTGTCACCATTCAGGTCTCCATAATGTCCAACCTCCTCAGGCCTTCCCTGTCTGTCCTGTCTAAGGTGACTGTATCAGAGTCCCTTCCTTCTTTCATGGCACTAGCAACAGTATGTGGTGATTTCATTTCTTTCTTTATGGTGTTTCTTCAGTAGAATATAAAGAGCGGGATGACAGAAACCTTGTCTGCCTTATATCCCACGTGCCCAGCACAGCACCTGGCACGAGCAGGCACCCAGACCATTTGAATGAAAGGAGGATAATTCTGGTGTGAGGCCCACTCTGGGTGCTCTTGGGTTCTCTGATTTTACCTCACACAGTAGTCAACAGACTAGTTGGTAACTTAAAATGTTATACTTTTCTCTCAGAGTTCCTTGAAAGACTTTTTTAAGATTTTATTTGAGAGAGAGAGAGTGCGAGAGAGCACAAGCAGGGGGAGCAGCAGGCAGAGGGGAGAAGCAGGCTCCCTGCCAAGCAGGGAGCCTGATGTGAGACTCAGTCCCAGGACCCTGGGATCATGACCTGAGCTGAAGGCAGTCGCTTAACCAGCTGAGCCACCCAGGCGCCCCGAAAGATTCTTAAATGCAATTAAAAATTCTATGTGTGAGACTATATTTAGGCGTTATATTTTTCGTGAGGAAAAACGTGGAAGTTTAAAACCTCCTGCGTAAGTAAGGTATACATTTTCAAAAAATTTTAATTGTGGTAAAAAAAAAAAAAAAAGTTTACCATCTTATGTGTGCAGTTCAGTAGTGTTAAATGCGTCCCATTGTCCAGCAGCTCTCCAGAACATTTACATCTTGCAAAACTAAAATTCTATACTCATTACACACTAACTCCCCATTTCCCGCCTCCCTCCCAGCCCCTGGCAACCACCGTCTACCTTCCGTCTCTGAGTTTGACTCCCAAGGGTGCCTCGTGTCAGTGGAGTCATGCGGCACGGGTCTTTTTGTAACGGGCTTATTTCACTTAGCGTAATGTCCTCAAGGTTCATCCACATTGAGCTTGTGAGCGAATCTCCTTTCTTTTAAAGGACGAGGAGCACCACGCTGTATGTATACGCCACGTTTTGTTTACTCACTTATTACTCACATTTTATTTCTGTAATATTTGAGACTTCTCTCTTAGGCTCTGCTGGGAGCTCAATGAAACAGGGTTTGAGGGGTGTGCGTGGAGCCGTGTTTCTAGAAGGTGACTCCCTTCTGTGTTCTGGTGTCAGATCCGGTGCTCAAAGCCATCCCCGTGCCCAACATGGCACCTTCAGTAGTCGGCCGGGAGAGACACTCCTGTGATGCCCTGAATCGCTGGGTAAGCATGGCGGTCGTGTGCCCCTTCTTCTCCACCCCAGATGGAGTGACCCGTGCTGTGTGTGGGAAGTCAGACCCCCAGGAGGGACGCTGCTGTGGAGGCGCTGGGCTGCCCCGCAGGGCTCTTAGCAGATCACCGCTCCACATGCTGTGTAACTTCGGGCAGGGCCTTCCAGCATCATTCCGTCAGGAGCCTTTTCCTGGCTGCCGAGCGCGGCTGTAAAACCGCACACCACCGGGGACCGCGGGGCGGCCGCTTGGGAGCTGGGAGCGTCCGTCGCGGCGGCAGGGCGCGTGAGCCAGAGCCCCCCGAATGCGGACGCCTGGCAGTGTGACAGTACGGACCAAGCGCACGCTGCTTTGCTGCCTTTCGACCCTGCAATTGTGCCTCTGGGCTTTCTGTGGAAAGAATGTTCTACACAGTGTCAGGGTGTCCAGCACAGCTGTGTCAGGCCTAGGGTAAAGTGGGTCATGCCCCAGCTCGGAGCTCTGGTGAGTCAGTGAGGATCCACTCACACAACGACATCCAGAACAGCCAGAATAAGCCATGTAGCCGGATGGTCCTGGCAGAAAGGAAATGGTCGTCAGAAGTTGCGTGAATGAGAAGCCACAGGTTACTGCCCAGCACGTACAGTGTCGTGTTTTATGGCGACAGAACGTGCAGAGACCCAGGACGGGTCTGTCAGTCGTCAGCCGTGGGCGCTTCTCAGTGGTGTGTCGTGGGTGATTTTTATTTTATTCTTTTGGTTCACCTGTATTTCCTAGCTTTTTCTACACTGAGGTGGTGTTTTTGGGTAACAAGAAGGGTAAAACTTTTAGTCTGTTTAAAAAGAAGTGCCCATAAGTATTCAAGGAGAATCCAGTGATTCCAGGAGCCTCCTGGGCCGGGGGCTGTGGGTGAGGGTAGGTGCGAAGCCCAGCGCGTCCCTCCCTGTGAGCGTCTCTAGCCCGTGCCCTTGTCCCTGCAGCTGGGAGAGCAGCTCAAACAGCTGGTGCCCGCGAGCGGCCTCACGGTCATGGACCTGGAAGTGGAGGGCGTGTGCATCCGGTTCAGCCCTTTGATGACAGCCGCAGGTAACGGTCTCTGGGGATCGCCCGCCGTCATTCTGGGAGCGCCGGTGACATGTCCGTGCGAGTCCGGGCCATGGCTTCATTTGCTTTTCCTTGAGATGCTCTCCTCTCTTTGAAGAGGTTTTTCTTTTTGTTTTTTTTGTTTTTGCCTTTGGGCTACATTTAGGTAGATGAGCTTTCCCAAGTAACTTCCCAGAAATAGACTTGTACAGTCACTTGAGTCTCCCTACGTTTTGGTGTCTCATGACCCTTCATAGTCCCTTGCTGGTGCTGAGTCCACACTGCCCGTGAGGGGCACGTGCAGCACTCCGGAACCTGCAGCACCTGCCCCGCCTGCAGAGACTCTGCGGGCCCCGAAGCCCGTGCGCGGTGCTCCTTCCCGCTCCCCTGGCAGTTCGGATGGACCCGCAAAGGCTGGGGGCCACCACTGTAGAGGTTTTGGAAAGCGGACGGCTGCAGGTGCGTGGGCTTTCACGACAGAGCGTCTGGGGTGCATGCAGGTAGTGCCTGCCTCAGTGCTGTGGGCCTGAAAAACCCGCCAGCAAAAGATACATTAAAAACTGATGATGCTTTTTTCTGAAATGATTCAAAGATTTTCAGAAAACCTTTGATTTTTTTTTTAATGAGATATTTTTAACATTTTTGGTAAGATATTTGTTCAAAGACCTGAAAGTAGGGGGATGTAGGCATTTGTCCTGCAAAGAAAAGCCCGTCATGAAGATGACTGGTGGCCTCCCGATGTTCCAGTGATTTCTGCACCTGTTGTGTGGGCCCCCCAGAGGCTTAGTCTCTCACCCTGGCAGAGTGAGCTGAGGACACCCGAGGCAGCACGTGCGGAGGCTTAGTGTGATCCCTTGCCCCATTTGAGTCACACGGCCGGGGTAGTGATGCTGGGTCCCTGCAGCCCTGGGGGCTCTCAGGCTGTCCTAGGTGCTACTGTCGTCAGCCTGCCCTCCTGCCTCCCCACACACCCCCCCCCCCAGAATCCCTCTCTCCCCATGATGTTCACGTGGAGAGAGAGCCGTGTGCTTGCTTCGTCCTTTTTAGCCTGTGGTATGATGTTGATAACTTGAGCCTCCGGAGTGCTGTGAGAAGAATCTGATTTCTGTTGGAGTTTCATGGTGTGTGACATCAGGGGGCTCATTCTGTCTTCTGTGTAAGAGGGAGCTGTGTCTACAACCGCAGGAGCTGGTGGTGTCAGTTTATAACACCTGATTTTTCCATATGGGCTTAGTGGCTTTTTTTTTCCTTTGTTAATGCTTCAGCTCCTGCAAACCAGATGTCCCTGGAGCCGCTGACCTCCTGACAAGGGGAGGGGAGCCCTGCCCTGTTTTTCACCGTATTCCTTATGCATTTGTCTAACAGTCTGGGGACATTTTCAGTTTCAGGCACTCGGGGGGAGGATGTGGACCAGCTCGTGAGCTGCGTACAGAGTAGGCTGCCCGTCCTGACTTGCACGCTGCAGCTACGGGAGGAGTTCAAGCAGGAGGTGACAGCAACAGCAGGTCTCCTGCACATCGATGACCCGAACTGGCCTGGAATAGGGGTTGTCAGGTACGGGATCAGCCTCTCGGCTGGCGGTCATCCTCTGCCGTATAGAGCCCGCCGGGTGGGTCACTGTGTGGGCCGGCTTAGCAACTGAAGGTGAATACGTGTGGTCCCAGCGTATGTGTCTAATGGAAATTCAATGAGACGTTTTGGGCGCTTAGAAAAGCCCAGCGCAGCGGTCGCGCAGCCACCCTTGCCCTCAGTGAAATAGGGGTCCCTGTATTTCCTGTGCCAGCTTGCAGGTGACTGTGGGGGGTGGGGACACGTACAGGTGCACAACTGACAGACGGTACAGAGAGTCACAGATCACGAAGACCCAGGAACCAGCTCACCGGCCGAGCACACGCCTCTGCCCTCCGTTGTTCAGTGCACGGTTACCCCATGGCTGTTGACCGTCTCCTTCCAGGAGGAGGGGGAGACTCCCTACCTCTGTTATGAATGAGCCTTCCAGACCTGGCCTCTCTGTGCTTCATGGACTGGAGCCTTGGGCCTTCCTTGCCATGTTCTTGACGGTGTCTGACCTTGAGACGCTCCAAATGGCTCCTGGGCCCATGTGTCTCACATTCTTGGAAGTCGCCAGTAGCTTCGACTCCACCTGCAGTCCTGTGTACGGAGAGGCGTTTGATCTTTTAGATTGAAATACTGTTATTTGATATTGTTTGTAGGTATGAACATGCTAATGATGATAAGAGCAGTTTGAAACTCGATCCAGAAGGGGAAAAAATCCACGCTGGACTCCTGAAAAAGTTAAATGAACTGGAATCTGACCTTACGTTTAAAATGGGTAACTACTACTATTATAAGTCAACTCCGAACTTTGAAAGGCCATTTTCTAACTGGTTAAGGGACGGTGGACTCTGTCTCCTCAGAGGAAATGCTGGTTTCATTCTTTCTAGAGTGAGCTAGCTCCCTCTCCCTCCTGCGGTCTCTCCGGGCGTCCTGTGTCCGTTTTGGCACCACTTTGCTCACCCCGTGAGGGAGGCTCCTTTGCGCGGTCGTGCCACCATACGGAGAGCGGCCCCGGGCGGCCTCGTGACCGAGGACTTGGAAACCGAGTTGGTTGGTTGTCTCTTCCCACAGGCCCAGAGTATAAAAGCATGAAGAGCTGTATTTACGTTGGCATGGCGAGTGACGACGTGGATATTTCTGAACTGGTGGAGACCATTGCAGTCACAGCCCGAGAAATTGAGGAGAACTCACGGGTCTGTAAGCCTGATCTCTGTTTCATTCCTTTTCTGGGTTTTCTCCAGGCAGCTAGCTGAGGTCCCAGCAGCAGCAGCTCCCCTCAGAAATACCTCTTCATTCCCAGAAAGTGTGCAAATGCTTCCTGTAAGCTGAAGCTTGTGCCAGGAATCCAGAAGCCCATGAGGACTGGACACAGTCCCTGCCCTGGGTGGGCTCACAGCGGGGGGCCGAGGGCCAGCGAGGCGGTCAGTGCCGTGGGGGAGAGGTAGGGTAGCGGTAGGGTAGCAGAGTGTTCGGGAAGACGCAGTCACGTCTGCCTGACAGGGTGAGAGGACCAGCATAGCTGGTCCTGGGGCTGCGTGAGGCATGTGTTTCTCACAGCAGAACTTTCCTCCAGTAATAGTCCTTCTTTTGGCCAGTTGGCACTTAGACCAGGCTGTAAGCTTCATGGTCATTCTGCGAACCAGGTACTTGAGTCAGTAGAGAACCCTCAGAAGCAGAGAAAAGGAACTAAAAGCAAGATGGGTCAGAGGGGGCCAAGGCGTGTGCGTGGCCCACTTCTGGTCGGGAGGGGAGAGGAGGAAGTGGGCTGTGAGCCTGAGGAGCCAGCTTTATTCATTCTTGGGTGGACTTCCTAAAGGTTCTTCTAAACTCGCCCTGTCCCTTCCGACTCCATTTCCGTGAATGTTGAGCAGTGTGTGTCTTCTGTCGTAAGACACTCAGATCACATTTCTCTTTTCCTTCCCTGGCAAGTGAGGCTGGTCACCAAGGCGTGTCTTCCTTATCCAGGCACTGCATCCCCTTCTGGTTAAATTCCTCTTTTACTTTGTATCCTAACATTTGAAAGTGCAGAATTCCATTTACTAATATTCTGAAAAATGTCGCCCATGCTGTGGTGATAGTTGTAGGTCTTGGGCACGAAGCTTAGGCACCTGGAGCACCTGGGTGGCTCAGTTGGTTGAGTGTCTGACTCTTGATTGCGGCTTAGGTCATGATCTCAGGGTTATGGGATCGAGCCCCATGTCGGGCTCTGTGCTCAGCACAAAATCTACTTGGGATTTTCTCTGTCCCCCTCTGTTCCTCCCCACACTTACACGCATGTGCGCCCTCTCTCTTCCTCTAAATCTTAAAAAAAAAAACAAAAAAAACCTTGGACAAGTAATGTCTTTTTTGGTCCTAACAGCTTCTGGAAAACATGACAGAGGTGGTTCGGAAAGGGATTCAGGAAGCTCAGGTTCAGCTGCAGAAGGCAAATGAGGAGCGACTTCTGGAAGAGGTGAGGCTGAGCACAGACCTCACGGCTGCCGCCACACTGGGCGCCCCTGGCGGGATGGTCATGAGCAACGGTTGTGTTTTGCAGGGGGTGTTGCGGCAGATCCCCGTCGTGGGGTCCGTACTGAACTGGTTTTCTCCAGTACAGGCTTCACAGAAGGGAAGAACCTTTAACCTAACAGCAGGTAGGCCTGACCAACATCCTCCCAGGTCTCACTGATCTTGAGAGTTTTGACCCGGTTCCTGGGATCCCACACTCGAGCAGAGGAGCGCAGTGCACACACGGCCCGTGCTCGGTGCTGGGCCTGTGCAGGGGAACCTGTCCCAGGAGATGAGACGCCTCTGCCCGCAGGGACACTGCGCTGTAGTATCTTCCGTCTCCTGCCCCGACGGCTGCAGCAGCACAAGAGCGTTCGGGGGAACGTGCTCCCTCGGCCGTTCCCATCCTCCATGCAGGGTCTTTTGCCCAACGCTCGGCGTTAATACTTGTTGCCGTCTCATTAGTGCTCGGCCCCAGCAAGAAGCTGCTTCTGAAGGGGGAGGAGACCGTGGTGGGAGCCCCGGGCCAGCCTATTTCAGACCAGGCAACCGGCAAGTATTAGTTGCTGTCGGTCTCCTCCTTTCCTGTTCTACTGGGGGAACAGCTCCCTCAGCCTGGGGCCCCTCCCTTGGAAATGACGGCTGTGTTGTCCTAGGACTGTAATCTGATTTCTTAACACGCCAGGCCTCAGCCCTTAGCAGAGAGGTATCTGTTCCTTGTTGCTAAAGCACCTTTCCCACTCGTGCGTGGATCCCCAGGCATGCTCGGGCCATCCTGCTGGCTGACGATGGTCCCTTGGACACAGGATACCTGGGGAGGTTAAGGATGGAACGGCCCACCAGGGCTGGGCCTTGTGAGGACCGCTGCGAGGTGACTTTCTCCAGTTCCCAGTGCATTTCTGGAGGGCCAAAGGTTCCATTACTCTGATCGAGGCTGCTTGGCAGAGGAAGCTTCTCAGGGGACAAGGCTGCATGGGTCAGCTCCCAGGGCGGCCTGTGCCTGGAGCTTCTGCACACCCTTCTCGCTCTTTCCTCCACAGGCTCCCTGGAGTCCACGGAACACACCTACGTCTACAAGGTCCAAGGCACAGGAGTCACACCACCTCAGACTCCCTCAGGCACCCGCACGAAGCCGAGACTTCCAGGTACCTTACATCTTCATGTGTGAGTTTATGAACCCTGAGAACTGGTGGCTCCCCTTGGAAACATAGACTATTGCATCCTGGGGGCCTTTCCCGTTAGGTGTTACCTGTATCCTTTTGTTTTCTTGGTGCTTTGACCCAACATCCTATTTTTCTTTACCTAAGACCAGCTGTCCTTTTAACCATGTCTGTTGCCTTGAGCTTTAAACCTTGGAGAAATTTTTCCATAGCCCTTGACAGGGTAAGTTAGGGACTTGAGAGCTGGCATCATGTTGAACCTGGTGTTGACTCCTCTGAGCTTTTCGTGATGGGGACCTCGGAGGTTCCCAGCCTCGGAAGCCACGTTGGCGTCCTGCGTTCACATTCCTCACCCCATCCCTTCTGGGGCTTCAGGGCTGGGGATGGCAGGGGTTTCTCCAGAAGCACTTGGGATTGAATAAGGCAGTTGCTCCTGGCAGAGAGCGCTTTCAGCACTGTCTATTACTCTTTCTCTAGGCCAGAAGCCTTTCAAGAGGTCCCTGAGGGGTTCTGATGCCCTGAGTGAGACAAGCTCAGTGAGCCACATTGAAGACTTGGAAAACATGGAGCATCCATCTGGTGGGCCAGAGCAGGTGGCCCTGGAGACCAGCAGCCCCGAGCTCCACCCCGGGGCTCCTACCCCGCAGGACGCCGAGCAGCCGGGGGCCCTCCAGAACAGGACCCAGAGCCCCGAGGATGACCGGCCACAGGTAGAAGAACCGGACAGCTTAAGATAAAATTCCGTGTTTGGCTTTTAGACTGTACTGAGTATTGTTTCAGGGAAGATGAAGTTAGACTGAAAATGTGAACCGTGCCCCATGTTAATGCAAGAGAAAGTACTGTCATTTGTGCTTAACTGGGATTTTTGCACAAATGCGTGCCTGAAAGCCAGGCTTTTTAGACGGGCAGTTGACTTGTCTGATTCCGTAGGTAGGCAGAGCAACTGCTGTTTTTTCTGTCTACGCGGCTGTAGTTAGTACCGTTTCCCCCCACGTTACCATAAACACTTCGATTCACAAAGAACACTTAGAATCTCAAGTGCCTACCACTTGAAACACTTGCGCTTACCTTTCTAAACATAAGACGTTGTATGAGGTTACATAGAACTTTTCGTTAAGACAGCTTGCTTTAGGGGTCTCCGCTGTACTGCCGTATGGGAGAGACAGCCCGGTGTGCCGTGTTGTGGTCCGTGCTCGGTTTCGTCAGGTTGCCGCGTACAGCGGGGTTGGCTTGGCTTGAAGGAGAACAGGATTCAGTGGGATTGTAAGCATCTGTGCCCCCCCCCGCCCCTGCTCCCCCGGGGGGCGCGGGGCGGTGGTCCACGCTGCGGTCTGCGACACCCCCTGCCGCAAATCCATTTCTCCCTTTATGTACTATTTGTAAACAAAGGACTATCTATGAAGAGCAAAACTCTTGACCATATCTATTTTTAAATATTGGTAAAGCTTTTAAATTGGCACACAGGTACAGACTGTGCTCATTTCTATGTCTAATATCTGAAAACCCGACAGAGATGCTACTCTTAACCTCAGCTATGCTGTGGGGCACCCCATTAAGTTCCAGTTCTAAAATAAGTGTCCCTGTGACCTGTGTGACATGGGAGCTTCTATGGCTTTTCCCCACTAGCACCCCAAAGGGGTAACTTTGGGCCCAACTCAGAAACAAGAACCAGAAAAGTCCTCACTCAGGCTGCTCATGCCAGACCATTGTGGAAGTAACTGGAAGTAAGTTCCTGGAAGTACTTACTGCCCGTTTCTCCTTTTCCAGAAGTACTGCGTCTCTTCATTTATCATAGGTAATGGCCCCTGTGCCTTTAGTCCAGCTCAGCCAAGCTGCGGGACACCTCAAGATAGTGGGGATTCACACTGGGTTTGGGGACTGTTGTGTTGGAAGCCTTAGTTACACCATATTAAGCCTATAATTAGACTCTGATTGGATGTGATCTCGGACACTTGGCACTTGTCAAAATGCAATTTTCCTTTTTTTTTTTTTTTTTGGTGCAGATGATTAAAGTCTTCCCTGTTTATTTGGTGCAATGAAGTAGAGCAGATGGGAAATTATCACAAGATTAATTTTTAAATGTTTTTATATATATATTTGGAATTGTTAAATTGGTTTTGCTGAAACAATTTCACCCTTAAGACACTATTTGAATGTTGGTTTCAATAAAGGTTCTTGAAATTGTTACCAGTGAGTTCGGTTTCTACGTGATCATCACTCAGACGTCGTGTCTGGCTGTAGGGTGGCAACTTCAGGAACCTACAGGTCTCTGCAGGGGTAACGGACAGATCACAATTTGGGCATTTTAATGACCTTATACCTTGAAGAACAGACTTGTCAGTGGCTCTGTGGAACTCTCACATTAAATGTAGTTTCCTAGGAGATTTTTAATTATATCACAGAGCCGACTGATCAGATTCTGTTTTTCCTTCCAAACCCTTAACTACTCCATCTACAAGTGTAATACCAGTTTTCGAATTGATGCTTCTAAAACATTTTGGGGCCCAAAAAACCCCTCTGTGAGATGTATAAATTTTCACAGAATTTTAGTGCATTCTACTGCTTTTTAAACAAACTTACCGTTTTTCCTTTATCCCCTAACTTACTTAACAGAATGAGACGTACTCACCGCGTATCTGAAATGGCTGCTTGTAGAATCACGAGCAGGCGGCTCCTCCGGTGCCCTTCATACCAGAAAGGGGAGGCTGGAGGTCAGCTTCAGCGAGGCAGAAAGTAAACCTAAACAAATGCCTTTGCCAAAATAAGATTTTATTTTGAAAGTCATTTGCAGGACAGTAAGGAAGGAGACCTAGGCCTCAGCGGATGGAGTCTGACGCGTGTTCCGTGCAACCCCCACGGTCTCGGTCAGGCCAACAAGTTGCTGTCTTTGGTGATCCTGTGTTTAGCTTCCTGGAGAAGAGATCTTTTCCCAGAAGCCACCTTCGTTCTTTTTGTAGAGCAGAGCCTTGTTTCCAGGAAACAGTGCGCCGGTGGGAGACGGGTGTTTTTTTAAAAACATCAAGGTAGACCTAATATGTTCCACAAAGTGGGGTGGCTCGGCCAGAGGCGAAGTGGAAAGGTTCTGGAAAAACAAGGTTCTGGGTATGAGAGGGCAACAAGCGGGCTCTGTTCCCTCCGTGTTCTTAAACATGGATCCTCGTGTTCAGATCGCCCGGCGCATCCCCATTATAAAAGTACTCAAGACGCCAGGGGTCCTACATTAATAAGGAAAAAGCAGTTGGTTGCCGCCTCCTTCTGGCCCCACAGATGCCTCGCCGGAACCTGACTTCGCTGATCTAGAAGTTACACGGGCTCTGCCGATGTCGTCCTCAAACTCACTACTATCCACCAAAAAAAAAAATGTCTCCGCCCTAAACACTTTTTTTCCCTTACAGATGAAGAAACGAGGGTGCAGAGATTTCAGATGTACCCACCCCGTAAATTCTCACCTCTAGTATTTGCTTATCATCCTGCTGCAGCCAGAAATCCACATGTGGAAACGGCATCCAGGAGTACGGCCCTATGCGCAATTGTTCTGTCTTTGCGTCGTAAATACTAATCATCTAAGAAAGAACATTTCAAAGACAGAATGTAAGGGGTGTTCCCAGCTTCTCAGACCCCACCAGTAATGCCAGTCCCAGTGCAGTCCCACAGTCACGCGTTTACCTGGATGACACCCTTCTCCTCTAATAACAAAAGCCGCTACTGCACTGAGGAACATGAGGTATTTCCTCCAGTCGGACAAGTCTTCTGGGAAGCTAGCATTTCCCCCTTCTGGGTGAAAACCTGAGGCTCAGAGGGACAGGCACTGGGCGGGCTTCCAGGAAGCGAGCCCGCCACAGACCTGGGCGGGCCTGACTGAAGACCACGGTTGCTGGACTCAGCGCTGCAGGAAACGCTGCCTCGCTGTTTGGGCCCCGACAGCTACTTACTGGCAACGTAAAAGCGCACAGCGCAGGCCACCCGATCAAAAGCAAGGGGAAACCAACTGGTAAAAACGCTCATTTGCCAAACCATCAGTTCCCTGAATTCCCAAATCTGCCAGTGGCAGTTTCTAACCAGCAGTGGGGGGTTTGGGCTCCTTAGACTGAGCAGAGTCCAGGCGACTGTGCCGCTGAAGAAAGTGCACAAGGAATGTTCCGCCTGTGAACTGCTTGGCGAAAACCTGTCCTGGCTCCATCCTTCACTCTGAAGCCAAACATTTTCCGGTGAAAATGTCAACAGCTCACCAGTGCGCACACCTTCGGGGGGCTGTCAGTGTGCTGTCTGGTCTCGCTCACCAGAGAAGGGGTGAAGGACCTTTAGGCATTTTTACATGGCCTGTAAGTCTTAGGTTTTTATTTTTCTAACTTTCAAAATTAAGGTGTTAGTATGAAAAGCATCTCCGTAGATCAGACTTGTGAAAAGTGATCATTCTTTTGGATTAATCCATTTGGTCCAGAGGAGTGTGTGCTGCCGAGGTGCAGGGAGACCCCTCTTCTCCCCCCTGCCTGGCTCTCCTTTCCTCGGGACACATGTATAGGTGAAGGTCGCACAAAGTAAAATGGGTCTGTTCTCTGCACTGGACGGCGGGGGCACATGTAACCTTACCCCTCAATGCCTTCAAGGCAGAGAACTGGGGTCTTGAGCTGACCGCCTAAATCCTTCATTCTTCTGTGCTGCATGTTGGGGGGGGAGGTGATTCCCTGATCATTTTATAGCTTTAAAGAAACTGCTGTAAACTGTTCACTTCTAAGGTCTATAAAACTTGAGGCTTCGGACTGCAGTGCCCTTTTTCCCCCTGAACCCCTTAACACAAAGATGGTTTCAAACTCACTGGTCCTCCTGTTAAAGCTCGGGCAGCACGCAGTTCCTCCTCTGGACCCCGATCTGGGAAGGACGCTCTGTAAATCTCTGCGGTCTTAATGTTGACAGCTGTGGGGGGCCAAGAGACACAAATGGCAAGTTTGCAAGGTCTTACGTTTCTCCCACACGTAACAGAACTTGGTGAGTCCCCGGAGAGAGGGGAGAGTCCTCTTGTTCCGTTTCCACTGTGAAGAGTCCGTAGCTTCGCCCTTCGCGGAGAGGGAACCCGCAGCCGTTCAGCTGGGCCCGTGGCGCAGACAGCTGGGGCCTGGGCCGGACTAGGCGCGGCTCCCCTGCACCCACGGGCAGCCTGCCGTCCCTCCGGGCAGACATGGGGCAAACCTCCCTGCTCGGCCCTGTGACCGCATGGATCTCTGAGTGGCTGGGGGCAGAATGTGGCCTGGGGTAGTGGCCAAATCTGGGGGTTTTGTTTAAATTTTATTTCAGACATACACAGTTCTAGGGAATGAAATAATGAACAGCTGTGCGCGCAGCTCGGTAAACTCTCACAGATGCGGCCTCGGCAAACACAGCCAGCCTCACCCTTCTCTCAACCTCAGGGGGCCTAAGGGCTGTCGCGGGAGAGGGTTCTGGGTTTTCTTGAGCTGGAAGAACGTTACACTTTCCTCAGGAGAAAGACCTGACTAGGTTGCCTACGTGAACTGAGACGCAGATGCGCCCCCAGCCCAGAGCCCCGGCTGGCGGACAGCCCAGCTGGCACGGCGAGAGCAGCGTGGCCCCGGCTGCTTGCAGCCGTTACTAGTGCCACTGGCTCCGCTTTCTACCCGCCCCCGTGTGTGTCCTTCGTGGTCTCAGGGTGTGGACATTCTCTGATTCGTAGACAGAGGTCAGAGAAGGCTCGCTCCTTGCCCGGGGGGCTCCCAGGGGCCCGCCAAGGAGCCAGGACAGGAACCTACACTAAGTCCCCACAGCGGGCTCACAACATGGTCCAGACAGACTCGGACCGGAGCCCGGCCTGTCCGCACGGGGCTGGCCTCTGACCCTCAAAGAAATGTGCTACTCACCGATGCCATAAATTATTGGAAAGTGGTTTTCATTTTCTTCCCGGTCATTTAATTCTAACAAGAAAAAAAAAAGTTCTTTTTAAGATCTGATTTCTAAGAAATGACAATCACTGTCATGTTCTATAATTAAAGCCAAAAAGGAGCCCACACTGCAAAAGGAGGAAACAAATCAGAACACAAAAGGGGCTGGTTTCCTGTGTTCCTGCCAAGTCCCTGGACAGTGGGGGTGATCGTCCACAAAGCGCCCTGTCCCAAGTTAGAGCCTCTAAGTCTGCCACGTGTAGTGGCTGCTTCCTCCTTCCCAGGAGCCAAGGAAACCTCTGACCAGCCCCAGGAAGGAGAGAGGAGCTGCACTGAAGGTGGGGGACAGGGTGTCCACGGAGGCGGCACGGGGCAGGGGCGGGCCATGGCCACAGACAACGCCAGTGGGACCCATGTCAGCCAAACGCTGCCGACCATCTCCCGTGACGGAGGTGCTCATGCAAGGTCTTGCTTTAAGGGGGAGGGCACCAGCCTTGGGGAGGGAGGCAGAACTCACCTGTCACACATAATGTCACTAAGTGAATGTCCTCCTCTTGTCTGTCAAATTCACCTACAATGAGAGTCCTCCGTTAGCAGCACACAGGCTGAGCAAGGTGAGAAGGGGCCCGAGGGACAGCGGCCGGCCGAGCCACAAGCTGGCCCATCCGCAGAGGCCAGATTCCCGCGGACTGACGCCACGGCACCCCGCCTGCCAAGTGACAGGCCCGTTCCTCGCCTCAGGCCCAGAGGAACCTGACCGGGGTCACCCCTGTTCTCCCCCTGCTGAGGGCTGGGGGGGGGGGCACTGCCTCATAAGCTATTTACTCTTCAGTAACTTTTTTCCTGATCAACAGTCATAAAAAACTTGATCACTATAAATTAAAAAAAAAAAAATACAGGCAAGTATAAGGAGTATATGGGTTTTTAATGGTCTAAGTACGTGGGTTTTTAACGTCCATAATCCCAGCAGTGAAGAGCATGTGCGTTTCCTCTCATTGGCCTGTGCCCCGAGCCCACAGCGGGCAGGCAGCTGTCTGTCCCCACGGCACACACGTACCTTCCCACGTAATTCTAAGTCTTGCTTGATGGCTCCTTAGTGTCTTTACTAATGGACATTAGACTCCTTCCTAATGTAAAGGTTCTTACTGCCCATCTTTGGGCATAAATCAATCTGTGCATGTTGCAGATGATTTTCTTACATTCCCAGGTGGGAATGACTGGGTCAAGGGACATGAAACCCTTCTAGGACTTAAGCCACGATGCCAGGTCGCTTCGCCCACGGCTTGTAGCAGCGTCTGCTCCAGTGCACGAGCGTGCCTGCCCCGCTGCCTCTCACGCTCGCTGCTTCAGCAGGCAGAACAAGGGCATCACCGGCGTTTCGCTGTTCGGCAGATTAAAATGGACGTTCCTGCCACAGGGCGGTTCTGTCTGTACACGGTCCAGTGCCGACCATTCTGGACCCTGTCGACTGCTGTTGCTCGGGAAATCACACCCATGAGCCCCTGAAAACTGAACTCTGTGCCCCTCGCTCCTTCTGCACGAGTCCCGGCTGAGCCGCGCCCGGGGCTCCAAGCAGGGGGGCACCCCGAGGTTTTGCACTGAGGAGGACTGGTTTACGCAAGGAACAGGGGGTGCAGATTTCATCCGAGTTGGGGAAAAAGCAGTGTACTTACTAAGAAGCTGATGAGTAAGCTTCTGTGACAACTGCCTGTCGTCACTGAAGCCGCCCACGAGGTGCACCTCCAGCCTGGCAAAGAGACGGGACGGTGGTCAGAGGGCCGTGCGCGGCAGCCGCAGGGGCCCCGGGGTGCGTGCGATCTCAGCTCCATGGCCACGAGACGTCGCTCTAGAGCAGGGCTTCCCTCCAGGCCGTGAGGGTGCCGGGGCGCAGGCAGCATACATCTGGGCGGCACCGGGTGAGGCTGCCAGGGCTGCGCGCGCCTCCGGGGACCCTGCCCAGGGGCCGTGAGGGCCGAGGGGGGCCGCGTCCGCTGGCGCGTGGCACCGCTCTGGAGGCGCAGGACTACCTCGCACGTCCACCAGCGTGGGGTACTTCCAGAAACCTCTTCCCTGTCTCCGCCTAAGGGCGCGTGGGGCTGGGAAGGGGAGGCGGTGGATCCGGGGACGGCAGCGGGCCCCTCACTGCACTACCTCCCGTCCCCCTCACCCAGATGGACCACATCAGTTCCAGATCCCTCCCACCGTGTTCCGAGCAGCGTGCGGGGGGTGGGGGGCCGGGCCCACAGGACGTGCCAGCCCAGCCGGGGTAACACGAATGAAACCCAGGCAGAGCTCCCCTGCCCCGGCTGCCTCCAGCCCTTCCTAGCACCTAACAGCCCATGGGGCTTCCCGAAGGGCCCCCTGCCTGAGAACGGCAGCGCCCGGGGGCATCTCCTGTCCACTCTGTTCGCAGCTACAGCCTGGGCCCCTGGAACAGCTTCTGGCTGGGAGGGAGCCCCCGACAAGCGACCACCAGAAGAACAATTGAATGAACAAATGAATGAATGAATGCAGGAAGACAGCATCTGGGGTCTAACAAAGCGACGTCCGACACGTGACCCTCTAAAAGCACATGAGTGAAGAGAGGGCTGGAGGTTCAAAGTCAGACCTTCATGTACCCGTCACCCAGTCGGCCGACCCCAGAACCACCGACGAGGGGCCGACGCTGTGCCAGTTCTGCTCCCCAGGAGCAAGCCGACCCCGTGGCCGTGACCTCCCGCGTGGCTGCCACGGCCGGCCCCTCCACACCATGGTGCACGGTGCCCGACAGCACGAGACAGACGCGTGCGGAGCTCACCTTCCACACTGAGCGTGCTCAGAGAAGGATCTGATGGAGCTCATGATCAAGGGGACCTCCGCTCTGGTGTCGGTTCCATCACAGTGGGTCAAGCAGGTGGCCCCGTTACCTGAAGAAGAGGGTGGAAGAACTCAGGTTATTCCTGATGAGAACCCAGGGCGCGAGCCACACCTAGTCCTGTCCCTTCGTGCCGCCCCATCTCTGGGTAGCCTGAAAGAAGAAGGAATAGCAACATCTGTGCTGCCCCGCCAACCCTTCGGCCCAGGGCCATGGGGAGCCACCATGCGGACTGGAGAGAAGGTGAGCGGGCCGGGCGTCAGATGGGACCCCGGGACACTCAGGTGCAGGCTCTGACAGCCCCACGCGGGGCGCCGCTTTAAGGACCGGTCTCCTTCGTGCCTCTCGTCCTACCTGTGTGCCTCAGGACCACAATGTGACAAGTGGTGGCATCATCAGAACCCAGAATGGAGATGGAGCCTGTTTGAAAAAGAAATAGAATAAAATATCCTGTAGCCTTGGGGGGTAACGCCCAATTCACTGCTTCCTAACCTACCATCCTGTGGGGAGGTCACTGCCAGCTCTCTTTGCTGAACATACAGAAGGCCCTGGGGTCCCACTTGTTGAACAGACTGACCTCTGAGAAGTCTGGCTCTTTCCTGTTTAATTAAGAAAAAAAATAACATAGTGATGGAAATTAGTGAGGACTGAGTACCCAGTGAGGTGGCGGGACACACACGCTCGCAGGGCCCGGCGTGTGTGTGCTGCTGGGCGGGCCGGCTAAGCTACCGGGGCGGCAGTCACTATCGTGGGGGACGAGGCAAAGGAACAGGCGAGTTCTGTTCTTTGATGCGCCTACGAGACGAGCCTTGACTCAGGACCCAGAGACTCTGCCCAACTCTGCAACTGGGAAGGGAATCGGAGTGTCTGGGCCCCGGCCGGCTCCGCAGCCACAGCCCCTGTGGGAGAGAGGCTAGGACTGTCCCTGTCCCCTGTCTGGTCCTCCCCCTTCGAGACCCCCACATTGCGTATGCACCCCGAACGCGCACCTCCCCGCGCTGCTCGCCACGGCCACGCGGCAAGGCCAAGGGCTCCACAGGCAGATGGTTTGGCGACGTAAATGGAAAAGACACAAAAGTGTAAAAAAACCAAAAAAAATGTAAAAGCTCCAATTATGCCATTCAGCGGCCCACCCGAGGAGAGGCTGCGATCGGGCCGCTGTCCGAACTCACTCCCCGGACCAGTAGCGCGAGTCCTCGCGCAGTCCCCACGCGGCACGCCTGAACCAACGTACCCACGGCAACAGCACTAGAACTGAGGTCTAAAAAACATCTTAGGCAGTCAGCCTAAAAAAAACATTCAAAATAATAATAAGAATAAAACCTCCACCTCAGGGGGTTAAATTCTTTCATGAAAACGGAAACCTTTTCCAGAGACGCCGGATTGGTACCCCACTGTCTATCAGTGCCGGCTACGCACGCTGCACCCCTCCTTCCCCCTTCCCTTGATGGTCTCACGGGGATGCTCGCTGACCTCGTCACACCCGAGATGCAGGAATAAATAGACCAACCCACCACGATCAGCTTCATGAGTAACACCGCGTTGTTTTCTTTTCACCAACTTTCATGAATTGGAAGCGAGGCAGCAATATGAATGGCTCCGCGGCAGAACCAACCAGAAGGAGCCCCGGAACCGCCATGTCGGCCGGGCCGGGAGGGACCGGGATGACTCACTGTTCTGACGCCCAGGGCACCTTCTCACCTTAGAGTAAGACACGGGAGGAGACACTTTTCCTTCCCGTGATCCCTGGAATGCGCACCTTTCGCTTTATTCTTTCGGGGGCGGGGGAAGGAGGGCGAAGGTAACTTGTGACCCCCACTTTCACGCCCCCAAAAGCAAGGCCATGTGTGTGGGGCCAGGAACTGCCGCCTGCGTCCCAGAGACCAGAAATCACTTTTTTTTTTCCTTCCCCCCCCCCCCCGCCCAGGCTCCTATTTCCCAGACAGACAGGAGCATAAATCAGCAGACGAGCCGATGGCACATGGCAAGAATGCGTTGTTTCCCACTTTAAGAAAGGAAAAAAGTTTAGCCAAACTTCCCCGCTGTGGAAAAACACCGAGAGCCACTTTACGAACCCCCACCCCTCCTGAAATAAAGGAGCCCCGTCTTCCCGACGTCTGCTAGTCTCTGGACACTCGGATTCGCCCCGGAATCCCCTCTCTGGCAGCCCCTTGTTTCCCAACTCCTCTTCCACAGCACCGCTAGCCGACGCCAGGGCTCAGCAAACTTTTCTCTGAAAAGGGCCCGAGAGTAACTATTTTGGGCTCTGCTGGGCTGCGGTCTCCTCTTGCAGCCACTAGGCTCTGCTGTGAAGCCTGAGAGCCGCAGAGACAACACGTAAACAGACGGGCGCTGTGGCCCTAGAAGACTATTTATGGGCGACACCGAAATCTGAATTAATTTCATATAATTTCACACGTCACAAAATACTACTCTTTGGATTTTTTTTACCCCCCCCTTTTAAAAATGTAAAAACCATTCATGGCTCACGGGCTGTCCACAGACAGCATCTGGCCCCAGGGCTGGAGTTTGCTGACCCCTGTCTTTGCCAATCACTTAGTATGACCATGTGTCCCTGACCCCTGCTGCTATCGTCTGTCATTTCTTCCTGCAAATTCTCCTCCCCCGGGGGAAAAGGGGATGACGCTGTCTGCTCCTTAGCCTGTGTGGGGATTAACTGGGTGCTATCCCCATGCCCGCCTGTTTCCCTGACCCCTTGGTCCTCCTTGCCACCCACACTACCCTCCCCGATGGCTGCCAGCGTCACTGCTTCTAAATGCTGATTGTTACACCCCTTTTATCCTCGGAAGCCCTTTAAGTCCAGCAATTTCACTTGTGGGAATAATTATGGGGGTTATTAAGCTTTAGCTCTGTGAACATAACGCAGAAGATTTAGAAATATCCTGCATGCTTAGAGGCAGGAACTAAGGCTGCATTCGAATCGCGGAATTCTATGGGACCACACTCAGCGGGATACTTGGGGGCCTGGCTACTAAGCACCAGTGGGCGACTGGGTAAGAGCAAAGGCTCGAAAAGAGCGTAGCCCCAGGAAATGTTCTGCAGTGCTGACCACCGTCTAGACCTGCCCTGCCTCACAGAGTAGCCACTGACCACGAGCACCTGAAACGTGCCTAGGATGACTGAGGAACTGGGTTTTCCATTTTCTTTCATGGTAATGACATGTAAGTAGCCCCACGGAGCAGGGGGGACCCCCAAGGGGGTCCAGACAGAGCAGCGCCGTGCTACAGCCAAAGGCACACCGTCAGGGTCTCCACGTGGGCTTCACCACTCCCAGGACTCACTCCACCCGTCTGTGCCTCCGAGTGCTCGTCTCTAAAGTGGGACTAGTGAGAGCACCTGCTTCCGCAGGTGGGCACGTCCCGCCTCATCCCTGTGATGGGGGCTGGGCCAGGCCTGGCTAGGGACGGGCTCCTAACTGCTGCCACTGCACACGCCAAATGGGTCCGTGAAAAAGACACAGCACCGAACAGAGTGCAGTTTGCACTCACTTTCAGAAGCACATCATTCCAATATAAAGAAAAACCTCTGTCAAGGCAGGTCAAAAAGTGAAGAGTGGCTGTGGCCTTCTTGTTGACATTTATGTTAGTTCTTACAAAGGGGACACGCTACTTGTTAGAGAAAAACCAATGGAAGCTTTCGCCTCACCCCACTGCCTATGCATTGAATGACCCACCGAAAGCCCTCCAGCCCCGGTGCGCCCCACCTCCCTGGGTCTCTATCTTCCACTCTTCCCTCGCCCCCTTTGCGCCCGGGCACCGGGCGCGTGACCAGCCCTCAGGGTGCTCCCCGTCCCGCCCACGCAGCACAGCTAGACCTGCCCAGCTAGAATGCCCTCTCCTTCCTTCCCGTTCCGCGCTCTCCCCTGCACGCAGCCTGCTGCCCTCAGACCAACGCAAAACAGGTGAGCACCCCCAGTTTCCTGGAATGCATGCTGGCCCCCACGACACAGCCAGCCTTCGAGAGGGCAGGCCACCCCCTATCCTAGCCCTCCCGACTCCTCACGGCGTGTGCTGCTTCGGACGCTCACCTCTCTAACTTTTTATCACAGAAATTTTCAGAGACACATAAAAATAGAGTCACCTAAATTCTTTAGGCAGCTGAAGTATTTTCCCCTTCTCGAGTCCTACTCTGACTTCGCTAGTTAACGAGGAACAGCCGAGGCAGCCCAAGGAAAGCACTTAGCACGGGGCCCTGGGGTAGGCTAAGTTGTGGGTAGGTCGACTGTTTTCTGGAAATGACGGCTGAGAATCACAGGTGCTCCCTTTTCCCTGTAACTCCTCATCCTTCAGGTCACTTTCAGGGGTCCTTCTCATTCATGGATATAACAAATATTTTGCCAAGTGCAGATTCATAGCCAGGGGCTGCCCTAAGCTCTGAGGACACAGAGCAACACCACACTCTCTGCTCGGGAAGCTTCCGTGCTGGGGGGCATATCAAGGCAGAAATCAACACAAGTGTGCAGACAAAACAATTCCAAAGTATGCAACAGTTAGCAGGAAACCCGTGACGACCTTCGTTCGGCAAGCCTCCAGGCTAGGTCAAGCTCCTCTGCCTCACGGCTGAGAACGGGCTTTGTTCCTCAGCTCCTATCTCCAGTCAACTGACGGATTCCCCCTTAACCAGATCTGGGGCACGTAAGAGGTTTGGACCCATTTCTTTTTTACGTTAAGGACCCCTTTCCAAACGGTGTCTGCATTAGCACGGACTAAGGGTTCAGAGATCTATTTGAGGACAAAAGCTGGAAGACGAAACAAAACCTAACCCTTCCATCAGGGCGTGGTCCTCAACGCGGCTCAGCTGGGGGAAAAGCAGGGCCCTTTCTTCTGGCTAAAAATACCCCGGGGCCCTAAACCCGGGGGGTGGGGGGAAACCCAAGGGAGCGGTCGGGTGCCCCTGGCCGGAGTCCCGCCGAGAGGAGCCGCTCCCCGCGGGGCCCAGACCCCCGCGGGTGCCAGAGCGCAGGGGCGCTGCCCCGGTTGGCCTCAAAGGGCCAAACCCGGCTGGGGGTGGAGACCGGCCTGCCCGGGGTCGGGGAGTCCCCGGGCGCCCTCCGGCCGCGGCGCTGTGCGACCTCGGGCAAGTCGCCTAACCTCTCTGGGCCGCCGGCCCCTCCTCCGGGAAAGAGAGGCCTCTGCCCTCGAAGGTCCCAGGGAGGGGAAAGGCCCACAGACACCTCGAGCCAAGGCAGAGTCGCTGCCAGCGGCCGGGGCTCCCAACGTGCCGCCAGCCGCTCCGCTGCGCCAAGTTTAAACTCTGCCTCCGGGAGCGCGGCTGGAGGCGGTGGGGCGAGGAGGGTCGGGCCCGCCCGGCAGGGCCCCCCGGGCCCGCCTCGAAGTACCCCCCATCCGGGCCCCGCTCACCTCCAGACGTGGATGGGCTCGCACGAGGTCCCCGGCGGACTGCGGCAGCCGCACTCGCCGCCCCTCGACGAGCAGCGGCATCGTGGAGGCGGCCGCCCCGGCAGGCCCAGGGAGGCGGCGGCCTCCCCAGCCCCGGGCCGCCCGTGGCCCCCGCCCCCGGGCCGCCCC
>NC_048227.1:26776777-26826606 GCF_002007445.2 Ailuropoda melanoleuca
CCTCGCTGGCTCGGCTCGCGGATCAGCCAGCCTGGCCCGAGTGTGGGCTCTGGGGTCTGACTGCCCCAAGTCAAGTTCACGACTCTGCTACTACTCACCGTGACCTTGAGCAGATTATCCGAGTTGGGGAACCTGCTATGCTGCTCCATAGGAATTGTGTTCAGTAAAACAGAGTCGAAACTTTGCTAGCTCCACACATTTAGAAATCATCAATAACACCTGCTGCTTGGCGTCTAGGAGGCACTCACTGATGGGCTAAGAACCCTGGGAGTGAAGATGCGCAAAATACCATCCAGTCCCTACGGAGGATAGGTCCCCGGCTGCGAGGCTTCTTACCCAGAGGCTCTCTGTTCTGAAATTTGGAAATATTCCTTAAAATAGACCCAACTCCACAATACCTTAACCAAAAGGCAACTTTACAAAACTAGTGGTGAGACGAAGAGCCACCTCACAGAGCAAACACTGCTGGAATGGCGTCTGTACTCCACCGCCTTCGGTTTTCAGAGCTCCCAAGGGGATTCTAGGCCCGAGAACTGCGAGCCGCCGTAATGAGCAATGCCTGGCAGGAGGCAAACGCGGGCCCTTCCTCTCCAAGTGAGACCTCTTCAGCCGGTACCAAGGAGGCAACAGGTGTGGAGGGATTGAACGTTACCCTTGCCTTGGAAAGACCCTTCCGTGGCAGTGCTTCCTGCTCAACTACTCTCTCACAAGGCAGCCTTTCCACGCATTTTCACTGAATCCTCCCAACCCCAGTCGCTGATTCTTTTTTTTAAAGACTTTTTTTTTTATTATTTTTTTATTTAGTCGACAGAGATAGAGACAGCCAGCGAGAGAGGGAACACAAGCAGGGGGAGTGGGAGAGGAAGAAGCAGGCTCATAGCAGAGGAGCCCTGACGTGGGACTCGATCCCACAACGCCGGGATCACGCCCTGAGCTGAAGGCAGACGCTTAACCGCTGTGCCACCCAGGCGCCCCCCAGTCGCTGATTCTTATGTTCACCATACAGCTCCAAGTGGAGCTCGGACTTGCTCAAGGTCACACAGCTGGCTAGAGAGACGCCAAGTGTTTTATCTGTGACACCTGAGAACTCTCTGGTCCTTTCATACCTGTATAAATTCACCCACTTCTCGTTAAGGAAGAGCCGACCATAGCAGACAGACAACAGGGTAGACCCTGGAACTCCCACCCCAAAATGAAAGCCTGCTTTTCAACAAGAGGAATAGAAAATCCTTTTTCTAGAATTCCCAAGGAAATTTCACCATTTTCCCCCCACAGATGTTCCTTTAATGCATGATGCATTTTTCAAAGAAGTGTTTGTGTTCCTGGAACCAGTTCAAGCCTGGGGGACTCTTGTGCCTGGGCCTGCGCACGGCGTCCCTGACACGGTGGCGGCCCCTGGAAGTCGCTCTCCCCACTGTGTACTTTCTTTTCCAGAACCCGCAGCCGCTCTGGCGAGACTTCTGCCTCGTTAAGACTAAGGGCTCAGCTGCGGTTTCTCACGGAGCTTTAAGAGAGATCAGTAAAAAGCACGGAAACCATGACATCTGTGTGAGAAGCCTCTTTATTGGGGTACCTCCCTTGACTCCTTTACTAGTGTAAGAACAAAAGATCCAAATTAACCATATCATTGTTTTATTTTCACAATGTTTTTTCCCCCAAACTCCTTTGAAATTAGACTTATGTATAAAGATACCCTTAACTACATTAAAACTTCTCAGCCCACAAAGGCCCACTTACCGTTAACTTCTAGGGACACATTTTCATGTACTCATTTACCCAGGGTACAAAAATCCCACCATTTTGCCAGCAGTTAAAAGAACACAGAACCCAAAGGTTCTCAAATGACTTTCTACCAAGCCACCAAAAGAAAATTTGCAATATCCAAATCTTTTTAAACCCATAAAAATGTCAATTTTCCAAAAACATATTTACTCTACATTGCCATCAATATAATTATACAAGAACATATGAAGCCCTAGGAAAGAGAAAGTTCATTACAAAATATTTGTGATCAAGAAAATATCACTTGCTTTTAAATAATAGGAAAAGTGGCAGAAAAATAAATATGTTTAGAGATGTCCATTTTCACAAGTAACAAAAAAGTACACAAATAAGGAACAAAGCTAAAATACGCGTTCGCTACAAAATGGGTCTAGCAGTGTTTGCACACGTGTTATAAAGTGAGGCTGTTTCGACTCCTCTCTCAGTGTTTAGTTATAAAAGTACAAAAAGAGCCTTCCCAGAGGGGGTTCTCGTGAAGCCGAAATCCACGACACCAACAGCCAGTAGATGGAGGCTGGAGCTGTAACCTTGGTCTGTTGTCGCTAGCAAAACCAGTCCGCCAAATAACCCAAGCCCCCCAAGCCACCCCATTAGCACAAACAGATTCTCAAAATGACCAACTGATTCTAGTTTAAAAAAAAAAAAAAATCCAAGTAACAATCCACTACAAACGAGCACTGACAATTCTAACAGCTCCTGAGAGCCTCAGGGTAAGACGCCATTTGCTGTGTTTTACAGAAGTCCAACCCCACTCTCAGTGCATGGGGATTCCATCTACCCTGAACTCCGTGTTTCTTGTAAATCCATTTTAAACTCACAAGTGTAGGATTGTCTGCTTCTGTTTCCCTCAATCCTCCACCTCTTCCCTCCAGGATTTCAATGGTCTCCAAAGTCCCTGGAGATCTTCCGTGCCAGGTCCAGCTTCCAGTGTCAGGGACCAGCTCTGGCCACCTCCCCACTTTCCTCCCATACCCTCTGCACCCCCCTGAAATCCCGACACACAGATACAGTTCCAGCTGAGGGGCAACAATGTGTCCAAAGTAAATCATTTTAAAGACACTGAATAGCGTCTACATAGAGCATTTTTTTCACTGAAAAGAAATCAGATCAACACAGTCCTGTGACTATGGCTCAGACAAACCAAACCTGTGTGAAAAATGCAATCAGTTAAAACAGGCTGTTGCCAATATCAGAAATTTCACAATGATGTCAGAAAGCTGTAACAGAAATAAAAATATACATTCAACAAACACGCCAAGCCTTCAACATTTACCATCAACTCCATTCTAAAATATTGCACATGATATCCAGTCTTTTCCTTTATTCTGTAGGGGAGCAAAAAAGAAAAAACTACGTCCATTCAGAGACTAGAGTGGGTCTACCTTGGAACTAAGATGCCTGAGGCATGTCCTCGCTCTAGTCCAAACAGGGTGAGCCCTGGTACTGAAGGGCACGATGGGGAAGAATGCTCGTCTCAATCACAAATCCTTGCGATCAGAGGAGACTGGTCTGGAAGGTATAACACGGGAGGGGAGCCCACACTACTCGAGGGACTTCGGAAATGCATGTCAAAGGAGCTCGGGGTGATCCCAACTTCACCTTTCAAAAAATCATCATCCTCATCTTCCACCACGTCCTGTAGAAAGAACAGAGGTTATCAGCAGGACCACCGGTGGCAGTGTGGAAGGTCCCCTTAGGAACGTGCCACTCCCGGAAAGAGGAAGGTAAAGAAACATATCTTAATTTTGGAAGCTTCCTCTGATGCGCACTTCTTCATGACCGACCACCCACACAACTGCTCGTCACACGTCTTAACTACTTGTTAGGTCTAATTTTTCAAAATACATTTAAAGCTCAAAGAGGCCAGGCAACATGACATGTCATTCGAGAGCTCAGTGGCATCACCCTTGTACCCAACACAATGTCAATGAGGGAATGAACGACCTCCCCACCCAAGCTAAATATAAAGAAAAAAAGAGCCTTCCGATGATTACTTACGAAAAATGGGACTTACGTAAATCTGAGGTTGGTACTTGGTGGTGATGATCGTGTGGCACGTATATTAATTTGTTGAGCTGATTTTTTTTTTTTTTAAAGATTTTATTTATTTATTTGACAGAGATAGAGACAGCCAGCGAGAGACGGCACAAGCAGGGGGAGTGGGAGAGGAAGAAGCAGGCTCATAGCGGAGGAGCCTGATGTGGGGCTCGATCCCATAACACCGGGATCACGCCCTGAGCCGAAGGCAGATGCTTAACCACTGTGCCACCCAGGCGCCCCTGTTGAGCTGATTTTTAACGCCCCTTCACTTCCCAAAGTCCACTTATAAAGTGTCTAGTTTAAACATTCATCAAAAAACCAAAAATTCTTTTTGTAAGAACGTAACCTGAGCCTGGATGTTTGTTAAGGCAGGATGAATAAAACGGCGTGTTTTTTTAAGTGTGACATTGCTGTTTACTGTTTGCCTGTGCTCGCCAACCACGCTGGAGGTTCCCAGTGTGCTGAGCCACACATTTACCTTCTTACTGGGTTTCTTCACCTCCTGAAGCTCTTCCACACTAATGTCTTCCCATATCTGATAAATAGGATCAAGGAATTTCTTTGACCTGTCGACAGAGGTCACATTTCAAAATCAAGTTCAACGCCACACTGAAGGTCAGACTTGTCTGGCTCTTTCTGTCACAGGATCCACGACCCAAAATAAAAACTATGGCTCAAATAATCATTGTACCACAAAATACTGTACGTCAGCACCGTCAGTAACATGGCCCCCCCTCATCTACTCAGATGGTGTATTCAGCTACTGTTTCTCATCTTTTTATTTTCAAGTGAAGTTATTTCTCCACTCTGCTGGGACTGACAATGAGTTAGAATATGTCCAAATGAAAGCAAAATTATATTACTCTGGAATTACATTTCTTTTTTTTTTTATTCCTAGAGTAAATCTACTAAAAATTAGTCTGGAAAAAAAGACCAATGTGGTTTTGGTCAACCAAGACTCGGGGGACCAGATAATCCTAACTTGTGGGGTTGCTAGTTAGAAACTGCATAGTAAGCAAAAGTCCTGCTTTCCTGTACAGATGCCAAGTTAAAGACTGGCCTGGTGGATTTTCACCATCACCCATCCAGATAAATTACGTGGCTGCTGTTTATCCTTGGCAACAGCACGGAATGTGGTCTCTAGAGGGAGGAACAAGTCACTTGGCAGAAAACTGGGAGCCATGAAAAGGCAGCATCCTCCCCATCCGGGCACCTCTGTGCCCAGTCCCCTTCACGCTGAAACCAACAGGTTTACAGAAAAACAAAAGATAAATGAAAAACCTTTGGTGTCAATCCGGGGGTCTTCCTGCACTACAGGTCTGCACCCCGCAGCCTCTCACAGGCATTCCTGGCCTTGGGCCCATGAAACATGTGAAGGAGACCCTGAGCCGCTGATTAACAGATACGAACACCACTTACGACAAAGAAGCCCTCCGCCTGGGCAAAGCAAATACACGTAGCATGGAAAGTGTTCCTTGCCCCCACCGCCCCAGCCAGTCGACGGGCTGCGACACCCACCTCTTCAGCACACAAGGATCGAAGGGGAAGAAGGTGTCGAGTGGGTTTGTGCAGGTTTGCACCGAGTCCCCTCCGGCTGTGTTTCGAATGACCGGCAGCATCTGGCGGTTGTTCCTCTCGATGATGGTGTAGCAGAAGACCAGCTGGTATTTACTGCGGGGCAGCAAAGCCAAGACACGCACAGAAGGCGTTAAGCTCGTGGAGTAACTCTACACGGACGTGCCTGTTCGTGTGTGACAACCGTGCTGACCACCCAGGATGTTGTCACACATAACACATGCAAGAACGAATCACACAAAGCAGGAAGCAATGCTTTCAGGGTACTGCTTTCCGGGCCTATCAGTGTGACACAGACCTCCAGTCCCAGCTCTTGCTCTCGGCCTCACACCTGACCCCATACCGACAGCCTCTGGGACAGTCGGCTCCCACCCCCGGAATATTCTAGGAGCTCCTGCCTCCACTGCGCCTCATCTGCTGCCTCCTATCTTCCCACAGTGCGCTGGGACCCTTCAACCCTCCCTCTCCATGAATGCTCTTGCTTGACGTTTATTCCTTTCCTTAATTGTTACCATTTTTGAGACCTCAGGTGACAGAATACCTTGAACTACATGCCCAGGAAAGGGAAAATGAGATTACTGAGTAAGAGCAGCAAGCAGCCTAAAGGGGTCGCAGGGATACAAGAACCTTTGTCTTCTAACACAACAGATTCCTCTGTGTTGAAGATTTTAAGCCATGATCCTACCCTGAATACCCTGATCAAGGGCTCCAAGTCTCCCAACTCACTCTGTACTCAAAGCAGAATAATTCGGGGAAAGCCAGACTGCCTGCGTCCGCGCGCTGGCTCGCCCACCGGGGAGCCACTTCTCACAAGCCACCTCGTCTCTCTAGGCCTCCGTCTCTCTAGGCCTCCACCGTCCCGGTTTGAAACAGGACTTACCACTACAATCCTAGGACTGAGGGGACGCAGTGAGTTCTGTGAGAGGCGCAGCCCCCACCGAGCACGGCCCGGAGCACCGGGCCTGACGGGACAGCTGCTCACCAGCCTGCCGCTGGCCTGTCTCTGGCCGCTGCGCGTCCCTCCCGCGGCTGCTCTCTGCTGATTACTCTAAGAAACATCCTTGGTCTGTACCTCTCGGCTCACTGGTTGCCTTACTCGTTTCCGAGCACGGAGGTTTCTGCTGAGTTATCATCTTTGAATACAAAGCACTAGCAACTTCCAGTACCATCAAAGCAGAAAAATAAAAACTTAACTGCAGTGTTTCCTGAAAGTATGGGGTGACTGGTTTTTATGTGTTTTATGGTTACTAATTTTACTGAATAATTTCATAGAAATTTACTAGAATTATACAATAATGATACTAACATAAACTTATTTTTAAATAATTTCCACCCATTAAGTATCAATAACTTACCTTGTGATTGCAGCAAAAAAGTTAACTACTGCAGGCAGACAAATCTTCAGGGGATTGAGTTGACTCATCACTATACGTTCAAAATTTAGACTTTGAAGGTATCTCAAACCTTTGATTAAAAAATAAAACATTTTTTAACAAGTACAAACGTAAGAGTCTAAACACCTTGAAGCAGCATGGATTATTTCACACATCAAAAAAATTTTTCACAAAGTTACTTGCAAAAATGCTTTACGTAATTGAGGTCCATGTCGTCACACGATGCAGAACCCCACAGGCCACCAGGCTCACCCACACTCACTCTGGACTAAGTCAACTTCTCTAAAGAAACAGTGTATTCTTGCAAAGACCCAGGAAGTAAGCACACAACCCTAGTGGGTGAGGAACTTATATGACAATCTGGAATTCAGAAATTTGTAAACTCAGCATATTCTGAGTTTATAGAGAAAGGAGAAACAAAACAAACAACAACAAAAAACCATGTGATCTGATCTGAGTTAATCATGAGATCAGTACGAAGCTGAGCCAACACATGGAGTCTCCATTCCCAAGAGGTAATGACTGTACAGTCTGGAATTTCTCCTTCCTGACTTCCATAGACAGATACGCACGCCAATCTGACAAGAGCAAACAGAGAGCAAGACCTGCACGTCTGAAATTATCAGTGAAGTGGAGCAAATGATTCGAGTGCGAAAGTCGTTCATAAATCAGTTGTGTTTTTTTACAAGGAAACTATGGAGGCAGAATAAGGATTAGACACCACTCTCCGGGAAGAAATAAATATACTTCTTTCCTATGTTAGTAAAAGAAAGACACCACCATTTTGAAAGGCAAGCAAACCAACCTGTACTTAAGTACATATTTTTTAAGATACTTTTTTTTTTTAAGTTTTATTTATTTATTTAAGTAATCGCTACACCCAACATGGGGCTCAAACTCACGACCCTGAGATCAAGAGTCTCACGGTCTTCTGACTGAGCCAGCCAGGCACCCCGTCTTTGATGTATATTCTGATATAAATACCTAAAAGTAGGACACTGCCATGGCTTACAAGAACACATCCTCTTTAAGCCAGACTCTTACCATTTATTTATAAAACCAAAAAAAGCAGACGCTTTGCTTACGCTGTGCTAAAACCTTGTCCTACTACTAGTTTATACAACTAGTTTTAACCTTTTGAGAAGTAACAGGATATAAGTAAATACATACAACGCAACACATACAAGGTTCAGTTGAGAGCTGTGGTTCTCAACTCTCAAGGCAGCTGTGGCCCCAGGAGGACGTGTGGCAGTGCCTGGACAGTTTTAGCTGTCATAAGAGAGTGTGGGGGCAGGGGGGTACTGGCTATTTAGTGGGTAGAGGGTGGTAACCATCCTAGAATGCCCAGGACGGCCCTCACAACTAGAGAACCCCGAATGTCAGAGGTTGAGAAAATTTGGTTTAGAGGTAACAGCCTATTAAACCATTTGAATTATTCATGCAAATAAAACCATTTAAATGGACTTAACTGACATCGTCCTTGTCACACTAACCTGATAAACAAGCTTCATCTGGTAGATTTAAATTACACGCAACTCTTAGAAATTAGCAAAATTGAAAACTGGTAGATTAACGCTTAAGTCCCTAGATAGAGCAGCGTAACTGTTATGACCCCAACTTTAGAACCATATTCATCTAATCCTGCCAATCACTATCCTGCGTGCGCTTAGGGTCCCGTCACGGGGGGACAATGCCCGCCGTTCCTGGCCGGCATGAGGACAAATGGGAAGCGCTGTGCTGGGCCTCGCCTCCGAGGAAGAGCACCTTCACGGTTCACGGTCAGTCTAGATGCCAACCTCGGAAACAGACGTGTCCACCTCAAATCCATCCCCTGTTAACAAGGGGCCTTAAAGCGCTTGACGGACCTACGGGCTGCTTGAAATTACGTGTCAAAGCTTGAGTGCATGGGCAGTACTCCGACTCCACAGTGTTCACCAAATTCTCAAAAAAGAAACAACTCGGGTGCCTGGGCGGCTCGGTCATTAAGCATCTGGCTTCAGCTCAGGTCGTGGTCCCAGCGTTCTGGGACCAAGCTCCGCATCAGGCTCCCTGCTCAGCGGGAAGCCTGCTTCTCCCTCCCCACTCCCCCTGCTTGTGTTCTCTCTCTCTCTCTCTCTCTCTCTCTCTCTCTCTCTCTCTCGCTGCCTCTCTGTCACATAAATAAATAAAATCTTAAAAAACAAACAAACAAACAAACAGCTCCTCCTTCTAAAGGGTGACTAGTATTCCAGGAAAATCCAGTTCACATCCACCAATCCCACATCACTGACCTTCTTTCAGGTTTCCACTTAAAAGCTGCTTGTGTCTAAAAACAAAAGTGTAGAACACGGCTTGGCAGGCTGAATAAAATGGTCCGTGGAGAGCAACGTCACAAAATGCCTTCGTTCCCGAATCCTGGTTATTAAGGTATATGTGCAGCCAGTTAACCAAAAGATCTAGGCATGATTTTACAGTACTAGAGAAAAGAAAAACTCAAGTCAACTTCACTTTCTTCATAAAAAAACAAGAGTGACATAAAAACACACAATTGCCTCTCACTACAGACTAAGAAAAGTCAGTCCACAGGCTTCTTGATCTACGACCCTTGGGCACAGAGAAGCAGCAAACAAAGGAAGGAAAAGGATGGGGAGGCAGGAAGGCAGCTTTCCAATTCTAAGGCAGAGTGCGGGGCCCTTCTAGGAACAACAGGCAGGCCCCTAAAGCTGCCTGCGTTCCCAAGGGATGGACAAGTGTCTCCTTATCGACTCAGAAGGACTTCTCTGACGAGAAGTCCCCTGCCCTCACTGAGAAATATGGCCACAGAAAAGGGCACAATTAGCAACATCTTATAAGGAAGAGACCATCTGATTGACTTCACCCTTCCCTATGGGGTTCTGATGAAGTCCTGTGGCCTACAATTTAGGGCAGAGTAGACAGATGGCTTTTAGTGGTCGGGGAAGGTTCGTAATAGCAACCTTGCCCAAAGACATCTTCATGGATCACTGGAAGAGGTAGGCCCAGAGCTGGCCTCCTAAACAGATCTTTCTATTACCTTTAAAGGGGTTTTTTCTTCAGCTTTAACAGATACAACTGATTCGGAATGCAAATGAAAAATGACAAACCTATAAAAAGAATCAAAACAGTATACAACGCTGTACAATATCCACGAAGACAAATGGGTCTTCATGTTCAAGTGCAACCATGCAAAACAGACGACAAAAGCTTTCCGTATGAGGCTTTATATCTAAAGGAGACATTTTATTCTGAAATTGCCTTTTGGAAATGTAAACATCTTACCTAGAATGGGGGAACAGAGCTTTTTCATGTTAAAGGCAGACAAAAATTAAAGCAAGTATTTCTCTGACTTAAGACAAACGCTATAATCTTTTTAAAGCATGACATGAAAAAGCACTTGGAAAATTAGGTTACTTACATAAGAGGAATGAATTTAGCTCTTGCCAAAAAGCTTCCAATATAATTTCCAGCAGCTTGCCTGATGATGGCAGGATTATTTGGATCCTGCAATTTTTTCCAGAGATGTTCCAAAAATGCTTCTGCGAATCCCTATAAAAAGAGAAGGTACTGCTCTAATCTTCTTTAATGTTGAAGAAATCTCTGGCTATCGGAATCCTAAGACTGTAACTCGGCAACAGGGGAAAGGGCTAGCATCTCAGTTACGCCGCTAGATAAACAATACACGCAGCTCTCATGGTTCTTAATTTTACAACACTCTGAGATAACAGTATTACAAACAAAAGGTGTTTGTTCTCCAGCCTTAAATAAGTTCCCAAAATGAGCTGAAATTTAGATTCAACCCCACAGGTTTCATAGGTTCAGTGACAGGGCTTTGGAATCGGCAAGTGATCCTGCCTGCTTAGCCAGAAATGGAAAGCAGGGACAACCCACACTCGTGTGGGAACCGTGTGGCAGGCCCGTCACAGTGCCAAGTCCTCTCCCAGTCTCTGACCGCATGTACTGACCTTACCCAGAAACAGACACACGGATTCAAGGGCACCCAGTGTTTGACTAATTACGCTAATCATAGAAAAAAGACCAATTAAAGCTCTTTTTAACAAAAGGCACAACCTCCAACTTCTCCCAAACAGCTCTCTTCAAGAGCTACTAACACATGCTTGGGGGCAAAGTGAATTTAACCTTCTTACCCATGCCCAGAACTCTCCTGACTGTTCTAGGAAGCTACAAAACAGGGCAAAGGAACGGTCTTCTGTATTTCCATTTTTCCCCCCCAAAACAGAAAGCCACTGCCTTAAGTTTTAAAATTCTGGATTTAGAAGTTGTTTTGGGCTAGTTAGGATCAAGTGAGAGAATGAAAGACAGAAAACGTTAAATATCCCCTGGGATTTTAATAGCCAGGGCTGGAATGAAAGGGAAGGGCACCGCCTAGTGGACCAAATGCAGAATGGCACTTTCGGAGCACTCAGCCTAGGACGAGCTATCTTGTTAGAGGCACCAGAAAAGTGAGCTCAAGAAAAAGACATACTCACCTCCTGTCTCCCTTCCCTACTCCCCCTGACCCCCACCCCCAGTTTTTAAGGGAAGATCATGGGCAAGAATCAAACAAGCTAAGGCCATGCTGACACAGTACTCACCAATTTAAAACTGCAGAGGTAAAACATGAAAAACTGTACATGGCAGGAGGCGTGCGTGGGCAACAGGAGTTTGTCAAAGATGGTTATGAGATCTCGATATAAATCCTTTGTTTTGTTGTTATCTACCTTGCCTGAAGAGAAAATTTGGCATTTCAGCTTCACACATTATTTTTAGCTGCCACATTCATTTACCAAATTTCTAAAAATAAAATACCATTAAGAAACATCATCCATTACGCTATGATTCTAACAAAATGCCATTTTTAGTTTGCACAGATTTTCCTTTATACCTGTAATAACCCAGCACTGAAGATGAAGCAGACCCTTACCTCACACACGGCTATGATGCCATGAATAGGAAGCCCTTCTAGGGCAGTTTCACTATTTATGTGGCAGAAGCCCTTTGATCCACTAATTCTACTGCCGGGAAGTTATCACAAGCACACTACCAGACATATACATACACAAGGATGTTCATTACACATTTATAATGGCAAAAAAAGGGCGGGGGGAAGGTGCCTGGGTGGCTCAGTCGGTTAAGCATCCACCTTTGGCTCAGGTCATGATCCTGGAATCCCGGGATCAAGCCCCGCATCGGGCTTCCTGCTCAGAGGGGAGTCTGCTTCTCCCTCTCCCTCTGCTCCCCTCCCCTTGTGCTCTCTCGCTCTTTCTTTCAAATAAATAAATTAAAATCTTTAAAAAAAAAAAAAAGGAAGGGGGAGAAAAAAATAAAAGAGACCAGTTAAATCCACACGATCAGTAACAACCTAGAAGGACAGTGAATGGTCTGAGAAAGTGTTCACAGCAGGTGGAAAAGGGTGAATTATGAATCGCTGTGTACAGCATGACCCCCAAGTCCACTGACAAACACACCCCTAAATACACACGTGCTAACAGAAAGAAGAGCAGATCAAAATGCGATTAATGGTTCCCTGAATAGTATAAACACAGACATTTAAATCGTCTTTTTTAATCCTTTCCTACAGTTCCCAAATTTTCTCTCATCGACTGGATTATTTTTATAACACAAAAATTAAAATAATAACACAGACAACTGAGACTCAAGTCCTATTATCTGAATGGCCAACTACCATTCTTAAACCTTCACGATGTGAATGAAGGACCGTGTTTTCCTGACAAAAGCTGCGGACACAAAGTTCCAGGACGGCAATAAGCACCCAATTTATTCACTACAACACAACCCAGCACAACACCCCCAAACTCAATCCCTACCACCAAGCGCCCTGTATCAACGCGCACTACACTCTCAGATGTCCTGAACAACTCCGGTGTGCTCTGATCCCCACCTAAAACTGACCAAACTCCTGACATAATCACTGACTCCGACGGTCAGCGAAACCATCAGGGGCTCTGAAGACAAATACAGCCAAGCCCAAATCCAGTCCTACCACTCTCAAGCTGTGTCACACTGGCAAGTCACGGGATCTCTCTAAACCCTCTTTTCCTCATACTCGAAATGCTGATTTGTACAGGACCCCCAGGAGGACCATGCCATGTAGGAGAAACACCCAGCACACACAGCCCGGGGCACTGCCGCATTCAAATGCAGCTACTGTGACGAGTAGGGGGAGTAGGGGTCATTACCATCGATGTAGCAGACGTCCTTGATGTAGGACAGCAGCAAAGAGAGCAGGATGTCCAGGCGCTCGGCCACAGGATGGACCATGTGATCGAGCCTTTGCACGTCGGCCTTTGCATCATGTTCAGTGTCTTCGTCCTCATCCTTTGAAGAGAAAGGACAAATCTGACGTTAAAAACTGGAGTAAAATAGGTAAGAGGGGAAATTCTCAGAGCTGATTATTTCCTTTGAAAGGTAAAACAAAGAAAAGACACAGACCCCTCCTCTAGGCAGGGGCTCCCCACCAGAAGTGTGACTTGGAACCACTGGTGGCATCCCAAACAAAAGCAGATTCCGAGCCCAGCCAGAGAGTCCCGCGGAAGGCCCCCTTGAAGCAAGGCCATGCGAACACTGCAGCTTACCCCCAGCTCCGGGGACCCACTGTGCTGGCTTCCTCTCCCGGGACAGGGCACCCCTGCCCCAGCTGCTGGGAGCACCGGTTCTCGGGAGAACCGCCCTTGCACTCCTTCCTGCCCTCCCGAGCCGAAATGACCGGCTGACAAGGGGTCACCAGAGGCCGTCTCCCTGGCTTCAAACTGGGATCCAAAGCTCCCAGGATCTGGGGTCATCATGCTGTAGCTATTTTCCAACTGAGAGCAAACTCTCCCTTAGTTCCTTCCCCTGCCCTTTCCTGCTTCTTGACACCCTTTGTCCCTAATGACCTAAATCCCCCTCAGGCCCTCCTCCTCCAGGGAGCCCCCCCAGGCAGAGAAGTACTGCACTAAGGCCTAAGACTTGTAAAATGAAGAAATCACACCGGTATGCTTTCCTACGTATAGCTCCTTCAGAACACATGGTTTACAAAACAAAACAAAACAAAACAAAGAGCACAAAGGTTCAGAACAAGAATGAAACCTACTTCACCACTCCCGCATTCCCAGCCTTGGAAACGAACGCACTCTACTGCACAGGAAGCAACATGACAGCAGTTTTAACAACTGTTTTAAACTGTAACAACTGTTTTATTTTTTTATTTTTATTTTTTTAAAGATTTTATTTATTCATTTGACAGAGAGAGAGACAGCCAGCGAGAGAGGGAACACAAGCAGGGGGAGTGGGAGAGGAAGAAGCAGGCTCAAAGCGGAGGAGCCCGACGTGGGGCTCGATCCCACAACGCCGGGATCACGCCCTGAGCCGAAGGCCGACGCTCAACCGCCGTGCCACCCAGGCGCCCCTGTAACAACTGTTTTAAACTAAAGCTTTGCAGAAGATGAGGAGCTGCTAGCCATCCCACCCCCACCCCCGCGGAATCACGAGCCGTGTTAGGAAGCACTGACCATGCTGAAGAGTCCTTCAGCGGCGTCTGACCCGCGGCCAGCCTGCATGGCTGCGTCCTCAGCGTCCTCGATATCCTGCCGGGAGGCATTCACCTACATTGTGACAAAGGGGAAAAAACAATGAAAGCAGTGAAAAGACAACGACTTTAGGGTGCCTGGGTGGCTAAGTCGGTTGGGCATCTGCCTTCAGCTCAGGTCATGATCCTGGGTCCTAGGACTGGGCTCCCTACTCAGCGGGGAACCTGCTTCTGCCTCTCCCTCTGCCCTTCCCCGACACCCTGCTTCCATGCTCACTCACTCTCATGCTCTCTCTCTCAAATAAATAAAGTCTTAAAAAAAAAAAATACAACTACTTTGGGGCATGTGGGTGGTTCTTGGTTTTGGCTCAGGCCATGATCTCAGGGTTATGAGATCAAGCCCCGCACTGTTCTCTGCACTCAATGTGGAGCCTGCCTGAGATTCTCTCTCCCTCTCTCTGCCCATCCCACCCGCCACTTGCTCCCTCTCTCCCTTAAAAAAAACAAATACGACTACTTTATCTGAGGACTGGAAATTCATCTGATAGACATACTTTAAAGGGGTCCACATGAGCACCCGTCCTGGCACCATAACTCAATGTACAATTATGGCGCAAACCTACAAACTGGTCTAGGTCACGAAGGAATTTACGAGACTACAAATCAAACCCTTTTCACTACATACTTCTATAAAATCGTTATGAAATGCAGTGTGCTGGTCTAAATCAGCTTCAACAAACTCATTCATTCCAACTCTCACATATTGTACAAGAAGCGTTACCATCCATCGAGCAGGAAAATGACAAAACGCAAGTCAATGTGAATTACTGAATACTCATTTTGGTATATGACCCTTCGGCTATCTCGTTTCACACAACATTTAAATCATGTCTTTTTTACTCTCTCTACATGACCTTCTTGCTAAACGCGCTCTCCAATGTTGCACAGAATGAACCATGGGAAGACTTTGCAGATGACACGTGCAGCTGGCCGGAAGCTTTCCTCCCAGTGAGCAGCGCACCAGCCTGCCCACCCCCCAGCTCTTCCCAGATCTGCCGCGCTGCTGCCCTGTCCCCCCCACAGTATCGGGGCTCTCGTCCATCACTCACAGCTCCCCAGGCCACAGACCTCGCGTCTCCCCAACAGCCCTGCTCCATCCCCTCTTACACCCTCACCAAGGCCTCCAACAGCCCCCCCCTTGCCAACCATGCACACTCCCCCTCTGAAACGCAGCTTCCCCTTCCAGGGACACGGCAGCAAACTCTCTTCTAATCACCAAATCCAAGGACTTTGGCTCTGTTCATCCTCCTTAAAAACGTCAACAGTAGCTCACATCACTGACCAAACCCTTCCTTCTTCCAGATCCTCCACAGGTGCCCATACTCGCCTTTGCTCCCACTCCGCATCACACTTCCCCTCTCCCGCCCTCACCAGCACCACAGCGCAGCTGCGCTCTGGCCCCCACCCGCCGCTACCACTGCTTGCTGACCATTCTCCATCGGGTGCCCCAGCTGCACCCCAGTCCATCCAAAACGGCACTCTTCCTCTTCCAACCTCCTCCTGACTTTCCTCCTTGCTGCTAACACTGACTCTGTTCCTCGGGGAGCAGACCTCTCTCCTACCCTCTACCTCTCCACTTTCAACCCAGTCTCAAGGACTGGTTCGCCTTTCCTCCCCCATGTCACCAGAATCCACCACTCTCCTTCATGCCTACTGCACCCCACTGCAGGCCTCTTTAAAAAGGGGTATAAAGAATTCAACATCACTTCCTCAGGAATGCCTTCCTGACCCCTTCGCATGACATCAGGCTTTCTGGCATGTAACGATGCCTGTGTCCCATTCATAGCGTTTACCACAACTGTACTCTCACACGTGTGTGACCATCTAATGCCTTATTCCCCAACCATGAGGTATGGGACTATCTATAACCACCAGCACATCCATCAAGTTCAAAAAATTTTCAAAGAAATCAAAGGTGGAAATGTAGATTATTCTCCATCATCTCCATCTATTACTGTTTCACAAAGTATGACTGTATTTAATAAATGAAAATCAATGAGAAAAACAGATTATCAAATACTTACATCCAACTTGAGTAGCTTCTCGATCACAAGCTCCAGAATTTCATGCCTCAAGGTTGGAAAATATACACTAATCCTTAGTAAGTTATGAACATAACATTCCTAAAATAGAAAAAGACAAAACACTTCAACGGAGGATAAATGTTTCATCATAACATAAGAAAAACACAAATTACAATCTTTAGTTTCAATTAAACAAAGAAAATAGACTATCCAGCAACACAGAAACTATACTGTTCCTCTATCAACACAATGTTCAGTATTATTAATCTAATTGCCCCCCAGTAAATTAAATCTGTTTGGGGAGGGGGGTTGGTTTTTTAAAGATTTTATTTTTAAGTAATCTCTACACCCAACGTGGAGCTCGAACTCACAACCCTGAGATCAAGAGTCTCATGATCCGCCGACTGAGCCAGCAAGGCGGCACCCCCCGCCCCGTTAATTAAATTTGTAATCTGTATACTTCTACGGTATTTTTTTAAACAGGTTTGTTGAGATATAATTCATTCGTCCAAAGTGTACAATTCAACAGTTTTTAGTATATTCAGAGTTGTGCAACTGTCACCACAACCCATTTCAAAACATTTGCACCACCCTAAAAACAACAGGGTATCTTTTAGTAACGTACCCCGCCCCCCGCAAGCCCTAAGTAATCACTGACCTACTTTCTGTCTAAGGGTTGGCCTATTCTGGATCTGTCATGGAAGTGGAATCTTACGCTGTGTGGCATTTTAGCATGTTTTCAAGATTCACTCACTTTGTAGCAAGTAAACCCTTCTAAACCCAACTAACACCCACTGTATAGACATACCACAGTTTGTTGATTCATTGCCCCATAACATTGGTTGTTTCCAAATTCTGGCTATTAGGAATAATGCTGCTTCTGAATATTCGTGTAAAGTGCTGCGTAAACAAACGTTTTCTGCTGGACAGACACCCAGCAGTGGAAATGCTAAGTCGTATGGCCATTCTGTTTAACCTTTCTGAGGAACCGTCAAGGGCCTTCCCAAAGCACTTCCAGCACCTAGTATTCCCCACTCCCACCAGCGTTGGAACAAGGGTTCTGACTTCTCCACGTCCTCACCACTACTTGTGACTGTCTGTCCCTTGGAGTACGGCCATCCCGGGGGGTATGAAGTGCGATCTTACGGTTTCATCTTGCGTTTCCCTGACTGCTAGTGATGTTGGGCTTTTCTTGTGTGCACTGACCATATGTGTATCAATTCTGGAGAAACATCCATTCAGATTGTTGCTCATTTTTGAGTTATTTGCCTTTTTATTATCAAGATATTAAAGAATTCTTCATATACTCTAGATATACTCCTTTATCCAATACACGATGCGCAGTATTTTCTCCCACTGTTTGGGTTGTCTCTTCGCTGTCTTGAAGGTACCCACGAAGCACAGCTGGTTTATCGTAAAGAAGTCAAGCTCATCTGGTTTTCTGTGGCTCCTGTGCGTCAGGCTTCCTATCTGGAAACTGTTGCCTGATCCCAGATCACAAAAATGTTCACCTGTGTGTTCTTCGAGGAGCTCTTTTCTTAGCTTACATTTGGGTCTTTCATCCACTTTGAGTTCATTTTTGTTTACGGGGGGGGGGGGGTTGCTTCATTCTCTGCATGTAGATGTCTGCTTGTCCCACAATCATTTGTGGAAAAGATGTTCTTTGCCCCATTAAATTATCCTGTACTACTGGCTTTTGTATATCGATCTCATATTCTATAAAACTCATCTTAGTTCTAATAGTGCTTTGAGAATTCCTCAGGATTTTTCTAAATGTAGGAGAGTGTCATCTGCAAATACGGGCATTTTTACTTCTTCCTTTCCAATCTGGATGCCTTTTCCTCTTCCCACCTGCCTTTTCTAGAACCTCTAGTACAATACTGAACAGAAGCAGCAAAAGCGGACGTCCTTGTTCTGTTCCATATCTAAAGGGAAAGCTCTCAGTCATTCACCATTGAGTAGGATGTTACCCGTGAGTTTTTCATAGGTGCCCTTTATCAGGTTGAAAAAGTTCCCTTCTATTTTTGTCATGAAAGGGTTTTGGTGTTTGTCAAATGCTTTTGTGCATCTACTGAGATGAGCATGTGGTTCCTGTCATCTATTCTACTGACGTGGTGTGTTTTATCAACTGATTCTAACAGGTATTAAATGAACCACGCAGTGCTAGGATAAATGTCACTTGGTCATAGTGCATAATTCTTTATGTTGCTAAATGCAGTTTTCTAGTGGATTGTTGAGGATTTTTATATCTATACTCACAAGAGATACAAGATTTATAATACACCACTTGAAGCAGACTACCACAAACATTAGCAAACCTTATTAATTCCGTCCTTAATACTTATAACACCTTATTTGGGAAAAAATTAGCTATGCTTAGTCGGAAACCACTATTCATTATTCATTACTGAAAACCACGGGTCATCTAAATATTACACGAAAACTTAAGAATTTATCCATAGAAGGTTCTGCTTTCATGTTCAAATAACGCATGTTTACGATTGGTAATGTATAAACTATTACCTTCTAGTAATTTTTATGTGTATAATCACTAAGCCTATTCAGCCATTTCTGAAATGGACTCTGCCCTTCACTTGCATAAGGGAAAAAAGCACTGGGATCCTCATTGAGTTCCTAAAAGAGGACTCTGAGTCAAATTCTTAGTCTTCAGTTTAATCTGGAAGACAACTGCTAAGAAAAAGACGTAACATCACCTAAAACTAAATCACAACTTTTCCATTATTTTCCCCATGAAAAGATTTCTTACCAACGTTCTCTCTGATTTTCGAACAAATGGAAATTTTTCCACCAGTATTGGCATAAGAAACCACGGTGTCCTATTTAAAAAATTAAAAAATTGAAAAATTAATCCATGTTAACCAGACTTTCTTGGAAGGTGACATTCCCATTGTAAGAGCAAATACGTATGCAGGAGGCAAATGGTAACTACCTCAAATAACTGGAACTTAAACACATAGCTTCAGAGAAAATCTGCAATAACTTAGGAGGAAAGAGCCTTCCACTAACGTTGATATCAATAACAAATTAAAGAGGGATTCTTTTTTCTACAAAAGCAACAGAGTTTCAGTTTAAAATCTAAATGTTTCCCACTCTAGTGTTTTCCCACATGTATGACTTTAAAAAGGAGAAAAAAGTATCAACTTGAGTATTCCTACTAACTGATTATAATTTTCCTCTTTTATAAAGATTTTACTTATTTATTTGAGAGAGAGAGAATGAGAGAGAGAGAGAAAGCACGAGAGGGGGCAGGATCAGAGGGAGAAGAAAGGGAGTCCGATGCAGGACTCGATCCTGGGACTCCAGGATCATGAACTGAGCCGAAGGCAGCTGCCAACCAACTGAGCCACCCAGGCGCCCGATTATAATTTTCTTGAGACTTAAAGACTATGATTCAAAATAAGTAACAAAAGGATACTCACGAGGGGACATATCTTGCTATTATTTGCAAGGCTCTGTGACATGTGTCAAAATTGCCAGGAAGATCTACAAGGAGAAAAGTGAGAGTATGAGCATAAAAATAAAATTGAAAACTGAAAACTTATGTGTTTTAAGCTAAAAACACACACTAACCAAAACTGAATCATTTATTAGCAAAATATTAAATGTAAGATTCTTTTCCAGAACCATCAATGAAGACTAAATGGATTAATTACATAAGTAACGCACTAAGGGCAACATGTTAATGCTAAATGGAACAGAAACGATTCCATCAAAGGTTGCCATTTGTTGCAGTCTACCCGTTAGAACAAACCCTGGAGTCGCCCTATATGTTATCATTCAGCATGCATTCTCTCAGAAACAGGAGCCACCCCTTGTTTTCATCCTCTTTATACTTACTATCATCTTCATCATCAGAATCTGAAACATTGACGTCACCTTCCTTAATGACCACTCGGGCTTTTGAGGGAAAAACAAAATATGTCATTCTTTTTGTCACCGACCTAAGCAATCAACAGCTACACAAAAAAGTGCTTTTTTCCATTGTCCAAACTTAGTACAATGATTCAATTTGCAGTCTAAAGAAGAAAAAAAAAGTCAAGCAGCTTTACGGTTAAAGCTAAAAATTCCTGACTTCTAACACTACATGAGAATCTCACTAAAGCAAATTACAACATAAAAAAATCACAGCAATAGGATTAAGAAGCTGTGGTCCATATATACAATGGAATATTACTCAGCTATCAGAAAGAACGAATTCTCAACATTTGCTGCAACATGGACGGCACTGGAGGAGATAATGCTAAGTGAAATAAGTCAAGCAGAGAAAGACAATTATCATATGATTTCTCTCATCTATGGNTTCCTGACTTCTAACACTACATGAGAATCTCACTAAAGCAAATTACAACATAAAAAAATCACAGCAATAAATCTAGATGGCTTCCACGGAATCATTATAGGGAATATACTTGTATCAAAACTGCTGCCAATATACATCTCAGAATTTTCCATGCTGACACAATCCCCACAGGGTTCTGAGAAGGTAGTATTTTAATAAAGAGGTATTTAAAAAATGAAAAAGCAAAGAACCACTTACGAGGTACAAAATAAGAAACAATCATGCTGAGACATGGTCTAAGGAAGACAGTCTGTGCTGATACAAGATTGCCAAGGAAAGCCAAATACTCCTCTACCACTGTCTGACTTCTATTCAACCACTGCAGCCTCTAGAGGTAAGAGGAAGAGAAACATAAAAGACACATTTTACTGATACAGTGTATTCTGTTTTCAAAGTACCGAATCACATGCTAGTCAGTGAAGTAAGGGGCAAACTTACCAATAAAATACTGATAAGCTGCTCGAAGTCTTTAGTCAAATACATGATGGAAGAACGGAATTCTAACAGCCAGTTAATGATCTGGTCATCCTTAAGGTAAACAAAGAAAAGTGCTTTCAAAATCACAAATCCTCTAAAATAATTGAAAAGATGATTCCTACCTTGCACCAAGCACCTACCAATATATTTAAATTAGGAGAAAAAAGCCACAAACTTGCACTGAAGCCAAAATTGGAATGAAAATTTCTTAGTTTGTATCAAAACACAAGGATGTTATAATACCTTTTCCTGTTTAAAAAAGTGTTACATAGTAACTCTGACATACAGGAAAAAAAGAATGAGATGCAACACTTCATTCTGATCACTTCTGTTTGCCCTTAATAAGTGGAAACACCTCAAATATTGACCCGTGGGAATTTTTCAAACTGCAGAACGATGACAGTAGATTTAAACACTGTAAGACCACAAGGACCACAATACCTCAATTTCCTCTATATTCATGCTGATGTGCAAACATGTTAACATTCAGTCTAAGCTAATTAGAGACATCAGTACATATAAACTGTTTCTCAACCCAACCTGTAACTAGACATATATATTAAAATCTGTTATATATAGGGGCACCTGGGTGGCTCAGTTGGTTAAGCGTCTGACTCTTGATTTCGGCTCAGGTCATGATCTCAGGGTTGTTGAGATCAAGCCCCGCTTCAGGCTATGCTGTGTGTGTAGCCTGCTTAAGAAACTCTATCCCTGCCCCCTCCCCCAGCTCGTGCACATTCTCTCCTCTCAAAAGAAAAAAAAAAGTGTTATATATAAATGTTGGCTCCATTACTCCATAAAGTAGTTTTCAGGCAATAAAATTGCTGTTCATCATTAGTAACTTTTAGTAACATGGGAAAAACTGCTGAAAGGAAATAAGCTGTGTATAAAATATGCCATCAGGTAAATATAAAATATACTGTTTGTATTAATTCATATGCACAATCTACACAAGAACAAACTAAAAAGCCCCAATTTTGAAAGAAGTGGTTAATGCTGATTAAGACTCAGTAGGGGAAGGGACATATAAATAAAGCAATACTATGTTGTACCTCTCACAAGAGCCTAGTCTACGTGCTTATAGTGATAGACTATTACAGACAGTATTGTACGCACGCGAGAGACTACCACCAGCCAGGGCTGTACCTGCAATTATAGACTACTGATAGGGATTATCACTTAGTGAGAACACAGCAGGTGCCAGGCATAGCGCCAACACCACACATATGCATCTCTTACTAATCCTAACAATGCGGAAAACGGACTGCCGGTGTTCCCATTTTAAAGCTGAGGAAACTGAGGCTAAGAGAAATTAATAAGCAATCTGCCCATTTGCGAAGCTAATAAAGAACCGGGTTCAAACCTGTCTGACTCGGTCAAAGCCTACGCAGTGTCCACTCTCCCGCAATGCCTTGCTCCACAGAGAAGGAGCCCACCGCCTTTCCCCCAACTTCATTCAACCACTGACTGCTTGCAATGTGCTGTGAGAAACTCCAATGAAACTGACTCTTTCCTAATGAAACCCCAAGTAAGCTGGTAGGAAAATCAAGTAAATCGCAACACATGTGCACTATGGTAATTACATAATGTTCACAACCAGTAAAGATAACTTTACTGGTAACTCACCAAGGCTTGAAGCAGAGAAGACAAGCTAAGGTACGTGCAAATAAAAATGAGGTAACTCTATCCTATCCCTTTTCCACTAAAAAAAAAAAGGTGCAACAAAATTATAAAGCTAACATTTAAACTGCTCCGTTTTTTAAATTAAACTAGTCGCAGACTCCAGTGCGTTAATACTGAACCAGTATTAGAAGCAGATGAGTTGCAGCACTCTCTGAACTAGCACAGACACACCTGATGCAACTGCTGGTCTGTCAAGATACCGATGAGAAGGGCTGATAAAAATACAGTGGGGGCGCCTGGCTGGCTCAGTTGGTGAAGCATGCGACTCTCAATCTTGGGGTTGTGAGTTTGAGCCCCACACTAGGTATACAGATTACTCAAAAAATAAATCCTAAAAACAACAACAACAAAAGGACACCAACAAAATGGTCCTTTGTACCCACAGAAGAACGCGAGGGTCAGGGAAAGCTTCGAACAGGAAGTGACACTTCTGCTGTCTATAAACAGACTGGGCCTTCTCTGGGGCTACATTCCTCACAGGGCGACAAACATGTATTCAGAAAACCGAAAGTAGTTCAGTTGTGGCTGGAGTATATGGTAAGCAAGTCAACAGACAAATCTGGGAATCAAAGAGGGGAAGAGATAAATTACTAAAGTCCTTGTAAGCCAGATTTGTAATTAGGAAGATCTGCTGGAAGGGTGGGGAATGGAGTGAATGAACACCCATGTGCTTAGAGAGAACCAAGGAAAGTTCCATTAAAGAGGACACTTCAGGGGCGCCTCAGTGGCTCAGTAGGTTAAGAGTCTGCTTTCGGTTTGGGTCATGATTCCAGGGTCCTGGGTTCGAGCCCCACATCAGGCTCCCTGCTCACCAGGGAGTCTGCTTCTCCCTCTCCCTTTGCCCCTTTCCCCGTTCATACTCTAATAAATAAATAAAACCTTAAAAAAAAAAAAGAGGATACTTCAGCTGGATCTCAAACAATAGGAATTTTGTAGATAAAGTAATAATAACAATAAACACTAATATAGTAATTACCATGCCAGGCACCGTTCTAAGATTTTAACATATAATAAGTCATTTAATCCTTACAACCACCCCATGAGGTAGGTGCTACCATTGGTTCCCATTTTATAGCTGGGGGCAGTGAGGCACAGAAGTGCAGTATATTCACCCTCAGTCACAAAGCCAGTGAGGGAGAGAGGCCAAACAGCCAGAGCTCATGCTCCAAGAGGTAGCAACTGAAGTGGATACGGAGGACCTCTTGCAGCCACAAAAGGCACATGCTAGAGATAAAGATGAAAAGAAGTGGCACCCAATATTGGGTGTGGAGATTACTTAAAAAAAAAAAGAAAAAGAAAAAAGTGGCAAATTCATGGAACAAAGTATCTAGTGAGACTGAACACTGAAAAAAGGCAGCAGACCATGCTAAGAAGCTGGGCCTTTCTGCAAAAGGTATGAAGTTTTCCCACAGGAAAATGGCGTCTAGCATGTGCTTTAGAGATGATGTAGGCTGCACTGCAGAGGGTAAAATTTGGGGGGGGGGCAAGTGTGGTAATGGGAGATAGAGGAGAGCTGGAACCTAGATAACCTAAAGGAGTTTAGGGAACAAAAGAGCACCAACAACGCAAGATGCCTTGAAAGATGTTTTTTCCCCCTGAAAAGGCTCTGGTGAATCAATGGAAATGAGAGGTGACAAAGTTGAGAAAGACCCCAAAGTTCCTAGCTCAAGAAATAGGTAAGCAATACATCACTTACGCCCATAAAGAAGACTGTAGATAGAGGAGTGACTTTGGGAGAGAAAAGTGAGAAATTTGGGGCACTTGTAATACTTGTGGGCTGGCAGTTAAGAAACAAGCCGCGCGGGGCGCCTGGGTAGCGCAGTTGTTAAGCGTCTGCCTTTGGCTCAGGGCGTGATCCCGGCGTTATGGGATCGAGTCACATCGGGCTCCTCCACTGGGAGCCTGCTTCTTCCTCTCCCACTCCCCCTGCTTGTGTTCCCTCTCTCACTGGATGTCTCTCTGTCACATAAATAAATAAAATCTTTAAAAAAAATGTGTTTTCATTNAAAGAAAAAGAAACAAGCCGCGAAGGGTGCCTGGGTGGCTCAGTTGGTTAAGCACCCGACTCTTGATTTCGGCTGGGGTCATGAACTCCAGGTCATGGGATCAAGCCACACGTCGGGCTCCACGCTCAGCAGGAGTCTGCTGGAGATTCTCTCCCTCCACCCCTGCCCCTGCTTGTGCGTGCGCTCTCTCCTCTAAAATAAATAAATAAACCTTAAAAAAAAAAAAAAAAAAAAAAACAGAAGAAGAAACAAGTCGGGAGCCCACAAAAGCAATCTGAGCTATAGATACAAACCTGGAAGTTACCGGCCATGGGTGAATTCCAAAGCCACAAGGGCATAAGGAGATTATCCAGGAAGAATCTTCAGAGGAAGTAAAGGGTCAAGTCTGGAAAGCTCATCAACACCAAATTTAAGAACCAGTCACAAGAACGATTAAACATAAGGGATAAGACGACAGGAAGATCCCGGAAACTGAAGGAAAGTTTTAAGAAGTGGGCAGCCAACAATGTCAACTGTTAAAAGGAATTCATGACAGTTTGGGGCGGGGGGGGGGGGGGGGAAAAAAAACGNAAAAAGTCTGCTGAAATCAGCACATAAGAAATGACTGGTAATCTCTGTCATAGTAATCACAGCAGAGGACTTCACAGTGGATTTAAACACACAGGGAAATGAGAAAGTGTGGGCTGTCAGCAGGAGTAACAGCTAACACTACAAAGTCTTTTGTGTCAGGGCTGCTCTAAGTGCCTCTCGTATACTACCTGGACCCTCTAAAACCTCTACATTTAAAAGAGCTCTATCGTTTTTCTGTTTTTACGAAGACAAAAACAGAGGTAGAGAGGTTTAAACAAGTTGCCCAAGATTACACACTGCAAAAACAGCAGGGTAAGGACTTGATCCCAGGCAATCTGACTACCACTGCCATGGTAAGAGACTCGTCTTTCCAAAAGTGGGAAATAAGGGGACGAAAAGGGAAACAAAATTCACTGAGTTGTGCCTACATGACAGGTATATATCTTAAAAAGTGCATCTCTTGAAACTTTTCCAAAAACACTGGAAAGAGTACTAGCTTGAAAGACAAGTCAACTTGTGTTTTTGTTTTCACGGTGGAGAGACATGAGAACAGCATACAGCATAGAGAAAAGAGGTTCCAGAAAGGAAAGATAAAGCAGGGATTCTCAACCCAAGTGTTCCTGACATCTTAGATTTGAGAATTCTCTGGTGTGGTGGGCCGCCCTGTGCACTGCTGGATGTTTAGCCACACCCGTCACCAACCTCACTGGATGCTAGCAGTACCCTCCCTCCCCAAGACAGACGTGCCAACCAAAAATGTCTCCGGTTCATCATCAAATGTGCCCTGGGGGCAAAAGTGCCCCTGGTGGAGAGCCGCTGCATTACAGTGATGGATCATTCAGAGGACAAGTTCTAGAGGATGGAACAGGACTAGAAGTGCAAACTCAATCGGTACAAAGTGGCAACAGCTTTGCTAATGATCAAATGTAAATTAATTACCTTTATGTCCGGATCTGACAGCTGGTTCTTCAACAACTCAAAGTCATTTGTTTCACCCTAAACAAGAACAGGGGGAAAAAAAAGTTCTGCTTGCTTTAGTTTCCTGTTAAAGACCAAGAGCAGGACTTTTAACTACTACAAAGGAACATCATGACTTTCACACATCAGTGGATCATAAAATTAGTAACTCCAAAAATATAAAAACTCACATTAGTGGAGCTAGGCAGCTTGGAGAAAAAGAAAATGAATATGAAAAGGTTGTTCACATTTAGGTACACTTGTGTACTGACACCTGAATACAACAGCTGATGACACAAGATACCATCCCATACACATACGTGGATTTAAAATGCTTACACATGTAAAGACAGACATTCCTATTTTCCCTCCATCGCTGAGATTTAGTAGAATCACTTCTAAACTAACACAGAACCAAACCAAAAAACAAAACAAATCCCTATTGACAGAACTGGTTTATTGACCCAAAACAATGCTTAGGTAATTCCTTAAGAAATAAAATGCTCTCAGGCACCTGAGTGGCTCAGTCGGTTAAGAGTCTGCCTTCGGCTCAGGTCACGATCCTGGGAATCCCAGGTTCCGGCCCACAACAGACTCCCAGCTCAGTGGCAAGTCTGCTGCTTCCTCTGACCCTCCCCTTTCTCGTGCTCTCTCTCATTCTGTCTCTCTCAAATAAATAAATCTTTAAAAAAGTTTTTTTAAAGAAAGACAATGCTCTGATCTAATGATTTTTATTCTAGCACATGCTCAAGTTTTTTCAAGATACTATGTGAATAAAGCATCTGAAGATATATAACCTCAGCAAAGAGGTTATTACTCTAATTTTAAGCTGAGAGCATAATGCTGTCATTAAATACCTGACTTCAAGACTGACAGATCAATCAGACAGATCAGTCAGATCAATCAGACACAATGACCAACAAGATGAATAAAATTCATTTTATTATGTCTACTGGTCTTCTGTATAAAGGCTACAATTGTATCCTAACCAACAAAAAACCAAACCTCAACATACCAATTACATCTCAATAAAGCAGGGGGAAGAAAGACACCAAACCTCACATTATTTCCTCTTACCTTTTTGTACTTCAGCAAGACTTCTGTCACAGTTCCACCAAACCGAACAGTTTTTCTTGGGGGAGAATTGAAGAAATCATTCTCTAATGTGAGCATATCTGAAAGCCTGTAGAACCAAGATTATCACACTATTAAGTGCAGGATAGAGAATAACAGAATTATAATAGTCAACATTTATGGAGCCAACATCATTCAGTGGGACGATCGCTAAAGCCTCCTACCTGGCCTCCTTGCTGCCACTCTAACCTCCCAACATACTTCATTCAGTGATCTAATGATCTTTCCAAAATTTAAAACAGATCATGCTACCTTACTCTCCTGTTAAATTCTCCAAAAGTTCCCCATCTCACTTAGAACACAAATTCAAACTCTGTCGCTGTCTTCAAGGTCCTACACTAATCTGGCTCCTCCTACCTCTCTGACCTCATCTCCAACCACTTAACATACTGCAACCATAGTGTTCCTGCTATTCTTCAAACTTACCAAGCTGATTCCTATTTCTCTTGCTGTTACCTTTATCAGAAACCCTCATGCTCCAGATCTAGACACGCTGGGTTCTTGTCGTCTTTCAACCTGAAGGTCAAATGTCAGAGGGGCTGAAATCTAAAGTATCCAACCTCTCTCTCCCCCCATCACCCTGTTTATTTCTTCAGGTTATCTCTACCTGAAACCATGCTGTTCTTTTATTTATTAGCCTAGTCACTGTCTTTCCCTCCTTAGACTGTAAGCTCTGTTGAGAGCAGAGACGTGTCTCTTTTGATGGACTACTGTCTTCAGTGTATAACCAAGAAAGTATAGGCACTTAATAAATACTATGAATGACATCACTGCTAAGTGTTTCACAAACTTTTCTTCCTTTACACAGAGCAGAGTAATAGGGGGAGAAACAGCATCCTACTAATGACTCTCAAAGTCAAACCCCAAAATGTTTTATGGGGATTAGGACCTTTAGAAGTTGAGAAAGACAGGGACAGCCGGGTGGGTCAGTCGGTTAAGCCTGGGACTCTTGATTTTGGCTGAGGTCATGATCTCAGGATCCTGAGATCCTGAGATTGAGCCCCAGGTCCAGCGCTGAACTCAGCGGGGAGTCAGCTTGAGATTCTCTCTCCCTGTCCCCTCCCGCAGCTTGTTCTCGTTCTCCCTCAAAAAGATAATAAATCAATCTTTAAAAAAATTTTTTTAAAGCTGAGGAAGACAGATTTAAAAAACGTATATGTGGAAACAAATTTCAAACATCAACAAAAAACTACGAGTCCGTTTACCATCAATGACAGCATTCGCCTAATAAATCAAAGAGCCCAGGGAACTCTTTCCAGGTCTAGACGAAGAAGCGGGAGGGATGAGTAAAGAAGGTACTACCCAGGCCTGGGGCGCTATGAGGGAGCCCCGTGGGGAGAAAAGGGGACCCTGCAACGGAGAACAGATTCATTTTTCCAGCCCTCTTCCCACCTCTACTACCCACTTAAGGGGCATGGGCTTACTCCTGAGAACCTGCGATGACATCTACCCGTTGCTCCCACGATTCCATCAGCTCTGCCCCGGGCCCTTTCACAGCCTCTGTCCTAACCCCGGTACTGGACTTCGGTCCCAAATACGCAGAAGGAAGCGTCCCGGACTCTCACCCAGTCCTTGACGCGCCCAGCGTCTTGACTGCAGAGGCCGAGGCGGCCGCATCTCCGGGCAACCGCGTGTGAAGCAGCGGGGCCGCCATTGGGCCGGACAAGCGCGAGAACTGCGCCTCGCACCGGAAGTCGTGCTCCTTCTGGCCTCCTCTGTGGCACGGAAGACGCGCGCGCGAGCGGCAGCCTTCAGCCAATCAGGAGCCCCGAGCGAGAGCGCCGCGATCCAGGCGGGCTAGAGCGCCGCCAAAGCTTTCTCCTCCCCGCCCTGCGTCAGGGCCCCTCCTCGCAGTTGGAGGACTTTCCCCCGTCCCGCGGGGTGCGACGCTTAGTGGCCACAGCGCTGGTAGAGGAGAGACCTTTGGCGGCTCCCAGCAGCTCCCGGGGTCATGAAGGAAGCGCGGGGACGCCCGGGGGGTGCTAAGCGGTGGCCGGGTTCCACGAGTATTAACTTTTCGGGAGTCAAAGCATCCCGTTGTCAAACTAAAGAAACCGAGGGTCTAATTAGCCCAAACCCGTACAGAGATGGGGGCAGGCCGGGGATTCGAACTAGGCTGCTCTACCCAGCATCCTGGGCTCTGTACCCTCTGCGCTATCCTCACAGACATCCAAGCTGATCTTTGCGGAAACCGAGGTTTGACCAAGTGATTTGCTCAGAAAGCTCCGAGCTGTGGTCATCTGGGATGAGAAATCAATGAATGAGAGGAGACAGTTTTTAAGAGGCGTTAGCCTTTGAACTTAAAGTTCTCAGGGAGTCCAGGAGTCGGGCAGATCAACAGAGCAGCAAAAGGTTTTCCAGCACAGAAAACAGCAGGTGCCAAGGCGTGGTGGGTGGAAAGGAAGCAGAGGGAAAGAGGGATTGCCCCTCCCCTCAGTTTCTAGGAATGGATAATGTTGCAACCTTTGGAAACTGTATAGAACCACTGAAGGGACATTAGACCAACCACAGCAACTTGTTAAATATAAAGCACTGTTCTATTTTGCAACAGTGTAAATATCAGTAACTATCTTTCTGCCAACTCCATACGGTCCCACCATTTCTTATGCCATTGGTTTCGAGTTCCTTCTGAATGTTGGGCAGATATCATCAATGTCCTGAGAGCAAACTGTGCTTTAGCCGACAAAGATACTCCAAGACATCCCTAGAACTGGGAATTTCCTCCCCTCCATCCCCAAAGCAGAGAGGAAAAAGTTAAATCACATCCATCGGCACTCTCATACACTGTGAGCAGAAATTTAATGCTGCACTGTCAAGCAATTTGACAATTACTTTATTCTTTCATTTTTAAAAGTCTGACATGCACGAAAATATACGTTAATGTAGATCATACAGCATAATAAAATGAATACCTGTGAATGTACGGCCCAATTTATAAAACAGAATCTTAACCTGTACTATTGAAGCTTCCTGTGTGTTCCTCCCAGGTCCCACCTTCTCCCTGCTTCTTCCCAAAACTAATTACTATCCTAACTTTTTAAAACCATTTCAACTTTTCTGTATGTAACTACCATATATATTCCTAGACTAATTTTTTTAAAGATTTTATTTATTTATTTGACAGAGAGAGACAGCCAGCAAGAGAGGGAACACCAGCAGGAGGAGTGGGAGAGGAAGAAGCAGGCTCCCAGCAGAGCAGGGAGCCCGATGCGGGGCTCGATCCCAGGACTTTGGGATCATGCCCTGAGCTGAAGGCAGACGTTTAACGACTGAGTCACCCAGGCACCCCTATTCCTAGACAATTATATATACTTTTGCTTATCTTTCCATGATAAAATTATTTCCACGCTGCATTATACTTCTTTCAATCCATCCCTGTTGTGTTTCTCTGCCATGTAGCATTCCATTATATGAATATACCATAATTTATATATCCATTTTCTTATCACCAACATTTAGATTATTTTTTCCTTCCCAAAACCCCACATATTGCTGTGAATATGCTTGTAGAGTCTCCTGAATCATGTGTGTGGAAATTTTTCTAGGGTAGCATTGTTGACTTAGAGGGTATACAAGACACACTTGAAAGAGTTTTCTAAGTGGTTGTGCCCATATACGCCACGAGCAGTATCTTTTCCTTAACCTTGAGCACAGCTCCTTCTGTATTTTCCCAAAGCACAGATAAAAAATGTTTTCAATGGAGGGGCGTCTGGGTGGCGCTGTCGTTAAGCGTCTGCCTTCGGCTCAGGGCGTGATCCCGGTGTTCTGGGATTGAGCCCCACATCAGGCTCCTCCGCTATGAGCCTGCTTCTTCCTCTCTCACTCCCCCTGCTTGTGTTCCCTCTCTTGCTGACTGTCTCTCTCTGTCAAATAAATAAAATCTTTAAAAAAAATTTTTTTTCAATGGAAGCCTCATCATAATACAAGGAAAATCTTTAAATAGCATAATTCACTGTTGGGAGTTCTTTGGTCATGTCCCTTCACTGGGGATCCCCTACTCAGTCACCCTATTCCATGCGCCAATTCATCTTGCCAGGATAAATGCCTCCTTTATCCAGTCTTGCCTTCCCTGGAGTCCCATCTCTTTTTGTCTCCAGCTCTAATCAAAGAAAATCAGGACTGGGGCACCTGGCTGGCTCAGTCAGTAGAGCATATGATTGTTGATCTCAGGGTATTGAGTTCAAGCCCTGTATTAGGTGTACAGATAATTTAATTTAAAAAAAAAAAAGGAGTGCTTGCTATGGCAGCCTGTGTACAAAAAAAAAAAAAAAAAAAAAAAAAAAAAAGGAAAGCCCTCTCCTCCAAAAACAACAGAAAAGCAAACAAGCATTAACATGGCAGCCTGCAAAGACAGCCTTGCCTACAATGTAGTCATTGTTTTACATCACTGTGCATTGCAGTTGTTCATAATTGTTCTGAGCTGCTTCGTTCCAGAATGAATTCTTGCTTTACTTTTATATACCCAGAAGACCCATTAAACTGTTTTTCAAAAGAGCAGTCTTCCCCGAGAGATGAATTTTACAATCATCCCTAGATAATTCTGTTGGTTAAAGCTTCTTGGCATGAAAGTAACAGAAACTATCTCGACCAGCTTAAGCAGAAAAGGAGAATTTGTTTGTAAGGATACAAGGATATATTAAGGCAACAAAGAATCTCTCACTGACCAAATCTGAGTCAAGTGCACTTCTCTAATATAATCTAAACAGGTGAGGTCATACTGTACCAAATGGCTTCCAAAGGTCATACTGTTCCAAATGGCTGTGGAGAGGAGGGTCACTATTAATGCTCAACAAATGTTTAAAAAAAAAAAAGTTTTCCAGATGGTTGAATGGTAGGGAAGATCCAGATTAACAATTTCTAAATAGCAAAACCAACAGCAAGTATCCCATTTGTTCCTTTCCCCTTTCCAGAAAGAGTCAACAATTATTTCATGAATCAATTATCTTTCTAAAAACTCCATTCACCAATGCAAGATCTCAACTGTGTATGTTAACTAAAAGTCAACTTCTATAATAGAGGATAAAGAAAGCCTTAGAACTGTATTTAGCTGTATGATCCATTGCCCTTTTGACTAAAATAGCATGATAAATATACACTGTATGACATAAAAGCACATTAAGGAGAAGAACAGCAGCCTAGAAAGAGCGTTAGGCTCTAGAGCAATTGCCTTGACCTAGCTCACAGGGTGAAACTTGCAGCTCACCTTTCAGCCCAACTCAGAAACAACACAAGAAACGTATTCATTATCAGGCTGATCAAAGGCTACTATTTCACCAAACTACTGCTGAAATAATGAGTGAAGCTCTTAATTACGGCCCTTTTCTACTTTCCCAAAAGTAGGGCACCACTTTGTTAATTGTTAGTAATGGCCCCAGTGCCATTCTGTCCAGCAGAGTCAAGCGATGGGAGATAAGATCCTAGGGGAATTCACATTGGATTTGTGGACAATAGTACTGGAAGCCTTAGTTATACCAGGTACAGTCTATTATTACACTCTGATATAATTTATGAATTTTGGTACTTGTCAAAATGCAGTTTTCTTTCTCTTTTTTTGTGCAGATGAAATAAAAACCATATAGTCTGGGGCTGGCTCAGTCAGTAAAGCATATGACTCTTCCTCTCCAGATCCTGAGTTCAAGCCCCACGATGGCCATGGAGCCTACTTAAAAAAACACTTGGAAAATTTAAAAAATTAAAAAAATAAAAAGCATGAGTCTTCCATGTTTATTTAGTGCAATGAATTGTATTAATTCACACAAACTGGGGAAAGGGTAATTATCACATTAACGAGATTAATTTTTAAATGCTTTTATATTTGAAATTGTCTCATTGGTTTTGCGAAATTTCACCCGTAGAACCGAGTCACATAGGGCAGGATTAAAATTTCAGCTTTGTTGTTTAATCTGTTACTTTGGGCAACTGACTTATATTCTCAGAACTCCAGTTGCCTTATCTATAAAATGGGGATAACTATTTTTTTTAAAAGATTTTATTTATTTATTTGAGAGAAAGAGCAAGCACAAGCAGGGGAAGCAGCAGAGAAAGCAGCAGGCTCCCCGCTGAGCAGGGATCCGATATGGGATTCAATTTCAGGACCCTGAGATCATGACCTAAGGGGAAGGCAGACACTTAACCAACTGAGCCACCCAGGCGCCCCATCATCTTAGCCATTTTTAAGTGTACAGTTCACTAGTGTTAAGTACGATCACACTGTTGTGCAAACGATCTCCAGAACGCCTTTCATCTGAAATGCTATACCCATCCTACAACTCCCCGTTCCCACCCCCAGCCCCAGCCCCTGGCAGCCACCCCTCTACCTCCTGTCTCATGCATTCAATTCTGTCCTAAGAGAAACACCATGTAAGTGGAACCATACAGTACTTATCTTGCTGTGACTGGCTTACTTCATTTAGTGCAATGTCCTTCCATTATTCTTTGCTCCAAATATCTGCAATGCATAGTCTTCCGGTCTGCGTTAATTTTTTTTAATTACAAATAAAGTAATACGGAAGCATAGGACAGAAAGGGGGAAGAAATATAAAAACAGTTTAAATTTTTGGAAGCTTTGATCAAAAGTATTGTCCCATCTAAAAACATGCTTTTGCCTATAACTGGAAATTTCAAAAGAAAACTATCCATATATTAGAGCATTCTTGCATAATCTATTGATACAAAGAAAGAATATAAGAGGAGGGTACTCTCAAATGAATTTTATTTGATTATCATTAAAATATACAATCCAATCAGATTTTGAAATCCTTGGGGAAAATCAGAAATTCACTTTCCTTCAATCAAAATGAACATGTAAATTGTGGCATGTTACAATGCACTGATTGTGTTAACTTTTCTATTAGTTAGCGAGGTCACAAAGTACCTTTAAATACACAGGCTTACATTTTCCAATGTCCATTTCTGTGGGAAGTGTACTTACTTTCATCTTCGCCCAGAGTATGCAAGGCATTATTTTCCACTTGGAATGCTGGAATGCTTTTGCAAGAAGTCTATTTTAAAAACCAACTTGTTTTAGGGGCGCCTGGGTGGCACAGCGGTTAAGCGTCTGCCTTGACTCAGGGCGTGATCCCTGCGTTATGGGATCGAGCCCCACATCAGGCTCCTCCGCTATGAGCCTGTTTCTTCCTCTCCCACTCCCTGCTTGTGTTCCCTCTCTGGCTGGCTGTATCTCCTGTCAAATAAATAAATAAAATCTTTAAAAATAAATAAATAAATAAATAAATAAATAAATAAATAAATAAATAAATAAAAACCAACTTGTTTTAAAACAAAGTTTATTTGGAATAGCATAGTTTATTATGGCTTAAAATTCTGGCAATAAAGAACTTTATGATCTGAAGCTGGAAAACTCTCCCCAACACTGACACACGCACACTTAGCAAAGGCAGTGTAGTAGGTCTGCTGGTCTGTGATAGGTCAGGGCCCCACACGGAGGTTTCCGAAAGGAGGTTAAGGTAAGTATTTGTGCTTTTATAAAGCTGGCACTTAAATCTGTAGAAACATTGGTGATTCTTGAAAGAAAAAAGCAATTTTTATGTGAGATGGTATGTATAAACAGAGCAGAACAATTCTTGATTTTCATTCTCTCTCTGGGAGTAAAGCTTTCGGTAGGGAAGTCACCCACAGACTGATCTGGATTGTTACAATTGATAGGTTTACAAAAAAAAAAAAAGGCTCATTAATAACTTTAACTTGGAAGGAAAGCTTAGAATCTACACCTTTTAACAAATTATACATCAACTGCACATTAATTCCAGCTCCACTATTTGTGTGACATTGAGAAAATGCCTTAACCTTTCAATCGATGTCAAGTCTACCCTCCTTGAAGTGGACATAATAATGGTGCCTACCTAATTGTTAAGAGAAATGAGACAATGCCTGTAAATTACTTAGTACAGTGTGTAGTGTATTATACACACCCAATAAATGTTAGCTGTATGTTATTAATAAATGGCCCCACGTCTGTGTTGATTCAAAATGGGAATATAAAGATAAATAAAACAAAGGTGAATAAAATCTTCATGGTCTCTATAGAAGATACCACGACTATTTAAGAGCTAACGAGTCCTCTGAGGATAAAAAGATTTTTCCTTAAGTACCTCATGAACTATAGATCAATTTTTTTTTAAATTATTCTAGATCAGGGTTCACCATCCCCACAGTAACAGTATTTTGGGTGGGATAATTCTGTGTTGTGACGGGCTGGCCAGTGCCCTGTGTGTTGTGCTCAGCCCCTCTGGCCTCCACCCACCAGACACCAGGAGCACCCCTCCTCACTCTGCGTTTTTGTGTTGCTGTGGCCTTGCACTGTGAGCTTCAAAGACCAACCTGGGCATCGGCTTCCACCCCTGCTCCCCCCAGACCTCCCAATACCTGCCTGTCTGGCCAGTGGTCTGCTCAGGGCCTGAACGCCACCACCTACACACTCTAGACTCCACTACTGGCAAATGCCAGGCACCACCCAGTGGAATCGCAATCTGGGAGTCAAGAGACTGTGGAAATCGCCTCTTCTTAGGCCAGCGGACCGAGATGACAGGGCCAGGTTCTCTGAGAGCAGACAATCCCACCCTCAGGTCCAGGTATCACTGGGGCAGAGCAAACCACAGGGTTGGCCTTAGGCCTGACAGGCCAGGTCACGCCCCTCACCCTCTGTCACAGGCCAATTGCTCTTAGGCGGATGCCTCCAGATGATTCCAACTGGAGTCAAGTAACTCTACCGCCTACCCAGGCAAACCGGGGGCAGCTTTCTCTCTTCTTATATAAACAGCCACATAATATCCTTGATTTTGCTTCTTGGCCCACAGAGCCTAAAATATTTACTATCTGGGCCTTTATAGAAAAAAATCTGTCAGCTCTTGGTTTAGGTTAGCATGTATCATACAGTCAGTATAGAGAAATGTGTCATAACATTTGGTGTTTATTCTACCTGATGTCACTTTTGTAGCAAAAAAAAAAAAAAAAAGTTATGTACAAGTAAATAAACACCTGAAAGTTTTTCCAAGATGAATGCCCATGGAGCCCACACTTGGGTTAGAAACTGCTGCTAATGTCTAAGAGGTCTGTTTTCAGCTCAGAACTAACCGGGAGAGACCTTAGCAATTATCATCTAATTATTGGCCTATTGCCTCTTACTTAACTCTGAATCCCCAGGGCCTCACGTAATGCCTAGCCCTGACTAGAAAGTCAGTGAAATGATTACTTGAAGGGTACTGCAAGGCTTTTCCCATCAAAAAATAATTCTTCCACTAAGAATTATTAGGTAAACCCATTTTCCTTTCTTGTCTACAATTTTCTCCTCTTTACAGTTGTTCCTTTGAGAACAAAGTCTATAACAAGCCTTCTGATGGCAAGGCCTGTATCCTTTCATCTTTATACGTGTTTACCAATATTCCTGGCAGTTAGTTAAGTGCTCAAGCCCTCTTCAGGAATTACACTGAGAATTAATTCAACCATATAAATTACCTGAAAGGATATGATTAATGGGAAAAAAAATTAACGATCTCTTTTGGTCACACTAAATCTTTTCTTTCCGTAATTACTGTGGTTTGTTAGTGTTTTCCTTTTTCATTTTTTTAATAGACATAAACATAAGTCACTGAATTTATTTCATTTTAAAATCCAAATGTCCAAACTTTACAAAACCAAAAGAGCCAGAAAGCTCTGTCCCTGTAGATTATCTACAGAATATATATAGGTGTATACACATATAAATACGAGTGTATACACATATACACCTACATACATTCTCTTGAAGGATAACTGGAGAAAATTATAAGGAAATCAAGAGTTTGACTTCCATCAAATATTCAATTGTACCCCACCCTGGAAATGAAACCATCCAATATGAAATAACCTTTTTGGATAATATGTTGGTAGCATTTAGACAAGGAGCATTAACATTACCTCCAAATACTGCTCTGCCCTATATTCCCCCTCCAGAGTAGGTAATTTATAGAACAGGATTAAAGAGAAAGACCAGGAAACGGATACTCAGCAGTGCACTCAACCCACTGAGAAGCAGGCTCACCGTTTCTGACCTTTACATGACCTTTTCTACCTTTCTAATTGACAAGGGGTTGGGGAGTTAAGTGCAACTGGGCCTCAGTAGCGTCAACCACAGAATTCATTAAACAGTTTAGCCCAAAGGGTCTTGCAATTTAGTAGAAAGCTCATGGGATTTACAAATAGCCAAACTGTTTCCAAACTTGAGGATCATTCAAGTTTCACTACACACTTAAGTTTTACGTTTAAGTTGTCTAAGTGGTGTTTTTTTTTTTTTTTACTTAAATGTATTTTGAAAAGCAACTATCACTACTGTAAATAGAAAAACCAGTATTACTCGGCATAAATAGAAGTTATCCACTGAAATAACCTGAACACACATGGTATTAAATAATAGCTGGGTGCAGTTGTTGTCTACCAAAATGTTGGACAGGTGTTGGAGACCACTTACTCCACACTGAGGATGCTCTCCTTGATAGAATCAAAAAAGACGGCTAAAGAATTGAGATGGGAATAACCTTCCCACGGAAAGACTCACTGCTATTTAATGCTGCGTCCCTGTACCACCTAAAACCACCCTGTTTCAGAAACAGTGCAGAGTCCCTTTCCCCCCACCCACAGCTCCTGATGGAATGTCTTAATTGCCACCCTGTCCCTACAAAGCCTAAACGTAAGAAAGGATCTCACTCTCAGATAAGAAGAGGTAAAACCTTAACAGCACGAGGTTTCAAAACCCTACCAAAGTGGAAAAGATCTCATCCCTGAAGGAACAGTCCACTCCACCTCCACTCACTTATTCTTTTCCAGCAGAGGGGATTGTTCCATCAGAAGACAGACCCAGAAACAATTCAGGAATACTGCAGGTGAAGATTCTGCCAAAGGCACTTACTTGGCAGAGGCCTGAGCAGCCACTCCGACTGCTGGGGTCTGGTTCTGTACTAGGGAAGGCGACTTTTCTTCTCTGAGGCAGGGGCGGGTGTGCTCTCAGGGGACACTGATTGCTGGGCCTGAGAAGCTGGAGCCTGGGACTCAGGGGGTGGGGACGAGGTGGCAGGGAATTCCTGACTTAGCTCCTGGCCCGCTCGTGGCGTGGTCTCAAAAGCCTGTGGGACTGGCTTCTTCTGAAACTCCTGGACAGGCGCAGACTGGCTGGGAGCAATCTCTTGGACCAAAGAGATGCTCTGGACGGTCTGTTGGCTGTGATAGAAGGCCTGAAAGTCCGGGACAGCGAGAGAGACCCGCAGGTCCACAGATTGGGTCTGAAAAGACTGGGATGACAGGAGCTGGATCAGAGACACAGGGGTGGCCAGGGCCTCCAACTGGGAAGCCTGAGCACTTGAAGACAGAGTTTGGGAGGCTGAGGGAGGATTCTCCAGCTGGCTTAGTGGGACTTGGTGGTGGCTCTGTGCAGGCACTGGCACCAGGGGATGGACCCGAGAGGCCATGGAAACCAAGAAGTGGTCCTGCGAGGCCACAGGCACAGAGGGCTGGCTCTGAGAGGCCACAGACGCTGCAGTCTGGCTCTGAGAGGCAAGGACGACTGTAGGTTGAGTCATTGAGGACAAGGGGACAGCAGGCTGACTCTCAGAGGCAACGATGAACGCAGGCTGGCTGTCTACCAAGGAGGCCGCAGACTGGCTACTGGAAACACGCACGGCTAGAGGCTGGCGGGTAGAGGCCGGGGGGACTACAGGCAGGCTCCTGGAGGAGAGGATGGCTGGGTGCTGAGCCTGGTCCGGAAGAGATGGAGTGAACTCAGGAGGCTCCAGATGAGTGAAAAACGATCTTTTCACAAGCCCTGGCAGCCCAGTCTGGGGGCCCAGAGACCCAGCATCAGGGCCTGGTGAGCGAACTCCCTCTGAACTTCCGACGGCTTCAGGTTTGGGGCCTAGGCCCTCCCTGCACAGGTTTTGCGCATCGCCGCTCTCCTGGGCACCTGTCGTTCCGTCTTTGCCCTGGTCTTCCTTCCCCAGCTGGTCTTCGAGCCGGCCCGTGACGGTCATACTCAGGGAAGCAGGTCTAAGAAGGGACGTCCCGGGACCGCAGCGCCTCCTTATCCGCGTCAAGGTGGTGGACATGTTGCAGATGGTGAGCGAGAGGCGGTGGCTCAGCGCGCCCGCCATGGTGGAGGAGGGCACGTCGAAGGGCCTCTTCAAGGACTCTTCTTCGGGAGTCACTTCGATGTTGCCGGTGTACCAGAAAAACCACCACAGCAGGCTGAAGAAGATGATGATGGAACCCAGGTAGAGCAGCAGGTCGTAGAAGAGCAGGGGCGCGAAGACCCCGGTGAACAGCAGGGTCGCTCCCACCGTGTCGAAGACCACCCCCAGCCAGAAGAAATGCCTGCAACGGCCGAGGCCCGTGTGCCTTCTGACCTTCTCGATGTTGTTTCTTGAAAGCTCCATGACTTGCCACTGTCGCCGCCCGCGCCAGGTCCTCAGAGGAGACCGAGCGGGCTGTGCGGCCACAGGCGGGCTGTGGCCTCTGGGTCGCCATGGCAACGCCCCAGGGTGCGCCGCGCAGGGGGCGGAGCGAGAGGGCGGGAAAGCGAGGCCGCCTCTTACCTGCCGTAAGAAAAAAAAAAAGGGGCGCGCCCAAGAGAGGGACGCATGCGCAGTACGCCCCGTCGCCCGCGCGCACGTCCTCTCCGCATGCACAGTGTTTCTGCCCACTGCGTCACTCCCGGGTTCCCCCAGGACGCAGTCTGGCAAACTTCAGGACGCGAGCGTGGGGAATTTACTTCTGTGGGCTATGGTCTGAGTTCCCGTCTTCGGGGAGTGAAGTAGCTGCGTTCTTTTCCCCACGTCCCAGCCTTCGAGAACAGGGGTGACTACCCGAAGGAGAGCAAAGGGCAAGGACCCTCTTCTAGTAACTCCTCCCCCGGCTGGGAGAGTACAGCGTGGCCCCCAGGTGCTGCTCCTTCTGAGGAGTTAATGCTTTTCCTTTGTTTTGATGAAGTGGCCACATTAGGATCTATTAAATCTTAGTTGCGATCTTATCCGTTTGCTGGTAGTTACATTCTTGTGCTAGTTAATACCAGACCTAGAAGTGAATTCTTGAGGATTGTCCCTCTCTACATTTTCTTCCCCTTGATGGTTACCGTTTTTGATCACCTGCTTGCCCAGACCCTTGGAAATACTTAAATAACAGCTTTTCCCACTATTCCCGACAGAGTAAGGTAGGAAAACTGCGTCAAAAATTAGAAAATCGACTGGAGACCAAAAACTGCAATAGATTAAAAATGAGCTCATTTGAAGCTTGAGAATTGGGCATGAGAATATTAAAACTAGTATAAGACCTGGTGTCATTCAAGTTCTGTTAATAAAAAATCATAGCCAGGCACTGACCTTTGGTCCCTCAGTTGTTAAAGGTAGATTATTTTTTTTAATAACCTTTTAATTTTAGGGGTACCTGGGTGGCTCAGTTGGTTGGGCCTCTGACTCAATTTCAGCATGGGTTGTGATCTCACGGTCCTGCGACCAAGCCCCAGACTGGACTCCCCACTCAGTGGGGAGTCTGCTTGAGGATTCTCTCTCCCTCTCTCTCTGCCCCTCCCCTGTTCATGCTGTATCTCTCACTCTCTTTCTAAAATAAATCTTTAAAAAGTAATAACCTTTTACTTTTAGAATAGATTAGCTTTGCAGAAAAATTGTGAAGCTAATATAGACAGTTCCTCTCTACCTCCATACACCCGGTATTTGTGATGTGGGGAACAAAGGCAAAAGAAAAAAATTAAATGTCCTTAAAATTTACGGCCCACTGAGAGGTCCTTGAAACAGGCAGAGTGACCTTCTTCTAGGAACCGAACTGCCTAGATGTCACTACTTTGCTAAAGGCAAAAGGCAATCTTAGCTTAACGTTACCCAGACCTCCAGAATCTTGTAAGTCGTCTTTAACATATGCAAATTTCTTTGGAAACTTCCTTTATCTCTACCCTCCAAGATACTTGTTAGCAATCATCCTCCAAACATATGGCCCACTGCTATGTATCTGGCCAGTCTCATGACTAAGGCTTTATTAGACAGTAATAAATGACCTTTCCTAACAATAGCCCCCTTGAGGTCTGGAAACCTTGCTTCCAAAATTCCTTAGAGACTTATGCTCCCCCTAACCCCTCCCAACTTGAAAGTATATGATCAGCCACCCCTCACAACCCAAGTGCAGCTCTTTCTGTCCACGGGCCCTATCACCATATTTTAATAAAACCACCTATTTGCAACAGAGATGTCTCAAGAATTCTTTCTTGACCATTCGCTCTGAACCCAACATTTTCATATCATTGTACTTTGTTTTTTAAATGCATTACAGGGGAGTCTGGGTGGCTCAGTCTTTGCATGGCTGCCTTTGGCTCAGCTCATGATCACAGGTTCCTGGATTGAGCCCCACATGGGCTCCCTACTCAGCGAGGAGTCTGCTTCTCCCTCTCCCTCTGTCACTTCCCCTGGCTCATGCTTTTTCCCTCTCTCTCTCTGTCAAATAAATAAAATCTTTAAAAAAAGAAAATACAAATAAAATGCATTACAAAGCAGTGCCTTCTCTTTATAAGCGTTTTTTTTTTTCTTCATAAGTGTTTCTAAAAGTTTAGGAAGCAATGTTTCATGAAATTCTTGGCCAGTGAATAAGACTACTTCTGAACCTAGGTACCCCAGAAATATGCTAAGGATACCTGATGACAAGGCAAAACGTTGGCCATCTTCCTACAGTGTCAACTTTCCTTGCTAGCAAGTAGTTTAAAATATAAATATTTTGGAAGTAAACATGTATTATGGGATAGAATATGAATGAGAAAGCAGAAGTTTTGGGTTAAATACCCAAGATAAAAATTCATTCCTTGTGGGGGCGCCTGGGTGGCACAGCGGTTAAAGCGTCTGCCTTCGGCTCAGGGCGTGATCCCGGCGTTGTGNGTTCATTCCTTGTGGTCTATTCAGAAATATTAGTGTGCCAGACTTTAGACAAAGGTTTTGTGTATATAAACATGGTATACCTTCAAGCAAGCTCCGTTTCTTAGTACTAAGAAATTTGAGAATTTTTTATATGAAAGATTCACATTTATTTTTTGTATATTTATATATTTAACTATTTCAATAANAGTTCATTCCTTGTGGTCTATTTGAAAATATTAGACAGTGTGCCAGACTTTAGACAAAGGTTTTGTGTATATAAACATGGTATACCTTCAAGCAAGCTCCGTTTCTTAGTACTAAGAAATTTGAGAATTTTTTATATGAAAGATTCACATTTATTTTTTGTATATTTATATATTTAACTATTTCAATAATATCAAACACAAGATATTATGGGGTAGAATAAATATCCATATATATCTAATAGGAGACATGGCTTTGCGCTGTATCTCCAAGATAGGGGCTTTCTTTCTCTTTTTTTCTTTTATTTATTTATTTTAGATTTTATTTATTTCTTTGTCAGAGAGAGAACACAGCAAGGGGAGCAGCAGGCAGAGGAAGAAGCAGGCTCCCCATTGAGCAAGGAGCCCAATGCAGGACTCAATCCCAGGAAGCTGGGATCACCACCTTTGCTGAAAGCAGATGCTCAACCCACTGAGCCACCCAGCTGTCCCATCTTCCTTTTTTTTTTTCAAGATTTTATTTTTAAGTAATCTCTACACCCAAGGTGGGGCTCAAATTCACAACTCCGAGATCAAAAGTCATGCTATACTGACTGAGCCAGCCAGGCTCTCCAGGGCTTGCTTACTTTTGACATTAGGGATACTTGATGAGAAAACTTCTATTGAGGGGTGCCTGGGTGGCTCAGTCTGTTAAGCCTCGGACTCTTGATTTTGGCTCAGGTCATGATTTCAGGGTTGTGCGATAGAGCCGCACGTTGGGCTCCGTGCTGGGCATGGAGCCTGCTTAAGATTCTCTCTCTGCCCCTCCCTGCCTCCACCCCCCCATCCTCTCTTTAAAAAAAAGAAAAGAAGAAAAAAAATTTCTTGAGAAATACTGCTATATATAGGACGGTGACATAAGAAAAACCCCATTTTTGGAGGGAAATAAAATAATCCCACAATCAAAAGACCGCTCTAGGGGTGCCTTTGTGGCTCAGTTGGTTAAGCATCTGCCTTCAGCTCAGGTCATGATCTCAGGGTCCTCGGATCAAACCCCACGTTGGGCTTCCCGCTCAGCAGGGGGTCTGCTTCTCCCTCTCTCTCTGCACCCCCCACTCATGCGCGTGTGCTCACGCACGCTCTCTCTCAAATAAATTAAATCTTTTTTTTAAGACTCCTCTGTACCAATATAAAAGAGAGAGAAAAAATTTATTGTTGAGTAATTATTAATAGGCTTATATACTTTTAAGGTAGCACAAAATGTTTGTGTTACCTTTGTCATATTAGGATATGTGTCGGGCTCCTGACTTTAGAGCCAACTTGGTGCCCTGTAAATACCGAGTAAAAAACTTTTCTTCTTGTGGCCTGACAGCTTTGCCAAGCCTTCTCTGGAGACTTAATTTTCAGTTAGTAAGCATTTACCTTTCATATTCTGGATGTTTCTCATGAAGAATTTTATTTTTTCTTTTCTCATATGAATTTTAGCAAAATTTATTTTACAAAGTACCCATTTATTGAAGAATTTGATGGTTCCCAATCTTAGCATGCTATACTATTTTTTTTACAGACTCAGGCCTGTTTCTTGGGAGAAATTCTGCTACTAATTTAAAGAAGGGAAACACATTTAGTCAGGAAATAAAGATACNGTCAGGAAATACAGATACAAAATACCAAGACTTTCCTTTCACGAAAATAAGTAGGACATACAGCCAGTGCCCGGCCAAGTCATATTGGTTCCAGAGGTGAAAGAGAAAATGTGTGCCAGTACATTTATACTTCAAATAATTTTTTTAGTGGTTAATTTTCCCTACAATGTTAAAGTAGGTGAAATATATTGAAAAATTGAAAAATGCAAAAAACATTAAGTTTAAATATAATAATTATACCAAATCAGAATTTATTACAATTTTATATTCCTAGCCTCAATGGAAGGAATTATTTTAATTAATTAATTATTTTTTTAAAGATTGATTTATTTTAGAGAGAAAGTGCATGAGTGAGGCGGGCAGAGGGAGAGGGAGAGATAATCTCAAGCCGACTCCGCACTGAGCAGGGAGCCCCACACGGGGCTCAGTCTCACCACCCTGAGATCCTGACCTGAGCCAAAGTGAAGAGTCAGGTGCTCAAGCTACTGAACTACCCAGGTGCTCTGGAAGCAAAGAATATTTAAAAAATATACTTCCTAGTGTATCTCACTTCAATAGAGAGAATCGCCATGTTGTACATTTTCTCATGAAATAGTTACTATCTTAAATAATTTTTAATTACCTTAAACTTACTGAAACTTCTTTTTCAGGACCCCAATATTGTGACTGGTATTGTAAAAAACAAAACAAAACAAAACAAAAACATAAAGATAGCTTCCAAACCTAGATAAGATTGAATTAAGCAAAATTCATGACTCAATTTTAGAATATCAAAACACAATGATGATTTTTAAAATATGAATTGTTGATATTAAATGCTGTCTAAAATCACTGAAGATGAAATTTCAGCCGGACTTAAATGATCAGAATATTTAGAACCAAATCAATGGCTGCTTGCTATAACTCAGATCTATTCTGATTTTTCACCAGTTAAAATCTGAAGACAGTTTAATATCCTAATATTTTTAAGTATGCCTATTTCCCTAAATAAGTGATAATTTAATCCAGTTCATACATTTCCAGTTTCCCTACTTTTTTGTTTATTTTTTTAAAGATTGATTGATTGATTGATTGATTAGAGAGAGAGAGCAAACGGGGGGAAGGGCAGAGGGAGAGGGAGTGAGAGATTCTCAAGCAGCTCCCTGAGAGGCTTGTAGCCTGACACGNGTGCACTGAGCCGAAGGCAGACGCTTAACCGCTGTGCCACCCAGGCGCCCCTGTTTATTTTTTTAAAGATTGATTGATTGATTGATTGATTGATTAGAGAGAGAGAGCAAACAGGGGGGAAGGGCAGAGGGAGAGGGAGTGAGAGATTCTCAAGCAGCTCCCTGAGAGGCTTGTAGCCTGACACGGAGTTCAATCCCAGGACTCCGAGATTATGAGTCGGTTGCCAACTGACTGAGCCACCCAGGCGCCCTTTGTTCATTTTCTAACTCAGAGGGTATAGTCATATGTCTCCACTGAAGTTTAATATGAATCAGGCATACTTGCAAAGTTACTTTCCTTTGTTATAAGCAAGGGGATAAGGCCTTCAAATAAGCATGAAGCTTTATCTCTTGTCAGGTTTTCTCATTGGAGGATTATATGCTCTTTTTTCCTGAATAAAAAGTCATTTCACACTGAGAAGTTGCATAAAAATGTGTGATCTGTTTGCATCAAGACCCTTTTGATTTCAGCAGAGTGTGTTTCTTCATTTGATATTATGTGTATCAGTATTGGGTGAATGCTAATTTGTGTGGTAAATACCCTGATTGCATCTGACCTTGATGTCCTTGGATACCCTTATGTGCCTAGGCTTTTAAAACAGACGTTAGAATAGCCCATCTGCTCATTGAATTTGCTAAATAAATAAATAGTAAGTCCTTTATAAAATATTTAAGAGTGGGGGGGGCACCTGTGTGGCACAGTTGGTTAAGTATCTGACTCTTGGTTTCAGCTCAGGTCCATGATCTCACGGTTGTGAGATCAAGCCCTGCATCAGGTTCCAGGCTCATTGCGGAGTCTGCTTGAGATTCTCTTTCCCTCTCCCTCGCCCCTCCTGCTTATGCTCTCTCTCTAAAATAAATACGTCAATCTTAAAAAAAAAAAAAAAGGAAATATTTAAAAGTTACATTTGAATTCATAGACACAGAAATTTTACATGTGAAATTATGGCAGAGCAAGACACACGTGGGATAATCATTTGGGGGGAGGAAATGAGGGCTTCTACTCTTTTATACACCTACCAAATTTGCTCCATTATTATTTTTCTGGCCATGAGCATCTGTATGTCAATATCGTCTTCTTCCAGGTAAGAATTTCCTAAATTCAGAGTGCCTGGCCAACTCAGTCAGAAGAACATCCAAATCTTGATCTTGGGGTCCTGAGTTCCAGCCCTGTGTTGGGTGTAGAAATTAATTAAATAAATAAAACTTGCAAAAAACAAAACAAAACAAAACAAACCCAAGAACCTGCTAAGTTTGGCCATATCAAAATTTTTCTTTCACTTCAATCACGTCAATACATCTTTCCTGTATTGTTATGATAGCACTCTTAACTTATAACCTGACACTTTTATGATGGGTTGCACCTGTTTAACTGTATCAAAAAGTAAGGAAGAGGGGTGCCTGGGTGGCTCAGTCCTTTGAGCAGCCGACTCTTGATTTTAGCTTGGGTCATAATCTCAGAGTCATGCAATCAAGCCCTGAGTCAGGCTTTGCACCTGGTGCAGGGGAGAGGTATCTGCTTGGGATTCTCTCTCTCCCTCTCCTTCTCCCCCATGTGGGAGCAAGCACACACTCTCTCTCTTTCTCTCTAAAATAAATAAATACATGTTTTTAAAAAAGTAAGGAAGAGAGTTTTCCTTCTTTTATTCTGAATGGTATCTCAGGTCTAATGAAATTTCCTACTAGGATTATAAATTCCATTTATTTTTTTTTATTTTTGTTTTCTAGAAGCTCTTTTTTTTAAGATTTTATTTATTTATTTGAGAGAGAGTGAGAGAACGGGGGAGGGGGCATCAGCAGAGAGAGAGAAGTAGGCTCCCTCCTGAGCAAGGAGCCTGATGTGGGGCTCGATCCCAGGACCCTGGGATCATGACCTGAGCTGAAGGCAGGTGATTAACTGAGCCACCCAGGCCCCCCCTAGAAATTCCTTTTAAATTTCATGAAATAAGTAAGGCACAGATTCCTTTCTATCATTAGGTATATCAACATTATCATAAGCCATAAATTCATCTAAATCTGGAAAGATTCTAGGGTTTAGACTTCCAACACTTTCCTGTGATCCTCTAAGAGGTATATATATATTTTTTGCACAAAACATAACACCTAAAATCCCTGGCAAAATATTCTTCCTTTTTTATTTCTCTGATTGTATGACTCTCTATTCAGCATCATCTAGCAAACTATCAGTTTGAATATTTCTTAAAACCTTCCTGTTTTAGAAAACATCATGATGAAACATTAAATCTTTATGACCTCAAATTCTGTTTACATTCTTCCAATCTTTGTATTTTTTCTGACTTAGAGATATTTGATTTTGTTGAACTACTGCCCAAAAAAATATGCATGGAAATAAAGACAAAGATTCCTTGGCATAAGAGAGCCAATAAAAATAAATCAACTTGCCACTAGAATTTTTTTTTTACAAGACCAGTCTTTTGGAAATGTGAAATATTTCACCCATCATGTGAAATAGATTCTCCAAAATCTGAATCTGTCCCTAGTCTGAAGTGGCCAACTTCTCTAGAGAACCACTGCGGGTCACAGACACAGCAGATCAAAAAACCCATAACGTGATATACAGTAGATAAATATACACCTATTTTTAACACCAGAATGTATGAAATAGGTGTTTTAAAGAAAGTATATATTAGTTTATATTATTTACTTAATATTACTATTACTTAATATTATTTACTTAATATTACTATTACTTAATATTACTATTACTATTACTTAATATTACTATTACTTAATATTACTATTACTTAAACAAAATAACAATAGGGCTGCTTAATAGTGGCAGAAAAACTTTGCAATTTTAGAGTCTAAAAATTATGGAGTTCTAATGTAGTCCCAGGAAATTACAATTCTTCAACTTCTGAGCTCAGTAAAACTCTGTAAATGGAGGATTCACCACTGACCATCTTTCATGGACTGGAGCAACCACATTCTCTCGTACTTACTGCAGCTTTTTCAAGAAAGAGTTAATTGTCCTGTGGAAAAACACTGTATTCTATTCTTCAGAGTATTTCTTTTTCTGTTTGTCCATTTTTAGTTTAGGCTTGGTACAGTCATCTTTTCCGTTTGTGTTAGGTTAAGGTTCTCACTAGTGAGAAGTGTTCCCAGTATAGGAACGTATGTGAAGCTTATACCCCCATTTTTTTTTTTTAGAGAGAGAGCATGAGCAGGGCAAGGGTCACAGGGGGAGGGAGAGAGAGAATCTCAAGCAAGCTCTGTGCTCAGTGCGGAGCCCAACACTGGGCTCCATCATGACCCTGAGATCATGACCTGAGCTGAAACCAAGAGTTGGTTGCCCAACTGACTGAGCCACCCAGGAGCCCACCATCTTTGTTTTTAATTAAATCTGTCAGTCTGATTCTTCATAAAGTCTTCTAGAGTTCTTCGAAGTTTGCATAAGCTCTTTACACACTAAGACACACTGAAGTCCTCATATTACTAAAACCTTTATGATAATATTAACACCTTGACTTAAGTGCTTTCTTTGTGTCAGGAGTGTGAACACTAACCTCTTCATTTGCACGGTCCTTTAATTTTCACAACAGTATTATGAAGGTTTGATTATTACCTGTGTTCTATGGTTGAAGAAATTGAGAAACGGGGACCATCTTATTCAAGGTCATATGGCCACTAGGTGGCAAATCAGTACACAATACAGGATAGTGTAGGGGACCCGAAGTCAGGAGATAGGGCTTCAAGATGGAAGCATTTGAACATATACTATGTGCTGAAAGCCATGGCTCTGGGTGCATTTAAACAAAGCACTTAGAAACAGCTTTCAGGGGCTCCTGGGTGGCTCAGTCATTAAGCATCTGCCTTCAGCTCAGGTCATGATCCTGGATTGAGCCCCACATCAGGCTCCCTGCTCAGTGGGAAGTCTGCCTCTCCCTCTGCTGCTCTTTCTACTTCTGCTCTCTTGCTCATGCTCGTTCCCTCTCTCAAATAAATAAATAAAATCTTAAAAAAAAAAACTTCCAGTTATTTTATCAGTGAAAGATGGGTTTATGCTGGAATAGCAGAGAACTACGATCCAGGAGTAGCAAGCTACACCAAAATCATTGGCAAGTCCAACAAGCAAGAGAGGAATATTATTTTGTAGAAAATAAGGAAGATGTTGGGCAGGGTTGTTTTTTTTTTTTAATTTTATTTTATTATATTATGTTAATCACCATACAGTACATCCCCAGATTCCGATGTAAAGTTTGATGCTTCATTAGTTGCGTATAACACCCAGTGCACCATGCAATACGTGCCCTCCTTACTACCCATCACCAGTCTATCCCATTCCCCCACCCCC
>NC_048227.1:26826989-26866241 GCF_002007445.2 Ailuropoda melanoleuca
GTGGGCTGTCTCTTAGTTTTTTTGACTGTTTCCTTGGCTGTGCAGAAGCTCTTTATCCTGATAAAGTCCCATAAGTTCATTTTATCTTTTATTTCTCTTGCCTTTGGCGATGTGTCGTGAAAAAGGTTGCTCTGGCCGATGTCATAGAAGTTGTTGCCTATGTTCTCCTCTAGAATTTTGATGGATTCCTGTCTCACATTGAGGTCTTTCATCCATTTGGAGTTTATTTTTGTGTATGGTGTGAGAGAGTGGTCAAGTTTCATTCTTTTGCATGTAGCTGTCCAATTTTCCCAGCACCATTTATTGAAGAGACTGTCTTTTTTCCACCGGAAGTTTTTTCCTGGCTTTATCAAAGATTAGTTGCCCAAAGAGCCGAGGGTCCATTTCTGGGTTCTCTATTCTGTTCCATTGGTCCATGTGTGGGCAGGGTTGTTTTGAATCAAAGTCCCTTGGAGGTGCCTGGGTGGCTCAGTCGCCTAAGTGTCTGCCTTCAGCTCAGGTCATGATCCCGCGGTCTTGGGATCGAGTCCCACATCGGACTCCCTGCTCACCAGAGAGCTTGCTTCTCGTTCTGCCCCTCACCTGCTCATGCTCTCTCTCTCTCTCTCTCACACAAATAAAATCTTTTTTTAAAAAAGTCCCTTGGAGAGAAGAGTTCAGGATTATGACAGTTTCTCACTGGTGAGTTGCAGGGGGTGCTGGAGTATTGTTATCTCCAAAAAAAAAAAAAAAACAAAAAAACCAAGCTGTTTTGAAAATAAATGTTATTGAATTATACAGTCTGTAAAGTTGTAAATTCAGAGATCATGCAGTTGGATAAGAACCCAGCAGCCCTCGGTTGTTTGGATGAAAGAAGGACTTTTATGAATTCTGAACCTTCTAACCCTTCAGAAAAGGCAAGTAGAATCAAGGAATCATGATGAGGCTGTTTCCAAAAGGCCATGATCAAAAGAAAACTTCTCCCCTTTCATAGAGTTTTGGGAAATGTGGACAAGGAAATGGTCTTTTCATAGGAAACCAAGGAGAGGCAAGAGTGAGGAAAAGGTATCAGGGCTGGTCAGGACATCCCAGGAAAACTGTCCGTCCACATGTGGAAATCTTCACATTCACATCACCAGATGGTGTACAGGTCCAGCCTGGGTTTGCTGCTTTCTTTCTTTTTTTCAAAATTTTATTTATTTACTAGTCAGAGAGAGAGAGCACAAGCAGGGGGAGCGGCAGGCAGAGGGAGAAGCAGGCTCCCCGTTGAGCAGGGAGCCCAACAAGGGGCTCGATCCCAGGACGCCAGGATCATGACCTGAGCAGAAGGCAGATGCTTCACTGACTGAGCCACCCCCGCGTCCCTTGCCTATTGAGTCTTAATAGTGCTATTAGTGTGTGTGACTAACCCTCAGGATTAAGGAGGGTATTGCCTGGGAGCAAGAGTTCCTGTCCCCTCTCGGGTCCTTCTAGCTGGATTACGAATCAAACTAACATAAGACAGATTAAAAGGAGAAAATTGAATTTAATTTTGTATATGCAGAGAATCCACATAGACATGGAAATTCCAAAAACAGGCAAAATGAGGTATATACATCATCCAGAACTAAGGAGAAGGGCACAGGGGTCCAGGACTTTAGGGGAAAGGAATGCAGTTCTCGGGGCAATAAGGAGAGCAGATGTTTGGTAATTAGATGTTTGCCCTGCCATACAGATGGGTCATGCAGATAAAAGTCATCTCTCCTAATAACACTTATTCTGGGAAAGATCCCTGATTTGTATTCTTCTGTGTACATAAGGGAGTGGCAAACGTTTCTTCTGCGCCCACAGGGTCTTGAGTGCCTTCAGTGCAAGATAATCTTGGGGCATCTGGCTGGCTCAGTTGGTAGAGCATGCTACCCTTGATCTCAGGGTCGTGAGTTCAAGCCCCATGTCGGGTGTGGAGCCTACTAAAAAAAAAAAAGAAAGAAAAAAAGAAACGAAGAAAAAGAAAAAATAATAATAATCTTCATGCCAGAGTGGCTCATCTTGGGATAGCCTGCCCACAGCCCCTACGGTTTGCACAATGAAAGTGTTATAAAAACCCGCCAAAGAGTGCGCACTTGTTGAAGGAGCTAACCAGTAAAATGGGTTCCCTGGTCACTATGAAGTTCAAGGGGGGATAATGTTTTCCAATAGCAGAAGCACTGGCTTGTCCACAAAAGTTTGACCCAGTGATGAAACATACAAACCATGACTCAAACGTATTTGTATCTGTGAGATGGGGAAGCTGTATGAAATCCATTTGTGTGAACAGATTTCCCTGGATTATACTTTGGACAGGTAAGACAAGAGAGGTAGTCATTTGCTGGGGCCTTATTCACCTTTCCTCACCAATACTGGTTCATGAACACTATGATTATGTCGGTAGACCAATGGTTTCATGCATGGTCACTTGTTAGTGGGAATTTTAGAACTTCTGGTGGGGCCACATTGTTACTTGGTCCAAACCACATCTCTCTTTTTATCAAACCAACAATGATTAGATTTTCGATATTGTTTCTCCCTCTTTGAGGCCAAACGTTGGGTATCTCTTGTCAGTTTTTCCGAAATTATCATTTGAGAGAACATATCTTTGGACTCTGACCGAGGTTTGGCTGTTGGTCTCTTTGAGAGCAGTGTTTTTGGTGCACATATCAGTGAGATGGATTACTTTGGCCTACAGCGAGTAGCGTCTGCAATGCCCCAGACTTAATACAAGTCTGGAGTGCCCCAGGGCAGCTGGCAAAAGCATGGCATCTAATACATTTTGGACATCGGATCCATTTTTACTATTATGTTGCATTCGAGGTAAGGACCCCTCGTTGTTTCCATAATATTCCAAAGCCAGGAGCCGCCCCGAGAGCCAATCACTATCAGTATAAATGCTTGGCAGTTTTGCCCTTGGCTACGGTCCGAGCCCGAGGAAAGTCACCTAACTCAGTCTGTGTTTTTGAAGAAGCTGGAGGTGAAGGATCTATCTTGATGATTTCGAGGGAGTTGTGATAGTGGGATTCACCCGACTGGGATTCACCATTTTTCTCCTTTAAATAAAAACCATCAGGGGCGCCTGGGTGGCACAGCAGTTAAGTGTCTGCCTTCAGCTCAGGGCGTGATCCCGGCGTTATGGGATCGAGCCCCACATCAGGCTCCTCCGCTATGAGCCTGCTTCTTCCTCTCCCACTCCCCCTGCTTGTGTTCCCTCTCTCGATGGCTGTCTCTATCTCTGTCGAATAAATAATAAAATCTTTTAAAAAAAAAAACAAACCATCAGCAAACCAGGACAATTCCACGTTGGTTAGAGGAGTTCGCTGTAAATGGTCACAGGGATGTCAAAACAGAATGTGTCAGTGCTAAGCAATCATAAAGCCTTTCATGGGTCTACATGTAGCTTTCTCTGAGATCTTATGCTCTAAGTGCCTCATCTGAATGGGAGCAAATAGCAATTTTCCCCTGGAGACTTTGTGTCTCTTGAAGGCAAAAGTTTTAGCAGACGTGATGAGGTTGTGGGATATCCGTGAGGTTGGGTGGGGTGAGGTCTGGAGCCGAGGACCAAGAAAGAATTCTTGAGATGCCTTTGATGCAAAATGGTGGTTTATTAAAGCACCGGGACAGGACCCGTGGGCAGACAGAGCTGTACCGGGCTCATGAGGAATGGCCCATTATATACCCTCAAGTTGGGAGGGGGTTAGGCATAGTCTAAGTCTCTAAGGAATTTTGGAAGCGAGGTTTCCAGGACCTTGAGGGGGCTAGCTATTGGTGGGAAAAGGTCGTTTATTACCGTCTAATAAAACCTGAGTCATGAGCCCCTTCAGGTGTGTATCAGTGGGCCATATGCTTGGGGGATGATGGCCAACAGGGATCTTGGGGAGGGGGCCGGTTAGAGATAAAGGAAGTTTCCAAAGGAGTTTTTAAATGTTAAAGTAGACTCACAGGATCCTGGGGGGGGCGGGGGGTCAAGCTAGGACTGCCTTTTTGCCCTTAGCAAAGTATTAACATGGAGGCAGTTGAGTCCCGAGAGGAAAGTCACTCTGCCTGTTTCAAGGACTTGTCAATGGGCCATAGGTGGTAAGGAAATTTCATAATTTTTCTTCTGCCTTTGTTTCCCACATCAGATGGATGCCATCTTCCTGTGAAGAGGTTTGAGGAGGGGAGCCGAGAAGCAAGTCATCTGCATGTTATAACAAAATCAAGCCTGCAGAACACGCCGTATCACTCCCAATCAGGTTTTAAGGTTCGTGAAAAGAAGTACTCTCTGTGAAACCCTGGGGAATTCCGGGCCAGATGTCTGTCCATTCTTCCCAAGTGAAGGCCAGAAGATACTAGCTACCCTTATCAACTAGAATACTAAACGTGCTCTCCTTAGATCAGTTACAGTGAAAGTTTTGCTTTCAGTGGGAATGGATGTCAGTAGTCCATGGGGGGTTAGGAACAGCAGGGTCCTGAGCGATAGAAGCGTCTATTGCTTGAGGGGGCGCCTGGGTGGCTCAGTTGGTGAAGCGCCTACCTTCTGCTTAGGTCATGATCTTGGGGTCCTGGGATCGAGCCCCATGTCGGGCTCCCTGCTCAATGGAGAATCTGCTTCCCTCTTTCCTCTCGTGGTCTCTCTCAAATAAATAAATAAATCTTTTTAAAAAAAGAATTTATTGCTTGAGGTCCTAAACAAGCCTCCATTCTCAGACGTTGGGTTTTCTCACAGGTAAAATAGGGGTATTACAAGAACCAGGGCAGGGGATTACGAGGTTCTGAGCCTTATATAATCTTCTATCATAGGCCTGAGGCCGTGAAGGGCTTTTTTACTTATAGGACATTGATTAAATATGGGGAGAGGTTCTGAGGGATCTATTTGAGTCTTGATGGGAGATGCACTGTGGATTCTGCCAACATCAGTTGAGAATTTTTCCCGTAAAGAGGATGGTAGCTGACCCAATAGGAACAAATGATCAGTGTCCCCAGACTCAGCTACGGTGCCTTCAGAGATAGAGCACAGAAAAGGTGCCAAAAGGTCATTTCTTTCCCCTGGTTGGCTGTTTTGGTTACTGCTATCAAATTCTAGATTTATTTCTCTCTTTTGGGAGAAGGAAATTCTGGCTTGATACTTTGCTAAGAAATCTCAGCCCAATAAATGAATAGGTCCAGAAGAACCAAGGAAAAAAAGGCGTTTGTCTCTCAGAGCGCCTAGACAAAAGGGATGGGTTCAGAGACAGGACCATGCTGAGGGGTATGAGAGACCCCTACTGTTTGAACTGCTTTAATACTCGGAGACAGGGGCTGCTTCACAGCCGTGGGGCTGAGGACCATGAAGGTGGCTCCCGTATAAATAGGGACAGAAAGATTCATTCCCAATCTGGAGAGTGCTTTGTCTGAGCCCATGGCGAGGAGGGTCGGGAAGAGCCCCATCACTGATAATTAGGAGGACACAGAAGACTGAAGGTGCTGGAATGCTGAAGTTTGCAAAAATTTTTGTAATACCCCAGCTTTTTTTTTTTTTAAGATTTTATTTATTTATTTCACAGAGAGGTAAAGAGCACAAGTAGGCAGAGCCGCAGGCAGAGGGAGAAGGAGAAGCAGGCCCTCTGGTGAGCAGGGAGCCCAACGCGGAGCTGGATACCAGGACGCTGGGATCATGACCTGAGCTGAAGGCAGCGGCTTTGCCGACTGAGCCACCCAGGGGCCCCATGCCCCCGGCTCTTTGCACTAATAACAGAAACTAGGGGATTTTTGGTTTTGTTTAGAACCTTCATTTGCTGGAGTTGAACATTGAGAATTTTAGAAGTCTTCCTTTCAGGTGACTCATTTAGGATTCAAGCAAGCCAGTTTGCCAAATTACCTAAATCTGGAGTGGGCCGTTTCCCATCCCAACCTGGTCTTTTTAATTAAAAAGGTCCAGCTCATTGATAAACACAGCGTTGAATGCTACTAATGGGGTGGATTCAACATCTAAAGGAAGACCAGAATATTCTTAAAAGATAATTTGGAGCGGGGGCGCCTGGGTGGCACAGCGGTTAAGCGTCTGCCTTCGGCTCAGGGCGTGATCCCGGCGTTATGGGATCGAGCCACATCAGGCTCTTCCGCTATGAGCCTGCTTCTTCCTCTTCCCACTCCCCCTGCTTGTGTTCCCTCTCTCGCTGGCTGTCTCTATCTCTGTCGAATAAATAAATAAAATCTTCAAAAAAAAAAAAGATAATTTGGAGGGGCACCTGGGGGGACCCTTTGGTTGAACATCTGACTCTTGCTTGTGGCTCAGGTCATGAGCTCAGGGTGGTGAGATCGAGCCCTGCTTTGGACTCTGTGCTCAGGGGGGGCATGTGCCATGCACCCTTCCCCCCTCCCCTCTCCCGGGCTGTGCTCTCTAGAAAATAAATAAATCAATAAATCCTCAAAAAAGCAAAAGACAACTTGGAGTTGATTGTAATAGATATGAACAGGTGGGTCAGGCATTTATGTGAAAGCCCGCGTTTTGTACCAATCAGCAGGCTTATGACAATCCAGTATAAATTGCCTGGTGGAGCTTTCCAGGAAATGCTCAGGCATCTTGCCAAAAGTTAGGGGTTTGTTTCTCTACGTCCCCTTCAGGAGGTTCCCATTGGGCTAGTTTCATCCAGCATTTGGCCTGGTCCTCACCAGCAAGCATGTGAACTACCAGATATAAATCTGAGAAGCCAGGTCGGTAAATTTGAATAACTATGTTAAAATTCTTCAGCAAACTTATGGGGGTCCTCAGTCACTCTGAGAAACTCTTTCACTATGGCTCATGATTCCGCTTTAGTCCAGGTGATGTGGGAAACAAAGGCAAAAGAAAAAATTAAATGTCCTTACTTCCTTCAGCCCATTGACAAGTCCTTGAGACAGGTCGAGTGACTTTCCTCTGCCCGCTCAGGTGCCTTGATGTTACTACTTTGCTTAGGACAAAAGGCAATCTTAGCTCAACATTATCCCAACCCCTCCTGATCCTGTGAGTCTTACATACACAAATTCCTTTGGAAACTTCCTTTATCTCTACTCCCCCCAAGATCTATGTTAGCCATCATCCTCCAAGCATATAGCCCAGGGATATACAACTGAAGGGTCTTGTGACTGAGGGTTTACTAAACAGTAATAAATGACCTTTTCCCAACAACAGCTAGCCCCTTCAAGGTCCTGGAAACCTTGCTTCCAAAATTCCTTAGAGACTTCCGCTCTCCCTAACCCCCTGCCAGCTTGAAAGTATATAATGGGCCATTCCCCAGGGCAGCTCTTTCTTCCCAGGGGTCCAGTCCCCCTGTTTTAATAAAATCACCTTTTTGCACGAAGATGTCTCAGGCATTCTTTCTTGGCCAGCGGTGCTGAACCCCAACAGCTTACCTAGGGAATGTAAGAAAATTGAGGTTTATTTAGAGCCTCAGAAGACTTGAAAGAAGTAGGTTTTAATAGGTTCAGAAGAGGAGGGAGCAGGGAGCGAGTCTGATGAAGAGTAAATTTGGCAGAGAGAAGAGAGGAAAATGGTGCTGGAGGTGAGGCCTGAGCTCAAGGTGGCTGCTTTGTTTCTAGAAATACAGAAAGTGGGGAAGGGGAAATGAGGCCTCAGAGCCATTTTGACTTCTTTCAGTTATGTGCCTCAGGTAATTTAGAAATACTATTTTGCAAAGAGGCAAAATTAGAAGCCTCAAGGTACCATTTAAAATATTATTAAAATAATAATCATTAGCAGCAATAATAATAATAATGATGATAGACTTACCATTCAGGTTTTTTCTTCTTTTTTTCTTTTTTCTTCTTTCTTTGAAAACATTTTTTCAGGGGATACCTGGGTGGCTCAGTCGGTGAAGCATCTGCCTTCAGCCTAGGTCATGATCCCAGGGTCCTGCGATCATGTCCCGTGTCAGGCTCCTTGCTCAACGGGGAGCCTGCTTCTCCCTCTGCCTGCTGCTCCCCCTACTTGTGTGCTCTCTCTGACAAATAAATAAAATCTAAAAAAAATAAAAATGAAAATAAAAAATTTTTTAGGGAGCCATGGCTTTCTAACTTAATTTTGGGTAAAACAAGTATGGGGAGATCAAAAGTTCTCCAAAATGTCCATTGAAGTTCTAAATTACTTTTGGTTAAGTTAGTCCACTTAGTTGTAAATGTGTATGTGGAAGGACCAGAGTTTGTTTGTTTCTGTCTATATCTATCTATCTATCTATCTATCTATCTATCTATCTATCTATATCATCGTCTATCTATATTTGACACAGAGAGAGAGAGACAGCCAGCGAGAGATGGAACACAAGCAGCGGGAGTGGGAGAGGAAGAAGCAGGCTCCCAGTGGAGCAGGGAGCCCGATGCAGGGCTGGATCTGATGCAGGGCTGGATCCGATGCAGGGCTGGATCCAAGGACCCTGGGATCATGACTTGAGCTGAAGGCAGACGCTTAATGACTGAGCCACCCAGGTGCCCGAGGACCAGAGTTTTTAAACATAAAGGATAGGCCCGAGTTTCAGTGGGGTGAGGGGGAATCCCATTTCTTAGAGATTTTTCTCTAAAGCAAAGAGGAAAACACAGCAGTTTCAACAAGAACAGCCTGGTTCCAGAAAGAAATCAGAGCAAAGGCCAGCAAGGTTCTATTGGAACAGTCCAGTTCCAAACAGGGCCTGGACCAAAGGGCAAACAGGCATTCTCAAAGTAAAAAACAAACAAACAAGAAAACCCAAGGCCTTAAAACAGATCTTGAACACCAGGCACGGAGCCTGAAATCCAGGAGAAAATTACCCTCATTCTCCAGGGTTGGAAAGAAAGCAGTGAGCCCAGTAGGGTCTGTGCAGAGAGGCACCCGTTTGGTCATCAGCCTCCAAATTGCTGGGGGTCTTCTCTGGATCCCACTTCTGATCATCAAGTCATGTTAACCTGAAAAATAAGACTGTCAGTTCTGTTGCCAACAGTCATGATGGGTTGATTCAGGAAGAGCAGAGAATTGCAATCCGGGATAAGCAAGCTATGGCAAAACCATAGGAAGTGTAACAAAAGAAAGGAATGGTATTTTAAGGAGGAAGAGGGAGGAAGTTGGGAGGCGTTGTTTTGCACAAAAGTTCATTGGAGAGAAGCAAGAGTTCAGGGTGATGATGGTTTCTCACTGGCTGAGTTGCAGGGGTGGTCGATTTCTTGTGGGAGATGCAATGTACATCTTTCCTGGTGGGACGCGTAATTGATGATTCTTTCCCATTGCGATTCTTCTGGTAGGGATCTATAATTGACAATTCTTCCTGTAATTGACCCTGGATGGTAGGGCTCCCCCATCCAGCCTCCCCTTCTAGCATCCCAAGTCCACCTTTGTGAGCTCTCCCTTTATTCATTTCCATAGCTCTAAGCATAAATACTGAGGAAAAGGGGGACTGGCATGGGTAACGGGTCTTTTAGCTAGGCAAGGCCATTGTGTGAGCAAGGGAGAATGAAAACTCTCTGGCATATTAAAGAAACTGTCAGTGGACCAGCGTAGTTGATGTGGGTGCCTGTGTATTTGGAGAGAGTGCTGGAGAAATGGGGTGGAGACACACGACTGGACAGATGGGGCTAGGAGGGGTTCAACGGTCAAGGAGTTTAGGACATAATACAAAGGGTAGCATTTTGTGAGCAGGGGGGAAACCACAGAAGGGCCCTAAGCGAGGGAATGATAGCAGATGTACCCTTTTCGAGTACCCTGTTAGGTAGTGGGAAAGGTAGACTGAAGACAGCATCTGTCATCAGGGTACCAGTTAGTTAAGATTTAGGCAGTATTTCAGCATTAAGAGCATGAATCGAGACAGCAGTAGCAGGGTATAGAATTAGCGCCTGGCAAAAAAAAAAAAAAAAAGTGTTAAGAAGTGGATTTGAATTTGATAAGGAAAGTGTGAGGGAGCTTTCACTGACGAGTCATAGCCAGAAGCTTAGAAAACCCTGTCCTGAGGTCCTCTTCAGCCCGGTGGCTTTTAGAGTCTGGAGTTTTATACAGTATGTCCTGTATGTGTTTGTTTGTATTATTGAAGTACAATGAACATACAATGTTATATTCGTTTCAGGTATATAACATATTGATTCAACAATTCTATACGTTATTCAGGGCTCACCCCAATACGTGTGATCACCAACTGTCACCAGACAATGTCACTACAATATCGACCACATTCCCTATGTTATAGTTTTCACCTCTGTGACATATTTGTTTTGTAACTGGAAGTTTCCACCTCTTCATCACCTCTGTTCTGCAACTGCAGCCCCCCCCCACCTTCCCACCTCTCCTCCGGCCACCACCAGTTTGTTCTCCGTATTGAAAGTCTGTTTGGTTTCTTTGTTTTGTTAGATTCCACACATTCAGTCTGTCCTTTAAATCACAGGCTTGAAACCTCTAAGAAGTAAAGACCAACAACCTGTCTTGCTCACTGTTGTATTCCGGCTGAAGGATCCTGAAACAGATTCTAAGATAGTTATTACAGACCAAAAATTAAACAGTATGTCCTTTGACTAATAGAATTAAAGTTTGTCATCAGATGTGAGAAGAAAATTCAGGTTACACAATTCAGGTCACTTTTTCTGATGCAAGCAAGTCTTTTCAAGGTTTAAAAGAAGAGGGAGTCTGGGTGGCTCAGTCAGTAAACCGTCTGCCTTCCGCTCAGGTCATGATCCCGGGTCCTGGAATCAAGTCCTATGTCTGGCTCCCTGCTCTGCAGGGAGCCTGCTTCTCCCTCTGCCCCTCCCCCCTGCTGGTGATCTCTCTCTCTGTCTCTCATGCTTTCTCAAATAAATAAATAAAATCTTTAAAAAAAAAAAAGTTTTAAAAGAAGACCAGGGGCACCTGGGTAGCTCAGTTGGTTAAGGATATGACTCTTGATTTTGGCTCAGGTCATGATCTCAGGGTCATGAGATTGAGCCCTGCCTGGGGTGGGGGGTGTCCGCACTTAGTGGGGAGCCTGCTTGAGATACACTCTCTCCCTCTCCCCCTCCCCTCGCTCACACTCGCGCTCTCTCTCTAATAAATAAATATATCTTAAAAAAATAATAAAATAAAAGGAGACCACGTCAGAAGTTTTATGAAGAACTGTTAAAAGCTTAATGGCATTTGAGAAGATTTTCAAATTCTTCAAGTTGAACAAGGCTTAGAATAAATTACACCTGCATTTTTCAGTGTTTTTTTACTCATATGATATTTTTGAGTAAGTACTCAAAATACTTATTATTTTATGAAATAATAAGTACTTATTATTTTATGAAATAATAAGTACTTATTATTTTAATGAAATAAATGCTTACTTTACTTACCTGATGGTGAAAAGTAGTTCTTACACAAGAACATAGAACAAAGCTTTTCAAGCCAAAATGCACAACCACCAGGGGATTCTTATAAAGCAATGTCATGGGGGCACCTGGGTGGCTCAGTCAGTTAAGCATCTGACTTTGGCTCAGGTCATGAACTCAGGGTCCTGGGTGGAGCCCCCCGTCGGGTTCCCTACTCAGCAGGAAGTCTGTTTCTCCCTCTCCCTTTGCCCCTCCCCCACTCAAATAAATGAATAAAATCTTTTTTTTCTTCTTTTGTTTAAAAATTTTTTAATGTTTTTTTATTTTATTATGTTAGTCACCATACAGTACATCCCCGGTTTCCGATGTAAAGTTCGATGATTCATTAGTTGCATATAACACCCAGTGAGAGGAAGCCCCTTTCACCTCCTTACTACCCATCACCAGCCTATCCCATTCCCCCACCCCCCTCCCCTCTGAAGCCCTCAGTTTGTTCCTCATAGTCCGTAGTCTCTCATGTTTCATGCCCCCTTCTGATTACCCCCCTTCTTTATCCCTTTCTTCTCCTACTGGTCTTCCTAGTTCTTATGTTCCATAGATGAGAGAAATCATATGATAATTGTTTCTCTGCTTGACTTATTTCACTTAGCATTATCTCCTCCCCAGTGTCATGACAGCTTTTTCATAGGGAGGCACAATCTTGAGTAGATAACTAGGACAACTTAGTGTCTCAGAGGAAGCCCCTTTCACACTTCAGATTAGTTTCTTTAGTTTTTTTTTTTATTTCACTATTTTTTTAGATGTAAAATAGACCTAACACTTGCCATTTAATTATTTCTTCCAGCTTTTTTGTAATGTCATTGACATATAACGTTGTGTAAGTTCAAGGTGTATGATATGTTGATTTGATACACTTACACATTTCAAAATGATTACCACCATAGAGTTCGGTAATAATCTCCATCACATTACAAAATTACCATTTCCTTTCTGTGGTGAAAACAGTTAAGGTTTACTCTCTTAGCAACTTTCAAGTACATAATACAGGATTATTTTTTACAATTTATTTATTTATTTATTGACAAAGGAGGCTCCACACCCAGTGTGGAGCCCAACACGGGGCTTGAACACATGACCGTGAGATCAAGACCTGAGCTGAGATCAAGAGTTGGGTGCTTAGCCAACTGAGCCACTCAGACGGCCCTAATACAGGATTATCAATTAAAATCACCATGGGGGATGTTAGATCCCCAAAACTAACTTGTCTAATAATTGAAAGTTTGTACCCTTTGACCAACATCTCTCCAACGCCCCTCCCTGTACCCCATTCCCCCATCTTCTGGTGACCACCATCTTACTGTTTCTATGAGTTCAGCTTTCTTAGACCACTAACACTGTGATATCATACAGTATTTGTCTTTCTCTGGCTTAATTTCACTTAGCAAAATGCCCTCAAGGTCCATCCCATGTTGAATCAAAAGGCAGGATTTCCTTTTTGCTCCTGTCACGGCTGAATAACAGTACAGTATGTGCATGCATAACTCTTTCATTTCTGATTTTATTTGAGTCTTCTCTCTTTTATTTTTAAATCTAGATAAAGGTTTGTCCATTTTGGTTATCTTTAAAAACTGCTCTCAGTTTCAATGATCTTTTCAATTATTTTTCTGTCTTCTATTTCATATATTTTCTGCTCTGATCTTTGTTATTTTCTTCCTTCTAATTTTGGGTTTACTTTCTTCTTTTTCTAGTTCCATCGTTAAGTTGTTGATTTGAGATCTTTCTTTTTTGTTCTTAATGCTGAGTTTCTCTCTATACAGTTCCCTCTTAGAACTACCCCTTCAGCCTCCCATAGGGGCTGCTGGTATGTTGCATTCCCACTTTGGTTTGCTTCCCTTTGATCACCAACTTCTCTGACCAGTAGCTTGTTCAGGATGCTGTTCTTTCATCTCCATATATGTGTGAATTGTCCAGGTTTTCTTGTGTTGACTTTTAGTTTCATACTGGAGTGTTTGGAAAAGATGCTTGGTATGATTTTCATCTTTTTACATTTGCTAAGACTTGTTTTGTGACCTATCATATGATCTCACCTGGTGAATGTTCTATATGCTTGTGAGAAGAATGTGCCTTCTGGTGCTGTTGGATGGAATGTTCTGTATATATCTGTTAGATCCGTTAGATCCATTTGCTCTATAGTGTTATTCAGGTCTTCTCTTCCTTTTTTTTTTTTTTTAAGATTTTATTTATTTTTAAGTAATCTCGACATCCAACGTGGTGCTTGAACTCACAAACTTTGAGGTCACAAACTTGAGGTTAAGATTTTATTTATTTTTAAGTAATCTCGACATCCAACGTGGTGCTTGAACTCACAAACTTGAGGTTAAGAACTCACTCCACCACGGAGTGAGCCAGGAGCCCCCTGAGACTTTTGTTTCATTACATTACATGAGCTGGGACTGATGGGAAGGGGTACCCATAACGGGCAACCACTGCACTGACGAGCAGCGGATGGCCATCCCAATGGCCAGGAATGTGCCAAAGGTGCCGCCATTCTGCACCATGGTTTTCCTGATGCCATCCATCAGCTCCTGACCTCACATTCTGATCCTGAGACAGGAAAAGACATTGAAGAGTGCCCAGGTCACCATGTCCACTGTGTAGCCCATCACAAAGCCCATCTTCACGAGGTCAAAGCAGCTGGGTTGGGACATAACACCCCACGGCCACCTGCATCTCATTTGAGGCTTTGGTCACTCAGTTCTCAGGTCCTCTGTTTCCTTGTTTGATGATCTATCCATTGTTGAAAGTCGAGTACTGAAGTCTCCTGTCATGATGGTATTGTCTATTTCTTCCTTCAGATCTATTAGTATTTGCTTAATGCATTTAGGTGTTCCTGTGTTGGGTGCCTACATATTCACAATTGTTGTATCTTCTGGATGAATTGGCCCCTTTATCATTGCATAATGAACTTCTTTGTATCAAACCATTTTGGGCTTAAAGTCTATTTTGTCTGATACAAGGGTAGATACCCCAGCTCTCTTTTGGTTTCCACTTGCACAGAATATCTGTTTTCCATTCCTTCACTTTGAGTCGAAGTGTGTCCTTGAAGCTGAAGTAAATCTCTTGTCAGCAGCATATAGCTGGTTTTTCTGTTTTTAACCCATTGCCACCTTGTGTCTTTTGATTAGAGAATTTAGTCCATTTATACTTAAGTTGGGGTGCCTGGGTGGCTCAGTCGGTTAAATGTCTGTTCTATATGGATAGCTGTGTTCGTGATTTATTCCACATAACCAACCACCTGGACCTGCATGGACACAGGCAAGCTAAGGAATATTGTTTGTGAGACTCATACTATGTAAAGAACCTCGAGAGCCTGGTTGTTTGAAATATACTATCTGGCCTCCAGGTCAGAAATGGCCCTTCTCTTCTGGACACCCAGAGCTACACAAATCTTGTCTCACATTCCCTCCTGCTCCAGGTTGGGCTGGTCCCCTAGAATGGAATCTGGGAGGGGAGGCAGACACACACAGCTGAGGCTCCGAGGCTTCTTGAAAATATGGAAACATGATAACACAGAAATGCAGCTCGCTCCAAACTGTATGTAGGCAAACAAATGTTTAACCTTAAACCCTGTCATTTGCCCTGTAAATCTGGCCCTTATGGGAATGGTCAGTGGAAGGCTCACCTGAGGGGAAGATACTCCACCCAGGCCTCCAGGACTCCACGGGGCTTCCCCAGGTAATGAGGCTGGATGTTTTAAGCACCTGATTTGATGTAATTTTGCCTTAATCTCATTTGTTGCCTAATATTGCCTTCATCTATGTGTAGATTCCTTTCCTCTTCTGTTTCTTTTAGGTTTCTATAATAATGATAATAATAATAATACAGTTCTCTTTCCTTTTTGAAATCCAAACACAGCTGTTGTGAATCTTTTGTTCAGAACAACATCAGACTCTTGGTTTGGGCTCAGGTCGTGATCCCCTGACCTGAGAGCATGAGATCCTGCCATGAGATCAAGCTCCATGTTGGTATCCACACTCAGTGGGGAGTCTGCTTGAAGTTTCTCTCCCTCTGCCCCTCCCCCTACACACTCGAGTGCACACTCTCTGTCTCTCTCAGATAAATAGATCTTTAAAAAAATAATTATGATAGGTATAGACTTACTGTTGCCATTTTGTTAACAGTTTTCTGGATGTTTTGTAGTTCCCTTGATCCTATCTTCTTCTCTCTCTGCATTCCTTTGTGAATTGATGATTTTCCGTAGTTGTGAATCTACCATAGGTTTCTGCCTTGTGGTTACTGTGAAGCTTACATATAACATCATATAGATATAAACATCTATTGTACCCTAACAATTTAACTTCCATTGCATACAAAACTCTACCCTTTTACTTCTCCTCTTTCATGTTTTTTGTTTGTTTGTTTTAAGATTTTATTGGGGTGCCTGGGTGGCTCAGCCATTAAGCATCTGCCTTTGGCTCAGGTCATGATCCCAGGGTCCTGGGATCAGCCCTGCATCAGGCTCCCCGCTCGGCGGGAAGCCTGCTTCTCCCTCTCACACTCCCCTTGCTTGTGTTCCTTCTCTTGCTTTCTCTCTCTGTCAAATACATAAATAAAATAAAATAAAAAAGATTTTATTTATTTTAGAAAGAGAGTGAGAACAAGAGCTGGGAAACAGAGGGAGAGGGAGAAGCAGGCTCCCTACTGAGCAGAGAGCCCATGTGGGGCTCAATCCAGGAACCTGTGATCATGACCTGAGCTGAAGGCAGATGCTTAACTGACTGAGCCACCCAGGCGCCCCTCCCCTTTTATGTTTTTGATGTCATAATTTACCTGTTTTTATTTTGTATATTCACTAACAAATTACTGTAGCTACAGTTCTTTTTAAAACTCGTGTTCTTTAACCTTAACACTAGACTTAAGTGGATTACACTCCACCATATTACAGTATTCAAGTCTTTTGAATTGACAAAATACCTACCTTTCCAGGGTGTTGTATATTTTCATTATGTTTTCTTGGTATTAATTAGTGTCTTTTCATTTCAACGTGGAGAACTCATTTCAGTGTGTCCATTTATTTACTTATTTATTTATTTAAGTAATCTCTACACCTAATGTGGGACTTGAACTCACAACCCCTAGATCAAGAGTCACGTGGACCTACCAACTGAGCCAGCCAGGGGTTCTTCTGGGAAAGTCTTTCTCTCTCCTTCATTTCCAAAAAATGGCTTTGCTAGATAAAGTCTTTTGGGTTGACATTTTCTTTTTCTTTCAGCACTCTGACTATAGCGTCCCATTCTCTCCTCGCTTATAAGGTTTCTGCAGAGAAATTACCAATACTCTATCTGTGGGAGTTCCCTTGTAAGTTACAGGCTTTTATTTTTCACTTGCTGCTTTTAAGATTATCTTTTTTTTTTTTTTAAAGATTTTATTTATTTATTCGACAAAGATAGAGACAGCCAGCGAGAGAGGGAACACAAGCAGGGGGAGTGGGAGAGGAAGAAGCAGGCTCCTAGCAGAGGAGCCCGATGTGGGGCTCGATCCCATAACGCCGGGATCACGCCCTGAGTCGAAGGCAGACGCTAACCGCTGTGCCACCCAGGCGCCCCTAAGATTATCTTTGATGTTTGATAGTTTTGTTATAGTGTGTCTTGAAGAGGATCTTTTTAAAAAAGATTTTATTTATTTATTTATTTGAGAAAGAGAGAGCGCACGCACGAGCAGCGGGGAGTGGCAGACGGAGAGTGAGAAAATCTTGAGCAGACTCCACGCTCAGCCCAATGCAGAGCTCCATCTCATGATCTGGAGGCCATGACCTGAGCTGAAATGAAGAGTAGGACGCTTAACCAACTGAGCCACCCAGGTACCCCTTGAAGGAGATCCCTTAAGTTGATTTTGTTTGGTGACCTATGAGCTTCATGAATGTGGAAATCCAAATCTCCCCAACAGATTTAGGAAGTTCTCAGCCATTTTTTCTTCATATAAACTTTCTGCCTCCTTCTCCCTCTCTTCTTCCAGGACTCCAACAATTCACAAAGTGGTTATTTCTTCTCTTCTTTCTTTTGTTAAAGGCTACTCAACACAAAATGGTTATTTTGATGGTAACCCATAGACCACAAATAATTTGTTCAGTCTTTTTCCTCTGTTCTCTTCCAACTGGATAAGTTCTAAGTCCCTTTCTTCTATCTCACGGATGCCTCCGCTTGGTCCATCAGCTTTTGGAGTTCTCAATTGCATTGTTCATTTCTTTCACTGTATTCTTCGGTTTCACAATTTCTGTTTGGTTCTTTTTCATGATTTCTATCTTTTTGTTAAACATCTCACTTTGTTCATATAATGTTTTCCATGATTTTATTGAATTTTCTTTTTGTATTTTCTTGAAGCTCATTGGGTTTCCTTAAAACAGCTATTTGAATCCATCATTAGGTAAATTGAAGCTCTCCACGTCTTTGGGTTTGGTTACTGGAAAATTACTCTGATCCTTTGGTGGTGTCATGGTACCTTGATTCTCCAGGTTCCTTAAGTTTTGTATTGTTATCTTTGCATTTTTATTTATTTTTTTATTTTATTTTTTTTAAAGATTTTATTTATTTGAGAGAGAGAGACAGCCAGCGAGAGAGGGAACACAAGCAGGGGGAGGGGGAGAGGAAGAAGCAGGCTCCCAGTGGAAGAGCCCGACGTGGGGCCCGATCCCAGAACTCCGGGATCACGCCCTGAGCCGAAGGCAGATGCTTAACGACTGAGCCACCCAGGCGCCCCAATCTTTGCATTTTTAAAAAGGATTTCATTTATTTATTTGACAGAGAGAGAGAGAGAAAGAGAGAGAGTACAAACAGGGGGAGCAGCAGGCAGAGGGAGAAGCAGGATCCCCGCTGAGCAGACAGCCTGACTTGGGGCTCGATCCCAGGACCCTGAGATCATGACCTGAGCTGAAAGCAGATGCTTTACTGACTGAGCCACCCAGCACCCTGCTATCTTTGTATTTGAAGTAACAGTCACCTTCTCCAGTTTTTACAGAAGTGTTTTGGAGAGAAGTACCATCTGCCAGCACTGCTAGAGATTCTAAGGCTTTCTTAGACCTTATATGGGTACACCTGCTCCATGCTTCTTGCTCCTTCTGCTTATGGCAGAATTCTTAAGCTTGTATGCCTTTTCTGGATGCTGCAATGCACTAGTGGGTTCTGACAGCCTCTCTTTCATTTCTCCAAAGGTGGTGCTAAAGCTTTATAGCTTTTTAGTTTGCGGTCTCTCCCTGGTCCACAGATTTGGGCCAGCTTTCTGTGTGTGTTCGGTAGCTGTCTACCAAAGCCTGCTCTTGCTGCTGCTGTCAGGAGTACACACAGGGTGCAGACCAAGGGGTTGGGGACAGGGAGGCAGGCAGGACCTGGGTCTGTTTGCCTAGTGCTTGACTCCTCCCAAGGCTCCTCCTGGGTCCCTTGGCTTATGGTGCTGGATCCCACAACTCTTTCAGTGCCACTCTATCCATGGATGGAGGCCAAATTTTTGTTGTTGGGCATAGGGACACCTGTGCCACAATGTTGCTGACATCGCCTACCCCCTTTCCAGCATTTTTAAATGTACAATTCAGTAGCATTAAGTATACCCACACTGTTGTGCGACCATGACCACCATCATCTCCAAAACTTTTCTATCTTCCCAAATGGAAAGCATATATCTATTAAATGCTAGCTCTCCATCATCCCTTTCCCACAGCATCTCAAAACCACTATTGTACCTTCTATCTCTATGAATCTGACTATTCTAGGCTCCTCAAAAAAAGAGTCATCATACAATATTTGCCCTGTTGTATCTGTCTTTTATTTTTAATTTATCTTTATTTTTAATATTTTTTCCCATGCAAAAAAAGGTGTTTTCATGAAAGCACAGGGACAGGACCCAGGGACAGAAAGAGCTGCACTGGGATTGTGCCGAGAAACTGATTATATTCTTTTAAATTGGAAGATAGAGATAAAGGAAGTTTCCAGAAGGATTTTTCATAGGTTAGAGAAGACTTACAGGATCCCGGAGGTCTAGCTATTGTCAAGCTAAGGTTGCTTTTTGCCTCTGGCAGAGCATTAACATTAAGGCAGCAGTGAGGTCCTTGAGGAATGTCCCACTCTGCCTATCTCAGGTATTTATCAATGGGCTGAGAGTTGTAAGGAAATTTATCTACATTTCTTTTCCCTTTGTTCTCCTCCTCATTTCCCCCCTGAACAATTTTGACCTCCCGGTGCCAAGGCTCCTTCACCGCCATCACTTCAAGCCAGCAGATGCTCCTTTCCACTCAAGGAGATTCTGATATGTTGTCTACCTTGGATTCAGCTGCCTCTGCCTTTCATAAATCCAATATCTAAATTCCCCAACTGACCAACGTGGATCCAGAGGTAGGGACATCTCTGTGCCCCTGCTCAGGCGGAAGAAGTTACAGAAGATAAGACCTTCCACCCTCAGCAAGATTGAGGGTGGAAGTGTCTGTCTTCTTTTCAAGATTGAAGTGTCTGTCTTCTTTTAGTTAGCACCCACGTTGTTCTAGGTTCATCCATGTTGTAGGGAGTGCCAGAATTTCATCCCTTCTTAAGCTCATCATTTCCAATGTATGGACACCCTGTGGGGTGACCAGATCACATGGAGGTCGGCTGCACAGGCAGGGGAGGAATTCACCCAAGGCAGAACAAATTTGATAGAAGTCTGTCGAATATACCGCAAGGAAGCTCCAGGCAGGACAGAGGAGGAGAGACTATCTACCACCAGCAGTGGTGAGGGCTGTGGTTTAAGGGGGAAGGTGAGGATGGATGGGAATGTATGGAATTTTCCTTTTTTGGTAACTGTGTCCAGTTGAAAGTAACCCATGGGTCAGCTAGGGCTCATGGATCTTTTGAGGTGGGTCCCCTAGTGGGCTTACTTGTGTTCAGCCGGAGGGGCGGGTCACTGTAGGCCCTTCTATCCTACGCAGGTGTCCATTGTTCAAGTTGGTTACTTAAAAGCGGACTCTACAAATACCACGTTTTGTTTATCCATTCATCAGCTGATGGACATTTTGGCTGTTTCTTCCTTTTGGCTACTGTCTTTCTTCTTGATCATCAGTCCAAGAATCCTGCAATTGGTTCCAGAGTGCACATCTAAGTTGTCCTCCCTGTCAGTGATATAGGAAGGATGTTAGGGTTCAAAGCTGATCGCCAAGAAAGAATTCTTGAGACATCTTCGTGCAAAAAGGTGGTTTTATTAAAGCCCGGGGACAGGACCTGTGGGCTGAAAGAGCTGCCCCGGGGTCATGACGAGTGGCCCATTATGTACTTTCAAGTTGGCAGGGGGTTACAGAGTGTAAGTCTCTAAGGAATTTTGGAAGCAAGGTTTCCAGGATCATGAGGGGGCTAGCTGTTGTTAGCAAAAGGTCATTTATTCCCGTCTAATAAAACCTGAGTCATGAGACCCTTCAGATATGTATCGGTGGGTCATATGCTTGGAGGATGACTGCCAACAGAGATCTTGGGGGTAGCGATAAAGGAAGTCTCTAAAGGAATTTTGTATGTTAAAGTAGGCTCACAGGATCCTAGGGGTTGGGCTAAGATTGCCTTTTGCCCTTAGCAAAGTATTAACATTGAGGCAGCTGAGTTCCTAGAGGAATGTCACTCTGCCTGTTTCAAGGATTTGTCAATGGGCTGTCAGTAGTCAGGAAATTTAATAAATTTTTCTTCTTCCTTTGTTTCCCACATCATTAGTATCATTTGAGTAAAGTACTAGCTGTCTGAAATAAATTCCAGCCTTCTCACAACGATCGTTAAGGAAATGGTAGCCAAAGACACCTACATATTACATGTCGAGTGTATCATTTGAACCTTAAAAATTCATTTTTTTTCTTGTTATTGGTATCTGTTCATTTCTATGTCATAAGCAGTTTCTCTATTGAACTTATTTTTTTTTTTTTAGACTTATTCATTTGAGATAGAACAAGAGAGAGAGTGAGCAAGAGTTGGGGCAGGGCAGAGGGAGAGGGAGAAGCAGACTCCCCGTCGAGAGGAGAGCCCGACTCGAGGCTTGATCCCAGGACCCTGGACCAGGGCCTAGGCTGAAGGCAGGTGCTCAACTGACTGAGCCACCCAGGCGCCCCTCTACTGAACTTTTTCCTCCTTTCCTTTAAGAAATTTAGTACTTTGCGGGCACCCGGGTGGCTCAGTTAGATGAGTGACTCTTAGTTTCAGCTCAGGTCATGATCTCAGGTTGGAGATGGAGCCCTCCATCGGGCTGTGTGCTCAGTGGGAAATCTGCTCGAGATTTTCTCCCTCTCTCTCTCCCTCTGTCCCTCCCCTGCTTGTGTGCATGCTCTCTCTCAAATAAGTATCTTTAAAAAAAAAATTAGTACTTTAAAAAATCTTTTTTTTTAAGACCCTTTTTTAAAGCGGTACTTTCAAAGAGAATATATTAGGTATCAACTTTTTACTTGTGCTCAGACTGGTGTCCATTCACTCTTTTGGGGGGGGCTGGTCCCATTTTGTGAGGTTTAAGCACATGCTAGTGTTCCTTGGAGATTTTGGTTATTGTTGTAATTTCTTTTTTTTCCTCCATTTTTTTAGTTTTTACTTAAATTCCAGTTAGTTAACATACAGGATGATCTTAGTTTCGTTTCAGGTGTACAACAGAGATTTTAGGTAATGGAAGAAAGAGCGGCAAACCAGCAGCCGTCAAGCAAAGAGGTTCTGCTGTAACTTCAATGCTGTCTAAATAGTTTGGACCTCCAGAAAAAGATGTTCTTGGGGGAACACTGAATACTTTCTTAAAGATTGTGTTTGTTTATTGGAGAGAGGGAGAAGGCGAGAGAGCGCGTACACGCAAGCAGGGGGAGGGGCAGAGGGAGAGAGAAAGAGAGAATCTTGAGCAGACTCCATGTTGAGCGTGGACCCTGATGTGGGTCTTGATCCCAAGACCCTGAGCTCATGACCTGAGCCGAAATCCAGATAATGAATGTTGGGGGGAGGGGCAGAGGTGGAGAGGGAGAATGTTAGGCAGGCTCCACACCCAGTTCAGAGATGTCTCAGGGCTCCATCTCACAACCCTGAGAACACAACCTGAGCCAAAATCAAGAGTTAGATGCTTAACCAAATGTTCTTAAAGGACAGATTCAAGGGTCCAAACACTCTCTTGGTTGCAAAGGACAAACGCCCAAATCAAACTGGCATCAGGGAAAACCAAGGAATGTGCTGGTTGATTACGCCGTGTGGAAGCCCACGGGCTTGAAGGAAGCGCTGGGGCAGGCCGGGGCTCAGCTCAGTGTCTGGGCTTGGGACGTAATCCAACCAGCGCTCTTTTCATCTCTGCTTGTCTTCTTCCTGCCGGTGGTCTTGCTCCATTTGACAGAGAAAATGTTGACTGCAAAGTCCAGATTGGTTCACAAGAGGGTTTGGTTGTTGTTGCTTGGTATTATTCATTTTTATGGTTCTTATGACATGGAAACACCTCTCTCTCTCTCGTCTTCCAGTATACCTCATCTTTCAGCTTCATGTTTTCGTTATGTCTCTATGGGATCAACTGTATATAAATATTTATTACTCCTGGCCTGTTATCTTTTACCTTCCCTTTTTCATTATATCTTTAATGTTTCCTGGGTTTTATGTATCACCTGGGGAGTCGTCGTTCCCTAATCCTTAATTATAAATGAATGATCATCTACAATGTCTTCTCAAGATTTTATAATTGTGATTTCTAGGTTTAAGTCTTTTTTAAAAAGGTTTTATTTATTTGAGAGGGAGAGGGAGGGGGAGGGGGAGAGAGAGAGAGAGAGAGCAAGAGCACAAGAGCAAGGGGAAAGGCAGAGGGAGAGGGAGAAGCAGACTCCCCACTGAGCAGGGAGCCCGATGCCGGGCTCGATCCCAGGACCCCGATACATGACCTGAGTCGAAGGCAGACGCTTAACTAGCTGAGCCACCCAGGCACCCCTAGGCTTTAAGTCTTTCATCCATTTGGAATTTATCTTCTGCATGATTTGAGAAAAGGAATTATGTTTTTGTCCTCCCAAATGGATATTTTCTTACTTTTGGGTTCCCACAGAAGCAAACTGAAGAATTCAAGTGCAAGTCGTTTATTTGGGAGGTAAAAGGAAACACCCTTGTCATGGGATTGGGATATGAGACCAGGAAGGGCAAAACAGTTCAGAAAGGCCTGTTCTCAGTCTCTCTGGGCAACAAGGTCTTCACCCCGCTGAGAATCAATGCACGATTTACACCCACCAGGGAGTGAGGGAACTGGGGCATTGGTTTGCCCACTGGTCAGTCATTAGATAAAGGCCCTTCCTGCAAACACAGATGCCCTGTGCAGATGACAAAGTGGTCTCCAGAGACCCCGGAAAGCCCTTAGCCAGAGAAAGGCCTGTGTTTGTAGCTGGAAATTGGACCTCTGCAGCCGTTAAACGAACACAGGCCAGGCATTCACAGCCCTGCTACAAGGCTCCGGTTGTCCCAGAGGCTTTCTTAGTTGTTTCGTCACTGACTGGAAATGCTGGCTTTATCATGCACTAAATTTCCACGTACGCAAAAGCCTCTCTCTGAGCTCTCCAACACCACCCAATATGGTAACCACTAGCCACACACGGCTTTTGAGCACTTGAAATACGGCTAGTCCCGATCCACACGTTTCCTAAACAAAAAACACGTACTGGATGTTGAAGACTTGGTATGAAGAAAAAAAGATAACGTATCGCAATATATTTTCCTACTGATTGCGTGTTGAAACTATTTTGCATACACTGGGTCAAATACATGTATAAAAGTTAATTGCATCTCTTTATACTCTTTTTTTTAAAACTTAAATTCTTGTTAACATAGTGCAATATTGGTTTCAGGAGTAGAATTCAGCGATTCATCACTTACAGATATTTATACTTTTTAAAATATGGCTACTAGAAAACTTAGAATAACGTCACTTGCATGGTATTGCTCTATATTGTAAAACCAACCTCCGTTCCTTTACATGTCAGTATGAATTTTATCAACTTGCCCAGTTCCAGGGGAAAGCTCTCTTAGGATTTGATGGGACTATAGTGGCTTTTGAAGAAAAGTCATCTTTATGTTATTGCATTTTCCCATTTATGGGCATATTCTCTCTCTCCATTTATTTCAGTTATTACTTTTTAAAGGTTTATTTATGAGAGAGAGAGGGCAAGAGAGAGCATGCACATGTGCATAGGGGGTGGGAGAGAGGAAGAGAGAGAATTCCAAGCATGGGGCTCGATCTCACAACCCTGAGATCATGACCTGAGCCAAAATCAAGAGTTGGACACTTAACAGACTGAGCCATCCAGGCGTCCCTGGAATTATCTTTTCTAACAGACACTTCCTTTCTACCTTAGTTTATACACAATACACCCTGGGCTTAGAATGCTTAGCATTGCAATTTTTACTGTTGGCAAATGACCCCAAAGGACTAGTATGTACGAAGAACCAAGTGCATGAGTTTTGACCTCTACACAACGTCTGCATCTCAATTTATACCCTTCTTACTCTCCCTCCACTTTCACACGGTTGAAGTTAGGTACTAATATTGAGAAGGTGTCACAATCCAGTCTTACTCATGGAGGTTCCAGCTCTCTGCACAACCAGCCTTTGTCCTCATATACGACCCAGCATGGAACCTAGGAAGAACACGGAGCACCAGATTTTTCAGCCTTGCCACTACTAATCTTTGTTCCTGGTTGTGGACTCAATTATGGCTTACCAAAATTCTTACGTTCAAGCCCTAACTCCCCAGGTGGCTTTATTTGGAGATAAGGCATATCAGGAGGTGAAGGAAGGTTAAATGAGGTCCTAAGGGTGACAGATCCTTACTTGGATAAGGCTGATGTTCCTTTAAGAAGGGGAAGACTCACCAGATGTTTCTTCCCCACACCTGCACAGAGAAGTGGCCGTGTGAGGACACTGGGAGGAGGTGGCTAGGAAGACAGTGCTCCCAGAAATGGAACCCACCAGAACCTCAAGAGGAGACGTCCAGCCTCCCAAAGCTCAGAACCCAGTTTCCTTCATGTAAGCCCCCTGGTCTATCTTTTGTGATGGCAGCCCCAGTAGACTGTCACAGTCTGGGAGGATTCTGTGCTGCGGGAGGGCTGGCTTCCGCCCTGCATGGAATTTAGCAGCACCTCTGGGCTCGGCCGGCCCCCCGGGCAGACGCTTGTAGTATCCCCCTCCCTGCCTTCCCGTCCCAGGGTGGGTCACCAAAAGGCATGCTACACATCGCCAAGGGAAATCTACCCCGGCTGAGAACCACGGAACCGAAGGATGTCTATCTGGTCCCAAAGGCGCTGGCTCTGAGGCTTTCTTCCCCGCAGGGCCAGGCTGTGAGAGGGGAAACTACCCTGGGGAGGAAGAGGCAAAGACCTGAGGCTTCAGCACACACAATCTCAGAATCCGAGGAACAGACAAGAAGACATTCCCATCTTGCCCACTTTAGTAAACAATTGCTGCTCTGATTTCTTCGTATTTTCTGGGGCCCACCTAGCTGGCGCTCCAAGGAACAAAGGCTAGAAAAGCTGGGTCATCCTTGATTTTCTTTTAACTGGTGGGTTGGTTAAAAGTTAAATGGGAACATGAATTTGGACCTTCGTTATTCTAGAGGGCATCGATTCTGAGACTTCGGAAAGGTCTAGCAAACTGGTTCTGAAGACTCTCACTAAACCTACTTCTTCCGTTGGTTGTTTTATTTTATCACCAATATTTGGAGAGAAATTGGAATCAAGGGGAGTTTTCCCTCTGCTCTCAACAGAAGAAAAACTTTTCTGAGAATAAAAGGGAACTAATTGGAAGCAAAGTTCTTGTTGCTATCGCTTAAAAACTAAAATTTACTCCATGTTTAAGAAAAGTCAATAAAAGTAAGATACACTTGAGGCGGGCTCTGCACACAAGAATAGCTAACAGGCTCATCTGGGCTCCTGCAGCTAGATTCAGTTGGACGTTTATTCTATAGGTGGGCACCATCCTGTTTTGCTGGCCTTTGACTAACCTTCTCCATCGTTCTGCCATAGCATTCATATGTTGAATATCAGTACCCAGAGAAGAACTAGTAAGAGGAGAAAAATTATGCACTCTTCAGTTGACAAAGCCATTCCAATCATGAGCAGCACACACCCTAACATAGAGGCAATGATGAATTCACGGTGCCGAATCAAGAAATTCTCTGATCTCTTGTAATACGACGTTTAAATTAGGAACATGTGGGATCCCAGGCATGGTGGAATGTTGCTGGTGGCAGGTAGAAGAGCCCAACAATTACAAATCCAGTTTCCAGTCTAAAGAACTTTTCATTCTGGAAGGACATTGTTTTAAATATAAAGTTCACTTGTACTCAGTGAGCATGACTGGTCAGACTAGGGTTCTATCCTATCTAGTTTTCTGGGGATAGTATAAAGAACACAATAGGATAATCTAGGATACCTTCCATGAAAGATCCTCGAGACAAGAGAACGCCTAGCTTCCATTCTACGTGGCTTTTGATAACTTGGGGAAGCAATCATGAATTTATTGAACAAATCCTAGTGGAGTCCTTTTGAAACTGGGATGCACCCGGTTTTCCTGAGGCATGCTAGGGATTACAGGAAACAAGCTTTGGAGGTCATTCCTAAACATTTTCACCATATGGCAAGTCATTTCATACTTTATAAAAACAAACACAAATGATCTGCCTTCGGCTCAGGGCGTGATCCCGGCATTGTGGGATCGAGCCCCACATCAGGCTCCTCCACTGTGAGCCTGCTTCTTCCTCTCCCACCCCCTGCTTGTGTTCCCTCTCTCACTGGCTGTCTCTATCTCTGTCGAATAAATAAATAAAAAAAAAAATTAAAAACAAAAAAAGAATCAACAGTTGGGAGGGCGCCTAGGTGGCTCAGTCATTTAAGCTCTGGCTTTGGCTCAGGTCAGGATCTCAGGGTCCTGGGATCGAGGCTGTGTTGGGCTCCCTGCTCAGCCTGGAGTCTGCTTCTCTCTTTCCCTCTCCCTCCGCCCTTCCCCCTGCTTGTGCTCACTCTCTCAAATAAATCTTAAAAACAAAACAAAGCAAAAACAAAAAAAACCACCACCAACAACAATTGGAGTCACAATCCAATCATTGACTATCTACTGATATGTAATCATTCTGCCGGGGGTGAAATGTTTACATGTGTTGCGGCTCTGAACTTTAAATGTAAACATTTCTTAAGGTCTCAGTGTCCCAAGGGGACTAGCTCTTAATCTGGTAGGCAGCCAAGAGAGCATAGGTATTTAGTGGCCTCAGAGCGAGGAAAAGTCTCCTTGGGGCCATGCTTGTCCATCAGGCCATGGGGATTTGACCCCATCCTCCTGGGTAAGTTACCGCTCTGATCTCCATTTCTTCCTTAGCGGCAATACTCACATCTCATTTGACAACGGAGAGGATTAAATTAGCACACTTAGGAAACTCAACGTTGCCTCTAGTAGACACCCCTTTTGTGGTGTAGGCTACCCTATCTTCTCTTGTAGCTCTCAAGATTTCTCAAGATGATCAGAACACTCATCAGAACTCTCTAAGACTTCTAGACCCTACAGTTACCCTTGAAGATTTGTCATTGTATGGCATTGAGGGCTCTTCTGCATTTCACCTTTTTGTCCCCAGTCTCAGTATAGAGAAACGCCCTCAACGGACTCAACAGAGAAACTTCCAATCTACTGAGAAAACTTATTTCCTCAAATTCTGCAAAATCACGAGGCACATTCAAGAAGTTTGTTGATACCCTTGACACACTAGGATGCTATGAACAATGTTTTTAAAAGTTAGGACAACCTCCTAATAAAGTCTAGAGTTGTGGAAGGCCTATCAGATTAAGAATCTGAGGACCGGGCTTCAAAGTCTTCGCACACCTCATACCTGCATACTGAAATTCAGACCTACCAGCTTTATCAGCCCTGCCTTCCACCAGCCTGATCTGGAAGAGGTCAACAGTTATTTTAATCTGTGCAATAAAGTTTTCTTGGTGTGACACTAGAGGCTGACACAGGTGAATGGATGGAGGGATGACCTGGAACAAACAGGAAAAGTCTCCTAGCCACGCACGAGCTTAATCTGAGAATGACGAGTGCTGCTTTACAGATTAAGCAGAGAGAAAGTAAAATAATGGTCGGAAGCTGCATTTTCAAGAATCCCGTGCAAAGACCCAGAAAAATGATAATACAGTCATTAAAAACAAAACAACAACAAAAAAACCCTTGAAGTTTACTTACCTGGTATAAAAAGAGGTTTTCAAAGCAAAGATTCAGAAGCAGTTTCATGAATAAGTAGCCTTCAAAACAATAACAAAAAAAGCCGTCAAAGTCAGAGAAAAATGCCACCCTTTCTCTTTCTTTTCTAAGTAAGCTCTTGATTAGCCAACACAACAGCAGGGATTTCCAAGAGGAAGCCCGTCACTGCATCTTGGATTAGAATTTTTCCGAATTGAGTACCTGATGTTAGTTGCCCATCTATAAGCTTGTTTCAGAAATCATTTTTTTCTTTTTTTAAGATTTTATTTACTTGTCGGAGACAGAGAGCTCACAAGCAGGGGGAGCGGTAGGCAGAGGGAGAAGCAGGCTCCCCGATGAGCAAAGGAGGACATGCGGGACTCGATCCCAGGATTCTGGGATCACGACCTGAGCCAAAGGCAGCCGTGTCACTGACGGAGCCACCCAGGCGTACCTTTTTTTTTTTTTTTAAGATTTTACAGAAATCGTTTTCAAAACCTGAACGTGTGAACAAATAGTAATTACTGAGGAAGTAATTTGAAATGTTTTTAAAAACTTATTTCCTTATTTAAGTGGGTTTTTCCCCCAGCATGGGGCTTGAACTCACAACCACAAGAACAAGAGTCACACGCTCTACTAACTGAGCCAGATAGGCACCCCTGAAATATTCTTAAATATACACACTTACCGGTTTCATTTGGTCTTGTTCTTTTGGTTAGTAATTGTAGCCCCTTGTCTTTGCATTTGGTTTTACCTACTCTAAATTGGCTGAGGTGACAGGCACCTGGGTGGCTCAGTTGTTTAAGTATCTGACTTTGGCTCAGGTCCTGATCTCAGGGGGTCCTGGGATTGAGGCAGGAACGGGGTGGGGGGGGCCCCCCCTCCCTGCTCAGCAGGGAGTCTGCTTCTCCCTCTTCCTCTGCCCCTCCCCCTGCTCATGCTCGCTCTCTCAAATAAATAAATAAAATCTTTTTAAAAAATTGCTCAAGTGAAATATACCGAGAAGGCTAATTGTAAACTACCTCAGTTTACTTTTCTCTACAAAATGCTTGATTTTAGCCATTTATTAAATAAGAGTAGGTAGTCATAAAAAACAGGTGTTTATTATGAAAAAGAAATTCCATGAAAGAAAACTGGAAAACAGAACAATAAAGAAAAACCTATCATGCACAACAAAGTCTAGAAGAAAATGCACTGAAATGTCAATCACAATTAGGATTGGAGAGGGGCTCAAAAAATATGAATTACACTATCTTTTTATAAACTTTTAAGTAAAAGAATCCAGAATACTCTAAGTTACTTTCTGGAAGAGCCCTCATTTTCACCACGGCCCCCCCCCCAAAAAAAAAAAGCAAAGCCCCAAAAGGCTATTTGTTGTGGATATTTAAAAACAATGCCAACAAACTGCTTTTAGAAAAGATCTGGAGAGGACTGTCTTGTCTGGGGGCCCTATTGTGAAGAAAATCCTAATTGTCCTGTAAGAACCAACTTCAACCTGTCTCAGGAATAGGGCACCCGGGAGAGCTTTCCCTTCTGAGAAATTCAGAACATACGTTTTTTTAAAGTCTCCGGTAACCTTTATTCTGAGCCACCAGAGTAGTGAAATAAACTAAATTCAAACATTTCAGACATTTCTAAAAAGGGCTCCAGTTAAGATATTCACTATATTTCTCTAATCCTTTTAAAGTTCAGAATATTCTGAGGACCCAATAGCCATTACCATACTTTCTAAGCAAAAGGATCTTATCTTCACATAAAGGAAACCTTTGTTTCAAAGGAAAAGTAAAAAAACAACTTCCCAGTAACACCAAGGCATTTTATGAGAAATTTTTCTTAGACTTACCTGTTATTAAAAAATAGCTGTTAGGCAAGGAATTAGAAGATAGTTTAAGAAACAGGCAAGATATCTTTGAACCATCTGAAGGCTCCTCTTTCTGCGGAGAAGAAATAAAACACCCGCCTCTTTCTCCACCTCTCAGCTTTTTAAATACATGGGATGGATTGTCATTAATTACAATAATGTGGACTTTTGGAGGGACCCACGTTGACAACTCAGATCTGTACTTTTCCCACTAATTAAGCTTGTCGTTTTGTGCTCTTTACGTGGTGAAAGATCTCAGGAACAGGGCCTTTGTTACTATGGCACAGTGGTTCTCAAACCCGTTGCCCAGAAGAACTAACCACCTAAGGAGATTAAAAAAAAAAAAAATACAGGTGCTTCTGCTCTGCTCCAAACCACCTGACTGATAAGAATTTCCAGGGGCCACGTCCTACATCAGAAGAATTTAAAAGCTCCCAGGATGTTCCAAAGCTCATCTAAAGCGCAGTACTGTCAAGTCAGGTGAAGGTAATTGTGTATACAGTTAGAAAGTGATACATTGATTTTATGCTGCTTCTGTGCCATTTAGATACTAGAACTGTCTCCTCATTTGATTTCACCCGATGCTACGTTGATGCAAATATTACTTCTAAATGAAGGCTGCTTCTAAGCGGTTGAATTGGTTTTCCATGTGTCCTCCCCGAGCGGTATCAGTATCACCTGGGAGCTCGTGAGAAACATAAATTATCCATGTCTGCTTAGACCAGCTGAATCAGGAGCTCTGGAGGTAGGGTTCAGTGACTGGGTTTTAATAAGCACTTCATCATCATCATCATCATCTTCATCATTATTATTATTATTAATTGTAATTCCAGTGTAGCTAGCATAGTGTTATATTAGTTTCAGGCATATAATACAACAACAATTCCATAAGTTGCCCTGTGCTCATCACGACAAGTGCTCTCCTTAATCCTCGTCACCTATTTCACCCATCCCCCTACCTACTTCCCCGCTGGCAACCCCTAGTGTGTTCTCTCTGGTTAAGACTCTGGTTTTTTGTCTGTTCTTTTTTATTTGTTCATTTGCTTGGTTTCTTAAATTCCGCATACGAGTGAAATCATATGGTATCTGTCATTCTTCGACTTATTTCACCTAATACTCTTTAGATCTATCCATGTTGTTGCAAATGGCAAAATTTCAGTCCTTTTGATGGCTGAGTAATATTCCACTGCATTTATATACCACTTCGTATTTTAATAAGCACTTTTATGCACCTTGAAGTTTCCTAGGTTAAATACAGGATACCCAGTGAAACAGAAATTTCAGATAAACGTTCAACTTTTTTTTTTAGTATAATTTTATCTCCAAGATTGCCTAAGACATTCTTATACTAAAAAATGCATTGTTTATCTGAAATTCCTATGTATCTGGGCATACTGTATTTTTATTTCCTTAATCTGGCAATCCTATTTAAATCTCCCCCAACGTAGTTTTAATTTTAGACCTGTGAGAACAAGATGAATACACCCTTTTCAGAATAAATGCTTTTTTTCTTTATAAAAATAATTTCATACACAAAATTTGAAAAAAGATGACTTACTCGAAAGAAAAAAAAAAGCATTCCATTCACTGACAATTCAGTGTGAAAAAATACACCAGAATGTTCATATGTTCAATGCCTGGTGGAATGGTGTCATGAAAAAGTAACATTTACGTATAACCTGAAGTTGGAATAATTCGGAACAGTTTTGAGTTACTTAGAAGTAATAGCCCCATCTCAGTAATGGTGAAAAGAAACACAAAAGGAGGTTCTCAACTGATTTAAAAAACAAACCAAAAAAAGAAAAAGAAAATCGAAGTGTTGCCTATTTGGAAAATGTGTAGAGAAATACGGAATACACTGCTGGCATTTCTGTTTTGATTAGTTTCCATCTGTCACTGGAGGACTTCTGGGTGGGAAGGAAGGTGCTGGAAGGTGGGGGAGGGAGGTTAAGCATGGAATTTGGGGGGATGGTGCCTGTTTATTTGCATTTTAAAACATACATGTATTTTTTAAATATTTATTCATTTATTTTTGAGAGAGAGAGAGAGCATGAGTGGGAGGGTTAGAAGGAGAGGGAGAGAGAGAATCTCAAGCAGAGTCCATGCTGATCTCAGGACCCTTAGATCATGACCTGAGCCAAAATCAAGAGTTGGTCTCTTAACTGCCTAACCAACTGAGCCACCCAGGTGCCCCACTTGCTGGGATTTTGGTTGGGATTGTATTGACTCTACAGATCGAATTGGAAAAAACTGGCATCTTGGTAATATTGAGCCTTCCTACTCATGACCACGGAATACCTCTTCATTTCTTAAATTCATTCATCAGTTTTGTAGTATTTCTCATATAGATCCTGTACATATTTTGTAAGATTTACACCTAAGTATTTCATTTCGGTAGTGCTAACGTAAGTGGCATTGTATTTTTAATTTCAAATTCCACTTGTCTGTCACTGGTATACCAGGAAAGTGATTGAATTTTGTATATTAACTTTGTATCCTGCAACTAATAAATACTTATTAGTTCCAGGATTTTCTACATAGACAATTACGTCATCTCTGGGAAAAGACAGTTTTATTTCTCCCTTCCCAATCAGTATAGCTTTTATTTCCTTTTCTTGTCTTACTGCATTAGTGTCTTAGTCTGTTCAGGCTACTATAACAAATTACCAAAGACGGGGCAGCTTATAAATAATAGACATTTATTTATCATAGTTTTGTAGACTGGAAAGGTCAAGTTCAGGGTGCAGACAGATTTTGCATCTGGTGAGGTCTGCTCCCTGTTTCATAGATGGCTGGTTCTTTCTGTGCCCTCACATGAAGGAAGGGGGTGAGGGAGCTCTCTGGGGTCTCTCATAAGGGCAGTAATTGCATGTATAAGGGCTCTACTCTCACGACCTAAGCACATCCTACGGGCTCCCACCTCCAAACACCATCACATGGAGAGTTAGGTTTCAAAGTATGAATTTTGAGAGGACACAAACACTCTGTCTATAGCAATTAGCTAGAACTTCTAGTATGATATTGAAAAAAGTAGGGAGAGTGGATATCCTTGCTTTGTTCTTGTAGGAAAACTCCTAGTTTCTCACCATTAAGTATGATGTTAGTTGTGACTTCTAGTAAATTTCTTTATCAAGATGAGGCCATTTTTTTCTTTATTCCTACTTTGCTGTATTCACTTTGGTTCATATTTACACACCATTACCATTACCAATGAGCTTGCTGAACACAGAAAGGATTTTTGGGGGTAGGTGTTTTCGTCTTTAGGATGTGCAGTCAAAATACCATTTTTTAAAAGATTTTATTTATTTGACAGAGATAGAGACAGCCAGTGAGAGAGGGAACACAAGCGGGGGAAGTGGGAGAGGAAGAAGCAGACTCATAGCAGAGGAGCCTGACGTGGGGCTCGATCCCATAACGCCGGGATCACGCCCTGAGCCGAAGGGCTGTGCCACCCAGGCGCCCCCAAAATGCCATGTTTTAACGTCTCTTGAAATAATTCCTCTCCTTGTGATTATCTACCAACTATTTATATAGATACATTTGTTTCTGTTTGCTTTTTATTTTTAAGAATATTGCTCTTTTTAATTTTATTTTATTTCTAAATTATGTACAAGTTTTATCTTTTAAAGATTTATTTATTTTAGGAAAGGGTATGCAGAGAGAGAGAGAGAGAGAGAGAGAGAGAGAATCTCAAGCAGACTTCCTGCTGAGTGCGGAGCCCAATTTGGGGCCCATCCCATGACTCTGCGATCATGAGCTGAGCCAAAATCAAGAGTCAAGCGCTTAACTGACTGAGCCACCTACGTGCCCCTATGTAAAACTTTTACATGAATCCATAGTCAAAGTTAATAAAATACATTAAGAGGTCTATCCTCTACCATTTCCTCAATCTGTTTTCATACTCCCCTATAGATAACCTAGGTAAACAATTTTTTTTAAGGATTTTATTTATTTATTTGAGAGAGAGAGAGAGCACGAGTAGGGGAAGGGGCAAAGGGAAAGGGAGAGAATCTCAAGCAGACCCCGCAGTCAGCTTAGGGCTCTGTCTCACGACCCTGAGATCACAACAGGAGCCAAAACCAAGAGTTGGACACTTAATAGACTGAGCCACCCAGGCACCCCCAGCCCAGGTAACCATTTTTATTGTTTTTGTTTACTTTTATTAGTTATTAGTTATTGTTACTTTTACATATAGAAAAAGTCATATGTATATGTACTTATATTCTTCCCCCCTTTATTTCTCTCTTTTCCTTCCTTCCTTCTTTCCTCCCTCCCTCCTTCCTTCCCTCCCTCCCCGAAAAGGTTTGTCTTTATTTTTTAATGGAGAGGTCCATTGAAAAAGTAAGTTTAACTTTCTGGTAAACGTTTCTCCACACCTATTCCCCTTCTTTAATGTTTTATCCATTAACTTCAAAATTGAAAATTTCCTCCTGGGACAAGGATGAGGGAAATATTGGGAGTCGCTGAGCTTTATGGAACATTTTACATGATTCTGTAAAAGATTAGTCTAAAGATGTCCTAAAATAATGACTAAAGGTCATATCAATGACTTCGGTTAGAGGACAAGCACAGGCCCCCTCTGGTCTGCATACGTCTCTCATGAGGTACAGAATGAAAAGAGCAATCCTTCCCCCTTTTCTTAAAACAGGGCCTACCCTACATACTATTTTTGCACCCTGCTTTTTTTCACTTGACACTGTATCCCGGAGATCTCGTATAGCGATATGCAGAGTTCTACCTCAAGAAAACTTTACTGTTCTTGATTAAAATTTATTAAGATTGTGAGGCTGTGCTGTTCCCCTCTTAGTGGAGATTCGTGTTGTTTCCATTACTTTGCTGTTATAAAAGTGTCGTTGTCAATAGCTTTGAGCATAAGCCATTTCATATTCTTGCCAGTAGATTCTTATAATTGGATCGCTGAGTCAAAAGGTAAGTGCACATGTCTTCATATTCATGAAACAACTTCCTTCTTCTTCTTCCCTGAGCCCCTGGTAACCACAGGAATACAAAGCTTTTTAAAAACCACAAAACAGAAACCCAAAACCAATGAACATCTTTATTTTTATGCCTGGGTCTTTGTGTTTTTAGACTAATACCAAGACAGCCTTTCAAGAGACAAGCTTTACTGAATTAAAGTTTACGGCTTTGTTTTAATTTTTTCCCTTCTGAATCACTGACTATGAAAAGTTTAGGTTCTCATAGAAATTTGGAAAATGAAGAGATAAAAATAAGACTCAAGCAATTCCACTATCCAAAAACAATCAGAATCAAAAACACGAGAAGTAACAAGTACTGGTGAGGATGTGGAGAAAAAGGAGCCCTCGTGGGATCCTTGCTGGGAATGCAAACTGGTGCAGCCACTGTGGGAGACAGATAATATGGAGGTTCCTCAAAAAATTAAAAATAGACCTACCCTATGATCCAGTGATCACACTACTGGGTATTTAACCAAACAACATGAAAGAACTAATTGGAAAAGATATTTGACAGAAGATTCCCACTTCTGTCACACAGCAGAAATCATTTTACTTACCAAACATCGGCAGCAAGCCTTTGTCAACATCCCCTATGTTTACTGCAGCATTACTTACCATAGCCAAGGTAGGGAAGCAGCCCAAGAGCCCATCCATAGATGAGTGGATAAAGAAGATGGGATACACATAGACGATGGAATATTACTCAGCCATAGAAAAGAATGAAATCTTGCCATTTGTAACAACACGGATGAAACTAGAGGGTATAATGCTAAGTGAAATAGTCAGAAAAGGACAAATACCATATTTCGCTCCTATGGGGAATTTAAGAAACAAAACAAACACACAAAGAAAAAAAAACAGACAAACAAAAAAGCCAACTCTTAACTATAGAGAACACACTGATGGTTACCAAAGGGGAGGGGATGGGGGGATGGGGGAAATAGGTGATGGGGATTAAGAGTACACTTACCATGATGAGCCCTGAGTAATGCAGAGAATTACTGAATCACTATATTGTACCCCTGTAACTAATATCACACTGTATGTGAATTATACTGGAATTAAAATAAAAAAGATAATCAGTATTACATTTTGATACTTTTCATTCATCTTTCCTATCTCTTTTTCCTTCTCCCTCCAGAGAGCCCCATGTATGTATGTGTATTCGGTATGTGCATAAAGACATGTTTATACATGGCTCTCACTCAGTTGTACATTCTAATTATAAAGGTAGGATTACACTGTGGCTTTCTGCTTTTAAAAGTATTTTTAAATGGCCATTCAAGAATATTCTCTATTAGAATGAATGCATATTCTGTCATATGAAAATCTCATCATGTTACTACCATTTTAAGTAAAAAAAAATTTTTTTTAAACCGAACTTTATTTATTTTTATTTTTTTTTAAAGATTTTATTTATTTATTCGACAGAGATAGAGACAGCCAGGGAGAGAGGGAACACAAGCAGGGGGAGTGGGAGAGGAAGAAGCAGGCTCACAGCAGAGGAGCCTGATGTGGGACTCGATCCCATAACGCCGGGATCACGCCCTGAGCCGAAGGCAGACGCTTAACCGCCGTGCCACCCAGGCGCCCCTAAACCGAACTTTAAGCCCAACATGGGGCTTGAACTCACCACCCTGAGATCAAGAGTAGCATGTTCTATGGACTGAGTCAGCCAGACACCCCAAACTACCATTTTATTGTAGGGAGCTTAGGTTGTTTCTAGGTTTTTGCTCTTTGTTAGTGATCTGCATTGTGTATAAATCTTGTCTGAGCATTTTATTTTCTTAGAGCTATTCCCTAGGAATAGCTAGGTCAGAGGGTGTGCTGGATCTGGTCACTGTTCTGTTTTCTGGGGTCTCATGAGCTGGAGAATGCACCCAAATTCAGATGATCCTTTGTATGTGAAGAGTTACTCTACCTTCCAGTCATAGAAGATTCCCACTTCTGTCACACAGAAGAAATCATTTTACTTACCAAACATCGGCAGCAAGCCTTTGTCAACAGACCAGGATGAAAGCCAAGGATGTGGTTAGATTGAGAACGGCACCAGGGCACAGTTCATTGGTATGCGTAACTCCCCCTTTGGAAATGAACCGATTTCTGACTCCATTCCATTCTGTCATATCCCCTCATCTCTCAGCACATTCAACTGAGGCACCTTTGCACATGATTTAGAATTTTGGTTATTTTTAATATGTTAATTGAGGAGAGTATGACGTTAGTATGTCTCTCTCTCTCTCTCTTTTTTTTTTTTGAGAGAGCACGAATGGGGAGGTGGGGGGAGGGGCAGAGGGAGAGGGAGAGAGACAGAGAGAGAGAATCTTAAGCAGGATCCACGCTCAGGACAGAGCCAGGCTAGGGGTTCAATCTCAGGACCCTGAAATCATGGCTTACCCAACTGAGCCCCCCCAGGCGCCCTGACATTAATATCTTTGATGGTGGTCCCAATGCCTCAGTCCTATCTGCCATATTGGGAGCAAATTATTCTGGGTAAAGGGTCCTTGCAGATGATGCAGGCTAACCAGTTATAGTGGTAGAGTTTGGGTACAAAAGTTCTGATATGGAGACAGATTTTCCTGACTTGTTCATTATAATGGACCTTTCACGACAAGTTGGGTTTTCCTCTGTACATATTGATTGGGGAAGTCCTTGAAAGCAAAAGCATTTCTCCTGGATTTACATGGGTTATATCTGCTGTCGCTCCTGGGAGCCCTTAGAAGAAAGAAAATGTTTTCTACCCCGTGTTTGAGAGAGTTGGAAACCCATACTCCCCTAGTGGGCAAACCTTAATTGAACACCTATTTCCTGTCAGGCAGGTTCACACTGGGCATTGAAGAGGAGAGACCCACGTGTTGCCTTGATGAGCTCGCTCCTGTGGGGGGAGAGTGAACTCAGTGTGGGGCAGCTGGGTGGCCAGATGCCTCAGGTTTTCATAGCAGGAGGCAGATGGAGATTGACCACCATGCCAAAAGGCGTTTGAATCTGGCCTCTCCTAATTCTTGGTTCTTAGCTTCTCTGACCCCCTGTGTCTTCCTGTGACATGGGGCCATCAGGAGGTCTGGGGTGGTAATAAGATCACGAGTCTGGTGCCCTCAGCACACTCTGGCTGGTACGCCAGGACATCACTTTTGTTACTATGATCTCTACTAGGGCTTAGCTGTGGAGATGGGGAGGGGTCTGGGGTGCCATTCTCACGAGTAGTTATGACTCAAAATCAACAGAACTTGCTGACTGACTGGATAGGGCTAGCTCCCGGGACGAAGGCGAATAAACGTCTCTTTGCAGCACTGAGCACCTGCTGTGTAGACCCCTACAGCCCCATTGCCTCGAGCAGACGCAGGTGAGGCGCCTGGGGCGGGAAGGGGATGGGCTATGTGCTTTGCTCCGACACGTCTGCAGCCTCACCCCCCCCACGCCCCCCAGCATTCCAACTCTGTCTTGGGCCAATCTTTGACCGCCTCAGTTTCCCTGATATGGTGGGGGTGGCTGCAGGGGGTTGATTTCCAGGGGTATCAGGAGCGCCAAGTTTCCTGCATTTCAAATGTTTAAGGGGCGCCTGCCTGGCTCAGTGGTAGAGTGACCTTGGGGTTGTGGGTTCCTGATCCATATTGGGTGTAGGGATTACTTAGTAAAATAAAATCTTAAACACACACACACACACACACACACACACACACTAAACTAAAACTAAACTAAAATGTTCAAGATCAGTTCAGTTCCTCCCCCTTCGCCCCCAAGTCTTGTGCTCCTCTCGGACGTCCAGGTGAGCGCTGGGAGGGGGCTGCAGGTGATACCATGAACAGAGCACCTTTGTCGCAGGTTTACTCCTCGACCGACCCGCGCCCTCCCTCCGTCATTCTCCGCAGTTCCCAGTCCGACACATCTGGAGCCCGATTCTCCCTCCAGCCCCGCGCGCGCATTGCCCCTTCGGAGGGGCCCGGCTGCGGAGGTCCGGGAGCACCCGCCCCGCCTGCCCGCCTGCCCC
>NC_048227.1:26866341-26915368 GCF_002007445.2 Ailuropoda melanoleuca
CCTGCCGCCGCTGCCGCTGCTGCTGCTGCTGCTACTGCTGGGATCCGCACTCGGGCCCAGCGCCGGTGAGTGAGTGAGGAGTGGGGCCCCCGGAGGAACGCGGAGCCCCGCCTTCCCGTCCCTCTGCAACCCCTCCGACTCATCAACCTACCCCCCGGGGCCCCGGAAGCCCCCAGCGCTCCTTTCCCGCCCCACTGCTGCATTCCTTACCAGGTTTCTAGGAACCCCGTCCCCCAGCCCTGCCCCCCGCCCCCCGGGGCACCCTCCAGTCGCCTGGCCTGGGGTCTGTGAACTGATCCTTCACTCCACCTGTCCCCAAGGTCTAAGGTCAGGCTGCCAGGGGGACACGTGGGAGGGGCAGGTGAAGAACAGAAGGCTTTCTCACCTGCCCCTGGCCATCACCCTTCGAGAGGTCTCCTCACCACCTGCCTATTTCTGGGGTGTACAGACACACCCACTCACAGGAAACTCTACAGACATACCACAAGCAGGGAGACATGCGGGCACAGAGCACCTTCAGCCTCACCTGGGCACTCAGGTGTGCGGTTCACGGCCAGGTTCACACAGGGACACGAGCAAACGGACTTCGGAGGGAACACACATATGAACACACGCATATAGCTCAGGCATACCAGACAGCCCGACACAGAGACACACACACACACACTCAGGCCTATGGGACGCCTGGACAGCCTCGGCACTCCCAAGTAGAGGCTGTCGCGGGCAGACAGAGCAAACAGACCCCAGAATGACCTGCCTCACCTAAGTTGGCACGGAGGGAGTGTTTTCCTTGGTTCCAAACTCAGTGCTGGACGGCTGCCCCATGCCTTGGTTCTCTGCAGGGCTGTGCCCAGGACCCTGAGATTGCCAGAGTGTGGTCAGGTCGGGGTGGGGGACCTCTGGGGACAGCTTTAGGGTATGGAGTTAGGACTGGGGCCATTTCAGGTATGCTTAGATGGGGAATGTTCCAATGGGCTTGGTGGATCCGGAGGTCAAGGGACCTTTTCTGGAAGCCCACTGTGTGCCAGGGGATCTGGACCTGTCTACAGCAGAGATCTGCCCTCAAAGAACTCCTAGTCGAGAAGGTCACTCCCAGAGGCGCCTGGGTGGCTGAGTTGGTTAAGCATCTGCCTTCAGCTCAGGTCATGATTCCAGGGTCTTGGGATTGAGTTCCATGTAGGTCTCTGCTCAGCAGGGAGCCTGCTTCTGCCTCTCCCTCTGCCTGCCGCTTCCGTGCTTGCGCTTTCTCTCTGTCAAATAAATAAAATCTTAGAAAGAAATAAAAAGAAGGTCACTCCCATAAGCAGACAGCTGCACAGCGTGGTAAGAACCCCTATGGTCACCTGGGGGCAGGCGGATGACAGAAGGAGGTGACAGGTGAGCTGGGTGAGCATGGGGTGAGGGCATGTGCCTCGCAGGGCATCCGTGATGGGAAATTCAACTGGAGGAGAGGTTAATGATGAGCAGGGTCTGCGTGGAGGTGTCGAGAGAGGACATGGGAGGGTGGGAGGGGCCCGCTCGTGCAGGGCCTCTGGGCTGCGGTGAGGCCCCTGAGCTTTATCTGGATGGTGGTGGGAGCCCCGGGAAGTTTCAGGCAGATGGTGTGGGCAGCTGGGAGCAGTACCTGGCCAGTTCTGCGAGAGCGAGGACTGGTCACCCAGAGAGGAAGGGGAAACTTTTAACTAGTTTCTATGTTTTCTTTCTACTTAACTCATCTCTATTCCCCCACCCCCACAAATATGTTACTTTTTCCACCGAGGAAAAACAACAATGGGTTTAACTTTGGCCTGAACTCTTCAAAAAAGTCAGGGTGATGAAAACTTGTTTTAAATTTTTTTTTTTTTTTTAGATTTTATTTATTTGACAGAGAGAGTGTGTGTGCACACAAGCTGGGGGAGCGGCAGGCAGGGGGAGAGGGAGAAGCAGGCTCCCGGCTGAGCAGGGAGCCCAATGCAGGACTCATCCCAAGAGGATCATGACCTGAGCCGAAGGCAGACACTTAACAGACAGAGCCACCCAGGCGCCCCTGAAAACTTGTTTTAAATGAAAAGAGATGAGAATTTATGGGCAGATGCAATGCGCAGACCTGGCCTGGCTCCTCAGTCCCCAAGCCATGGAGAGCGGATACCCAGGAATCAGGCAGGCTCCCATATGAGTTTCTGCTCCGAGCCTCGTCAGCCCTGTGCATCTCTAAGCCTCAGTCTCCCCATCCGTAAGTGGGGTAACAGCTGCCCACAAGACAAGGAGGCTATGCTGTTGACAACAGGAGATGCCTGTCGATTGCAGAGCACGGTGGCTGGTATGGGGTGAGGCTCACTGTTGCTCTGTTTGGTGTTTTGACCAATGCCAGAGAGCAGACTCCTTCGTTGTCTTCACTAGAAGGAGGAGTTGCTTTGGGATTGTTGGACGTCCCTGTCACAGGGGTTTGGAGGCCTTTGACCCCAAGCAGTGGGCCCATTGGTGCTTCTCAGCTCTGTCACCCTGGCGGGCCTCCTTCCCTTGCCGTTATTGGGTAAAGAGGAAGGTTCACTGGTTTGGAAGTCAGAAGCTTGGGTCAGAGCCCCCCAGGAAGATCAGGTTCTTGTTGGCTGTGTGACCATGGGGGTTGGCCTTCCTGCCCCGGTCTCCTCTTCCTCACCTATGAAATGCAGGGGGTCCAGTCGCCCTTCCTGTGCACTGCTGTGTGTTAGAGACGCGCTGGAATCCAGACAGATGGCTGGGCTCAGGCCGTCCTGTGTGGGGGGAAGTCATGCCTGGGCAGTGGAAATAAGAGAAGACACAAAAGGCCCTGAGCCAGACTCTGGAAGGGTGTGGTGGGGGACAGGGGAGACCCACAGACAGGAAAGCCCTTGCAGGGGAGCCCTCCTTTGTGGCAGGTACCCTGTTTAGCTCATCTCTGATGCCCAGTGCCCAGCACAGGCAATGGACAGACATTTGATGTGGGACTAGCCGTCTGATTTCATTTGGAGTAGTCAAGGGCAGGAGATTGGAAATCAGGACATTCCAGGAAGAGGGGCCAGCCTGTGCAAAGGCCCAGTGGTGGACCTTTCAGATGCTGTGGCTCCGTGACTTGTTTTCTCTTTTAGGGCCGCCTTGAAGACTTTAATAATAGTTAGAGCTGGTCATGTGCCAGGGGCTTTACATGCATGATGTCATTTCATTCTCCCTATTTTATAAATGAGGAAACCAAGGCACGGAGAGGTTGAGTAAGTTGTCCGACATCACATGGCGAGGAAGTGGGAGAAGCAGGATTCAAACCCAAACAGTCATCCAAGCTTCTCAGACTAGTGCCCTTCCCCAAGCCCTGCCCTGCAACATCTGACCTTTGTTTCCCTCTAGCTTCCCAGAGGTCACATCATGTGCACCGGCGTGGGCTTCTAGAACTGGCAGGGACCTTGAGCTGTGTTGGCACCCGCACTCCCCTGGCCTACGTAAGGTATGGCTGCTATTGTGGCCTGGGTGGCCATGGCCAGCCCCGTGACGCCATCGACTGGTGAGTGCATGCTTGGGCCTGGGCTTAGAGGGTCTCTCAACCCCTGGGGTAGTTAAGGCCTATATAAGGCAATACCCACAACTGAGGTTTCTGTTTGGACCAGCAAGTTCCCAGCACACGGTGCAACCTTCCAGGAAGAGGACCTCCTGGGTGATGTGGCCAATGAGGACAAACCCCAGGTGCCAGCTGTCCCCCAGCCTGGCCATGGGATGAATTACTTGGGCTGAAAAAATAACAAAAAGTCAATCAGACTTATTATGCACCAGGAACTGTTCTGAGAAGCCCTCTCAGTCCTCACAACAACCCCATTCCAGAGATGAGGACACTGAGGTGGGAGAGATTAAATAATTTGTTTGGGGCCACAGCTGGGATCCAAACCCAGGCAGCTTGGCTGGATTTATGCCCCTAATCACTGCTCTCTGCTGCCATGTGAGAAATACCCATTCTGGGCAAGGCTGTGGGTTTATATCTTTCCATGACTTTCTTTCACTTATCCTCAGAGGCAGGCAGGAGGGCTGTCCCCTGAGGCTCAGGGAGGCACAGCCCTCACCCATTTGCACACAGCTAGTAGGAGGTGGCCGAGGGCACAGTGTGATGGTCTCTTCCCTGCTTGGAGGGTTTGACTGTCCCAGACGGGTCTTTGCTCAGTCTCCTGCTTCCAAGACTCCTGCACAGGGTACATGGTCATCTGCTTCCTATATAAGCTCCCAGATGTGGCTCAGGCATTTCTCCTCCGGACTCCCAGAGTCTCCCTCCCCTTATCCCACGTTCCAGCACTTTCTCACCATGCATGTGGTGTCTGGTGGCTTGTCTGCCGCCCCCCACCCCCACCCCAGACTGGGGGCTCCTTAAGGGCAGAGCAGCATCTGGCTGACCTTTCCCTGCCAGATCCCACTGAGGGCTCTGGACACAGTGGGGCTAGTGGCTGGATGGAGACAGTACCAGTGAATGAATGAATTAATGAATGGTGGGTAGGTTTGGGGACGTTTGTGGATGTTTCTCAGAATTGCTCAACAGCAAATTATCTTTATTATGATGATGATGATGACTGAGGTCCTATTAATGTAGCAGACCCAGGGCTGGATGCTGGGGACACTGTGGAAAGTGGGGCAGACATGGTCTTGTCCCCACAGAGCTCCAGCCAGTGAGGAGGACAGATGTTCATCAGCCTTCTCCCTAAAATGACAGTCTTGTTATAAACCTGCCCTGAAGGGAAGGAACCCAGTTTTATGAGAGGGTGTAACCAGGAGACCGTCATAGACTGGGGAGGTTGGTCGGGAGCTGGATGACATCTTGGGATGGGGGCTGGCTCTTGAGCTGAGACCTGGAGGGAGGAAGGATGGGCAGGATATGTCCCAGGCAGAGGGCAGGTCCCACACAGTCAGGAGGCAGGCAGGGCTTGGTTCACTTCCAACACAGAGAGGAGGCAGGTGCGCTGGAGCTCAGAGACACAGAGTGAGACAGGCAGAGGCCAGGGGACAGAGCCAGGGCAGACCCCACACACGGGTCAGCAAAATTATTTCCCAGGGTGGGGATGCTTGGGGATAGAGCTTGCACCAGAAGACGATGGCTCCCTGAGTGTGCTCACTGACCCATAGTGCTGACATAGGAGGATGGCCAAGAGACCCACTTGCTGGTCTGCCTGTCTGCCTTCCACAGGTGCTGTCAGCGGCACGACTGCTGCTACACCCATGCTGAGAAGGCTGGCTGCTCACCCAAGGTAGAGCGCTACTCCTGGCAGTGTAACAATCAGAACATCGTGTGCGGTGAGTCCCCAGCAGTGCCCACACCTACGTCCCCAATCGGCCCCAAGCATCCCAGCCGCAGTAGCTCACCACTGCTCCCAACACTCCAGGGACCAACCCCCTAGGGGGTTGTCTACTGTAAGTGATCTTTAACACGGAGCACTTACAAGAAATAGACAAAGAAACCGGGACAAAAGCTTAAAAAGAAACGACACCAGGTTTAAACGACCTCAGTGTCCATCAGGTGGGGGCGTGGGTAGATAAACCCACGATGTATTCTTACTGGGGACCCCTCTGCAGCCTGCAGAAAGGTGTGAGGTGGTACCACCTGCTGACACGAGAAGGTGTTGAGTGGAAAAGCAAACTGCAGGGTGACAATGTCCAGGAAATCACAATTTCTGTTAAAAAAAAAAAAGCTTGCAACATAGTAGCATGTTTACTTTCCATGGCTACATGTAGACACTTGCAAAGCTCAGAAAAAGGTATGTAGAGATACATGGCATGCTGCGGGTGGCTGGCTGTGGTCTTCCCTAGGCACAGGGTCAGGCTGAGGCAGTGGCGGTGGAAGGCAAGTTCACGTTCCCGGGATGTTTCCTTTCTTTTACAAAGGGAATGTCTTCATGAATTACTCGGGAGTCAAAGCTTAGAAAGAAAAGGAATACATAGCCTGAATCTGTGCCAGAGTGAAGTGCCCGATCTCTGCAAATTACTCTGACAGGCATCAAAACGAAATAAAATAAAAAAGTGGACAGATGGATGGGTGGGAGGGCAGACGGAGAGAGAGCACAAGTAGGGGTAAGCAACAGGGGGAGAGGGAGAAGCAGTCTCCCCGCCAAGCAGGGAGCCGGATGTGGGACTCGATCCCAGGACCTGGGCATCATGACCCGAGCTGAAGGCAGACGCTTAATGACTGAGCCAGCCAGGCACCCCTCTCCTTTAATCCTTCTAACTTTGTGAGGAGAAAGTCTCAGTTCAGTGCTACTTTAGATTAACATCCCTGGAACACGCTGAGTTTATTTTTTTAATGGAGAGAGCAGGTTTATATCCAAGAACTCTTCCGTTCATCAACGGAATTCTGCCTTAAAAAAATTCTTCCTATTCAGCTACCTACCCATTTATCTACTTACCTGTCTTTACCTGCAATCAGCATGTATTTAATGAGGAAAATCATAACATTATCCATCCTAACTGCCTTGTACATTTTACATGACCAGCCACTTCTGAAGTTAAAAGAAAAATAAAACAGCAATTAAAAATGTCAAGTGTCAGGGCGCCTGGGTGGCTCAGTTGGTTAAGCCTCTGCCTTAGGCTCAGATCATGATTCCAGGATCCTGGGTAGTCCCGCATCAGGCTCCCTGCTCAGTGGGGAGCCTGCTTCTCCCTCTTCCTCTGCCCCTTCTCCTGCTCTCTCTCACTCACTCTCTCTCAAATAAATAAAGCAAATCTTAAAAAAAAAAAAATGTTAAGTGTCCCTCGGGGCAACCTTACTGGTTTGCTTTTTTTTTTTAACCTGGTTTTTTTTTTTTTAAACAAAGCAGTAAGAAAAGGACTGATGCATTTATTTTTAAGATTTCCTTCTGATGGATGGTCTTTTCCACATATAGGTTCCTTTCAAATAAATTAAAAAACGGAATCCATTTTAAAAATAGGAAGTAGGGATGCCTGGGTGGCTCAGTCAGTTGAGATCTAACTCCTGATTTTGGCTCAGGTTGTGATCTCGGGGTTGTGGGATTGAGCCTTGTGTCAGGCTCCACTGTCCTGGGTGTGGAGCCTGCTTGGGATTCTCTCCCTCCCTCTCTCTCTCTGCCTCTCCCCCACTCACAGGCACACACTCTCTCTCTCAAAAAAAAAAAGAAAGAAAAAAAAGAAAAGGAAGTAATGGGACACCTGGCTAGCTCAGTTGGTGGAGCATACAACTCGATTTGAGGTCGTGAGTTCGAGCCCCACATTGGGAGCAGAGATTACTTAAAAATAAAACCTTAGAAAAAAATAAATATGAGAATAGTATAGGTACAAGGTAGGCAAGGCTGCTGACCCAGAAATTGGTTCTGTAACTTCTTTTCTTTCTTGTTTTTGATTGAAATAAACATAATGCAAAACTAAACATTTACAGTATAAACTTCAGTGATGTTTAATTCATTAGTAATGTCATCCATCACCTCTGTGCAGCTCCAGAAGATTTTCTTCCAGCTCCACCCTCTCCCTCAAAAGAACCCCAATAAGCAGTCAGTTCTCATCCCCCTCCCGCCAACACCTGGCAACCACCAATTTGCTTTCCATCTCTATGGATCTACCGATTCTAATTTTTTATATATACAAATTGAATTCTGTTATGTTATATATATATAATATACATAATGTATATTTATTTTATATATAATATATTGATATATAATATATATAAATTGAACTCTGTTACTACATATATAATAACATGTTATAAATAACTGTATATTACATATAATAACAGAATATGCATTATATATAACATTATATATATAATTCATATAAATGAATTATATATATAAAATTTCATATAAATGAAATCATACAATCTGTGGTCTTTAGTGTCTGGCTTCTTTCACTTAGCATCATATTTTTAAGGTTCATCCATGTGGTAGCACATAGCTGAACTTCATTCCTTTTTATGGCTGAGTAACATTCCCTTTGTAGGGATAGACCACATTCTGTTTATCCATTCATCCATTGGTGGACATTGGGTTTTTTGTACCTTCTGAGTACCAGGAATAGTGCTACTCTGAACATTTGTGAACAAGGATTTGTTTGAGTGCCTGTTTTTACTTCTTTGGGGGATATCACTATGAGTAGAATTGTTGGGTCATCTGTAATTCTCTTTTTACTTTTTGAGGAACCACCAAACTTTTCTACAGAAGCCGCACCCTTTCACATTCTCATTAGCCATGTATGAGGGATCTGGTTTCTCCACAGCCTTGTCAACACTTGTTATCTTCCTGTTTGTTTTGTCTGTTTGCTTTTAGTGAGGTGTCTAGTGTATCTCATTGTGGCTTGGGTTTGCAGTTCTCTAATGACTAACAAGGTTGAGCATCTTTTCATATGCTTGTTGGCCGTTTTTATATTTTCTTTGGAGAAATGTCTATTCAAATCTTCCTCATTTTCATTTTTTGTTTGTAAATTTTTAATATTTTTAAGTAATTTCTACACCCGACATGGGGCTTGAACTCACAACCCCAAGACTGAGAGTCACACACTCTACCAACTGAGCCCACCAGGTGCCCCTTTGCTCATTTTTAATTGGGTTGTCTTTTTGTTATTGAGTTATAAGAGTTCTTTATATATTTTGGATCATAGACCCTTTTCAGATATGTGATTTGCAAACATTTTCTCCTATTTTGTAGGTTGTCTTTGCATTTTACTGATAACATCTTGGATGCACAAAAGTTTTAATTTTGATAAAGTCCAGTTTATCTATTTTGTCTTTTGTTGATTGTGTTTTTGGTGTCCTAAGAATCCACTGCCATATCCTATATTATAAAGACTTACCCCACTTTTCTTCTAACAGTTTTATAATTTGAACTCTTACATTTAGGTCATTGATCCACTTTGAGTTAATATTTGTATACGGTGTGAGGTAGGGATCCAACTTAATTCTTTTGCATATGTATATTCCATTGTTCTGACACCATTTGTTGAAGAGACTCATTCTTCCCACTGAGTAGTCTTGGTACCTGGTTGTGAGTCACTTGGCCCTAGATGGATGACTTCCCTGTGCCTCAGTTTCCTTACCTGGAAGATGGGTGTTGCAAAGATGAAAAAAGCGTTTATAGCATGATAAAGAGATTGGACTGGGTTGTTACTCTTTCCCATCCCTTCTCCTCCAGCTGTCTGCCTGATCTGAACCTCTCTCTGACCTCCACTACCTCCATTAGAGAGAACGAAAGATCTGGTATGACTCTCCATTAAACCCACAGCTCCAGCGCTGCAGGGAAGGAAGCCAACATAAGGGTTACTGGAAGGAGGGTCTTAGATATTCATGGACTCAGCTGCATCTCCCTAGCATGAAGAGGCAGTTGGTATAAGAGCAAAGCTGAGTTAAAAGCTGAAAGTGTCCCAGACATATCCTGTCCAGCCCTCTTATTTAGAGTTGGGGAAAATGAATGAAGCTCAAAGAAAGAAGTGACTCTCTTAATGTGGTGGTCATGTGCCTCCTCCTGGGTGCATCCCCTGTCCCCAGACTGCCCCCTCCCAGGGTGGGCACAGAGGAAGTGAAATGGGACTTGACTGGGAAATCTGTTAAAGTTCTCTCCCTTCTCCCTTCAACCTGCATGTTCCACTTGCCGCTGAGCATGTGAAAGCGATGTCTGTAAACTATTTATTGGTGTGTCTGCTGGTGGAGCTCATGCCTGTTTACAGAACTGCCCTCCCTGAACCAAACGAAAAGAACCAAAATATCTATTCTGCATTTGTTTTTGGCTAAAAATATTCTCTTATTCTGTTTGGAGATACTCCGAACATAGCCGTTTACCTAATTACAGGTGTTGCCCATTTTCCATTTATGGGCCTGACTTAAATATATTAAAAAAAATTTAAAGCCTATAATAATATTTACTGGCAGGCCTTTATTTTAAGCTTAATCCTTGGGGGCTCTTTTTTCCTTTTAAGTTTTTATTCTTCTTGAATAACATGATGCTGAAGCCATGGGGCAATGAGACCAAGTCTTGCTTTTCAAAGAAACTTTCTGGGGCGCCTGGGCGGCTTAGTCAGTTAAGCATCCGACTCTTGATTTTGGCTAAGGTCATGATCTCAGGATCGTGAGACTGAGCCCTGCATCAGGCTCTGCACTGAGGGTGGAGCTTGCCTAAGATTCTCTCTCTCCCTCTGTACACCCCTCCCCCTCCTTCACTCTCGAAAGAAAGAAAGAAAGAAAGAAAGAAAGAAAGAAAGAAAGAAGAAAAGAAAGGAAGGAAGGAAGGAAGGAGGGAAGGAAGGAAGGAAGAAAGAAAGAAAGAAGAAAGAAAGAAAGAAAGAAAAAGAAAGAAAGAAAGAAAGAAAGAAAGAAAGAAAGAAAGAAAGAAAGAAAGAAAGAAAAACTTTTTTGTTCAGGGAGCAGGGTCAGAGCACAAGGCAGGTATAGGCGTTGGGTCAGCTGATCCTTGGCTGTAATCCTGGTGTCCCCCCCCCCGCCCCCCACTTAGTGCTGTGGTGTTGGACAAGTTACTGAATCCGTTTTCCTCATCCATCAAATGAGAATAATAAAGTTTAGATGCTGGGTTTGTATGGCTTTCTGGTCATTCTCCCAGCAGATATTATTGAGAATCTACTCTGTGCCAGGCTCCATGCTAGGTTTTGGGCAAGACGGAGAAGCAAGGTTCTGTAGTCTAGAAGGAGGAGGGCGGGATATAGTGTCTGTGCTCATGGCTATTGTAAGTACTGTGTTGGAAAATAAAGCAGGTGAAGTATTATACTTGCTAAAATGTGGATGAATCTTGAGAACATGATGCTGAGAGAGAGAAGCCAGACACAAAAGGTCACATAAAGTGTGACTCCATTTTTATGAAATGTCCAGAATAGGCAAATCCATAGTGATGGAAAGCAGATTAGTGGTTGCCTGGAAAGATTAGTGGGACTCAGGTGAGGGATAATGGGGAGTGACTTCTTTTTTTTTTTTTTTAATTTATTTATTCGACAGAGATAGAGACAGCCAGTGAGAGAGGGAACACAAGTAGGGAGTGGGAGAGGAAGAAGCAGGCTCATAGCGGAGGAGCCTGATGTGGGACTCGATCCCATAACACCGGGATCACGCCCTGAGCCGAAGGCAGACGCTTAACCGCTGTGCCACCCAGGTGCCCCAAGGGAGTGACTTCTTAATGGGTATGAAGTTTCTTTGGGAGTGATAGAAATATTTTGGATCTAGATAGGAGTCATGGTTGCACAACGTTGTGAAGGTACTAAATGCCGCTGACTTGTGCATGTTAAAATGGTAAATTTTGTTTTGGGCATTTCACCTCAATAAAAAATGCAGGGGATCTGAGTAAGGGATACTCTTTTATATAGAATGGTCTGGGGCCAGAGAAGCAGTGATAAGATGTTATTGAAACAGAGACCTGGGGAATGTGAGAGGAGCCATGTAAAGAGGTGGTAGGAACAGCCAGTGCAAAGGCCCTGAGGCAGGAATGAATGTCTGGGTGGTCCAAGAAGCTCAAGGAGGATGGTGAGGCTGGAGTAGAGTCACCTAGATGAGAGTGGTGGGTGATGATGTCAGTGTGATATGGTCCAGATTGTACACAACGTTGAAAGCATTCCTCTGAGATGGGGAGCCAGGGTTTTAAACAGAGGAGGGACATGATCTGGTTTGCATTTTAACGGAACTCCTCTGGCTGCTGTATGGAGCATATACTGGAAGGAGGAAGGATGGAAGCCAAGCACTGGTTATGAGGCTGTGACTGTGGTCTTGGTGAGGACATACAGATGGATGGGTGAGAGGAGGGGAGATGGCTGGGGTATTCGTTCCAGTGAGTCTATCCTTAGACAGCCAGCTCTGTGGGAACGAGTCCAGCCTGGAGCGTCAATGGCTCCTTCCTCGGGAGTCCAGGGGGTCATGCTGCTCTGGGGGTACCTGTGTCTCTTGTGCGGCAGCCCAGGGGAAGTTTACAGGCAGAGGGCTCGCTCCTGGATGGTCTGGTTCTGTTATTGATTTTTACACATTATTTTTTATCTGTCAACAATCTATCTACCAATCATCATCTATCTGTCCATTCATTCTCGTGTTTGTTGCGAGAAACTCAAACGTTAAGGAAATATCGTAGGGTAGAGCGGGCACCAACATGGCTCAGTCGGTTGAGCAGCCAGTTCTTGGTTTCAGCTCAGGTCATGGTCTCAGGGTCCTGGGATCGAGCCCCACGTCAGGTTCCACACTCAGCAGGGAGTCTTCTCAAGAATTCTCTCTCCCCCAATCCTTCTGCCCCTCCCCCCTTCTTGCTCACTCTCTCTCTAAAATAAATAAATCTTAAAAAAAAAAAAAAAGAAAGTGACACTCCATCCACCCGAGTTAACTAGCTTCTAGTAAGGTGGGCATCTCTTCCACCAGATCTGTGTGTGTGTGTGTGTGTGTGTGTGTGTGTGTGTGTATACACACACATATAAAATCAGATCATGCTACATATATTTTATCATTGTTTTCACTTAACATCGTGTCTTGGACATCTTGGAACATAGGGGTCGACCTCTTTCTTTTCATGCAAGATAAGGGGCGCCTGTTTGGCTCAGTCAGGAGAACATGCAACTCTTGATCTCAGGCTTCTGAGTTCGAGCCCTACCTAGCTGTAGAGATCACTCAAAAATAACATCTTGTAAAAAAATTAAACAAAATAAAATAAAGCAAGATAATAACCTATGGCAGAATTTCTTAGTCTTAACACTGTTGACATTTTGACTCCAGTAGCACACCCCCCCCATTGTGATGACCCCAAAATGTCTCCAGACATTGGTAAATGCCCACAGTTGAGAACAACTGGTCTGGGACATGAATGTACTTGATTTTGACCACTTTCCCATCACCTGCTGCCCGTGGTTGCAGAGACCGTGGCGAATCATAAATCCTTGAGCACCTGCGTGAGGGTTCTGTGGCATCAAGTCCTAGAACCATTGGGTCTGATGGCACCGTTGAGCCATCTCTCGAATTTGTATGTAGAAAGGGCTTGGGGGCTGGCTCGGGGACTTTTCTGGAAGGGGAGTTTACAGGGCAAGAGCACTTAAAAAAATGTGGATCGTTTTTATTTGTAGACTCTTGGGAGGGGGTAAAGGGGGAACCTGGTGAATATTAGAGGGGGAGGAAGGCCACTGAAGCCCCCACGGGTCACCTCTTTTTGGCACTGCGACTCGGTGGTATAGATACTTTAAATCTAACAGATATCTTAAATTACACCTTGAAATAGTGACCCTTCAAATTTTGTTTGGGATTGCTTTTTCTGTGATGAAAGTATCATACGGCTCAAAGTAGAAAAGTCTGAGATTACAAAATGTAAGTTTTATAGGAAACAAAACTCCCATTGATACTATACAGACAACCCCTTAGCTAACCTTGTGGTGTTTTTCCTGTCTTTTTCAAGTGCATCATTAAAAAAATACATGGCATCACTTCTCGGCCTTTTGGCTAAGATCAAGTGTAAAAAAATATATGGCAGTATGTTTTGTGCCCCTTACTTTTTGCAAGTATAAGCTGTTTCTCTGTCATTAAAACCCTATTAAAGAATCCCGTGTTACAAACATGAATTGTAAGGGTGGGCACGTCCCCTGAGTCTGTTCCCCATTCCCTCCCTGTAGACGGATCATGAGACCCAGTTGGGATCCTAGTTTTCTTGCCCCTTCTTGAATTTCTCCTCTGGAAGGTTGGGGTGCCTGTGGCACAGCCCTGAGGGCTGGGTGAGATGGGGACCATAGAGCCCTTTGCCCAGAGCCTGGCTCTGCATAAATACACAATAAACGCTGGTGTTCATTGTCCTTACTTCTTGTTACCGATTTAAGGAATTATAACCAAGGCATTTTGCAGAGCGTTTAAACACAGGCTTTTGGATTTGGGGGTGTTTGTCTCTTTTTTTTTTTTTTAAAGATTTTATTTATTTATTTGACAGAGAGACAGCCAGCGAGAGAGGGAACACAAGCAGGGGGAGTGGGAGAGGAAGAAGCAGGCTCATAGCAGAGGAGCCTGATGTGGGGCTTGATCCCATAACACCAGGATCATGCCCTGAGCCGAAGGCAGACGCTTAACCGCTGTGCCACCCAGGCGCCCCTGGGGGTGTTTGTCTCTTGTCCTCGCTTTCCAGTAGTTTTCCAGAGTGTGAGAAGTTTCACAATGAATTTACATGATAAGGATGTTCTCTTTCCGTCCTCTGTTAATTTTTCCAGTTAGGCAAGGAGCAAGCTTTGGTTGTAGGATGGTCTGACAGCTGGAGAGGTTAGACCTCTCTTACACTTGCTAATCTCCCCTGGGTTTTTTTATAAAAATACTTCATTTATTCATTTGAGAAAGAGAGAGAGAAAGAGCATGAGAGAGAGAGAGAGCACAAGCCAGGAGGAGGGGTAGAGGGAGCAGGAGAAGCAGACCCCCTGTTGAGCAGGGAGCCCGATACAGGACTCTATCCCAGGACCCCGGGATCATGACTGAGCTGAAGGCAGATGCTTAACCTACTGAGCCACCCAGGTGCCCTAATCTCCCTGTTTTAAACCAAGACACCCTGATTTGGGGCTTACAGCCTTTACGTAGGCAATAGCATCTAACTAGCCTTTAATATTAGAAATTTACCCCCACTGGTTTTTGTTGTTTTTGCTTGTTTGTTTTTTGACCAGTCTCTTATATTTATGGTATAAGATTTTGGTTTTCTATTTATGGCAATGAAAGAATTTTTTTATTTTTAATTTTTTTAGAATTTAATGTAATTTACTACCATTTAATATAATTAAATTATATTTTATTTATTTAATAATTGACTATTTAAAAATGAGGGGATTTAAAGCAATAATCCTAAAGCTGCCACAGACCTGAGTTTGGGAAGTCTCACACTTCACCTTGTGAGGGTCACCAAGGAACAATTAAAAAAATTTTATTTTTATTTATTTGTGAAAGTGTGAGCACCAGTGGTGGGGAGGGGCAGATGGAGAAGCAGACTCCCTGCTGAGCAGGGGGCCTGAAGTGGGGCTCAATCCCAGGACCCTGAGATCATGACCTGAGCCGAAGGCAGATGGTTAACTGATTGAGCCACCCAGGCACTACTCCAGGGAATATGAGAGGATCCTTAAAGAGTAGCTGGCCGCAGGAGGTGGTCAGCTCCAGCTTACTAAATGTCTACTGTATGCCCTGCATCACTGGGTAGAATGATCTGTTGGGTGTCTTTTCGTTCTCCCAGCAGCCCTTATAAGTAGATACTCTTAGTATCCGCGTATTGCCCTAAGGAAACACCTAGAAGGGATGAAGTCATGTGTCTCAAGGCACAGAGCTGCTCCATCCATGACTGAGCTGGTTAACTCCAAAGTTGGTACATCACTGTGCCTCTGGAGGGAATTTGGAAGGATTTGATGATGGCCGGGTTTTGTATTTCCATGTACGTGAATAATTCAAAGCCCACACTGAGAGGCAGTGGGTGGCATGGTTAGGTGAGATTTCCAAAGCTGTTTCAGGCATTATACCTTCTAGATTAGTAAAATACCATTTAAAGATCAGGAAATCTTTCTAACCCCGAGCAGTGAATCTCTGATGGCGGGATTACTACCAAGACTGAAGGAGACTTACCTTGGAGTGGCAGCCTCTGCGTCTCCACCAGGCAGGCTCAGGCTGGAAGGGAAAGATGGAACGCACTCCTGAAGGGAAGAGTGGAGCCAACATTGACTGGATGCATGTCCCTTGCCAAGCCCCTGCTGGGCGCCTTACACGGGCTTCTCCACAACCCATTTCCAGGGAGGACTTGGCTCAGACTCCTTAGGCAAGATCCCCCAGCTAGGAATGAGCAGAGCACGTAACCCCAAAAAATGCTCTGGATTGATCCCAGGCACCTACTGCTTATCTGCACGGATCCTCAGGGGGAGGGAGGGTAATACTGATGAGAAGAGAAGCCAGAAGGTCGCATGGACCTTGGACTTGAACATCTGAAAACACTTCCCTGGGAACTTCAGGTTCCTTTTATGTAAAATGGGGCCAACGTTGTCTCCCCTCTGAAGTTGCCAGGACGGAGATCACATGGTGAATTGCCAAGCATCACACAGATGCTACTTATGACCCTTCCTGTCTCCAGATTCTTGGCTTCCCTAGTGTTTATTGTCAAGTGTCTGCGAGGCCCTGCTCTAACTCGGTTTCCCTACTTCTTCCAGGACCAACGAAGAACAAATGCCAGGAGCTCTTGTGCAAGTGTGACAAGGAGATTGCTTACTGCTTAGCCCAGACTAAATACAACTTAAAGTACTTATTCTACCCCCGTTTCTTATGCGGAAGGAGCTCACCCAAGTGTGACTGACTAGCCTAACTTGGAATGTTCTTTCGCATAAGGAAATAAATACTCTTTTTCACTCATCAACAGCTGCATTCAGTTCTTTGCAGGAGGGAATGGAGGCCAAGTGTGAAAGCTGCAACCCGTGTTTGCTTTCTCTGCCGGAACTTGGGGCTGGAGTCTGTGTGGCTTCCAGTTTAAGGTCAAAAGTCCCGTGCTTATTTTAAAAAAACCCCACAACTATGCCTATGGCTGTATTGGGTTTGGTACTATTTTTGAGGTTCGCCCTTTATGAAAAGCGCTGAGCTTTGTGTTCTAACCTGCTCCTGACGGCGGGTGGTCAAACATGAACGAACACCTACCACGTGCCTGGCCTTGTTCTGTGTTCTGGGAAGAGGCCATAAACAAGATGCCCATTCCTCGGGGCCCCTGGGTGGCTCAGCCGGTTATGCTTCCGCCGTCGGCGCGGGTCATGATCTCAGGGTCCTGTGATCGAGCCCGGGGTTGGACTCCCTGCTCTGCGAGGAGCCTGCTTCTCCCTCTCCCTCTGCTCCTCCCCCAACCCCCCTGCCCCCACCTGTGCTTTCTGTGTCTCTCAAATAAAAAAAAATCTTAAAAAAAAAAAAAGCCCACTCCCATGAAGTTCTAGTGTGGTAGTTAGAGCTTAAGAAAGAGTATTCTTCTCCATCCCACTCCACCTAATGGTTAAATTTCCTGGTTACAGAAGCAGTACATACTCAATGCTTAAAGATAAAGGAAAATAAAGACAAATAAAAAGGAGAAAAAAAATCACTCTAATTCCCACAATCCAGAGTAACCACTTTTAGTATCTCTGTGTGCTATCATTAGTGTTTTCTGTGATAATTAAAAATGCAGTTGAGATCACAGCATAGGACTTCCTTAAGTTTTCCTTGAGGTCATTAAAAAACCTTTGGAAACTTCATTTTAAATAACTGTATAACATACTGTTTTATAGACTGCCCACTTCTGGGTACTGATATTTCCAGTTTTTATTGATTACTGATGTGATGAGGATGCTAGTGAATAAATCTTTGCCACATCCCACCATCCCTCTTTTTACTGTTGCTTAACCCAGTGTCGTGGCCAAGGGCAGGCCGCCCCAAGATGGGCCACTTTGGTATGAAGATTATATTGAGCTGAAGGCAGCAGAGACCCTCTGGGCTCAAGAGGAACTTTTGCCCCTCCTTTAGCTCCCTAGAAGAATCTAAATTGGGGGTCTGTCCTAGAATGAGGGTTAAATCGTATCTGAGTGGCCCATCTTCATGGCAGGACAAACAGCTCATTACCAAACATATGCTCTTACGCCTGCGAAACGCATCCCTTCCCTCTGACAGCCCACGTCCCTACCTTAGTTCAGGATAACATTTGGCCTCGTTTTGCCCATCTTTGGAACAGCCATGTCTGGATGGATTCCCCATATGTCCAAAGTTACATTTGATTTTCTGTTGATCTGTCTCATCAATTTGATTCTTAATCCACCTAGAAGGACCTTGAATGGGGACATGAATTCTTGCTGACACCAGACTTGCAGAAGTGCAATTTTTGCATCAAAGGTTCTGAATATTTTCAATAAACGCCCCTTCTCAGGAACCCAAGCCCACTATGATTGAGAGGGTCTGAGGGCCGAGAGAGGCCAGTGGCCCTTCTCTCAATGTGCCTGTCCCCAGTCTGGTGATAAGAAGCACGAGAGTAGGCCCAGCCCATCTGCTTGAGGCCATCTTTGCCCTTCCTCCTTCCAGCGCATATGAGGGTATTACTCATCCTTGAAGCAGGATGTGGGGAGGAGGTGGGGATGGTGTGAGCCCACACGGTGCAGGTGAGGGCACTGGGCTGGCAGTCTGGCCTGGGCCTAGCACCACCGATGCCAACCAGTCTCCCCGTGCTCATCTGGAAAGGAGAACAGTAACTGTGCAAGGCACCAGGCCAGGGACGTGCAAATAGTGCGTGTTGTCTCCAGTGACAAGGGGGAGGTCAGGCAGCCCTGGGGCCTAAAGAGAAAGAGCAGGGGGAAGAAAAACACTCCCTCCTTTCTCGTTAGACACCGGAGGGTGGCTCCCTGGTGCCATGCTCACATCAGGCTGGGGGACTTCAGTGTGACTAGCAAGCTGTATGGGGCAATGCAGATTTTCTTCACGTTTTCTAAGCAACTCTTTTCTTTCTCTATATAGCACTTTTATCTACACAAAATCTTTATTTTTGCTTTCAAGTGATTTCTTCAAACTTTTGGATGCAAAGTTTGAGGGAAATCTTCAAAGGTCCAGAGGATTAATGAAGGGTTCATGGAGTCACAAAACAACACTGTGGACGCCAGCTTACCTCTGCGGGGCCGATCTTCCGACGGCTCATGTTCCCACCGCTACCTTTACACTGGAAGCAAAGAAAAGGCCCTGCTTCATTTCATTCATATTTACAATTACAGCACTTGGTGTAATCATACTTGCTGTTTTATACATCAGAACAGGACAGTAACATTATACAGTGCGAGGTCAACGTACAAAATGTTTCCTTGAACAAAAAGATTATCCTGGATATTAAATTCCTGAAAACAAAACCACCCAAGCCCACAACAATCATTTTAAGTAGCACTGAGGCAGCTCAGCCCGACGTGAATGACACTCCATTATTGCCTGACATCCTACTCAACCCCTGGTCAGGGATCCAAACTTGCAGCGATTATATGATTATAGGTGGAAAACCTGACGACAGTCTGACTACCAGTCTAGTCTCAAACAGAATCTTTTTAGATGCTTAACTGACAAACCTTTTAGCAACTCTTTAATAATACAGAATCGTTTATCAGATTTGGGCTTCTCTGTATTTTTTATGTGCAACTGTCTATGTCTATGACAAAATCTTCTCCCGGTATTCCTAAATTTGCCTTAGAGGATGGACAGGGCCCCAACAAGCTGGGTCTCGGGCTCAGCCTCAGGCTGCAACTCGCGCCAGGAGCCTTTGTCCAGTGGGACTGCTGACGTGGCAGCCTTCTGCCGCCACCCTACTGCATCCTCTGGGGACCCGGGTTCTTGACAGCCATGGTGGACCGGGCCTCCTCAGTCCCTGTGAGGAGGGAGGCTGGTTGCGAGGTGCTGTTGCTGTGTCGGCCGAGCTCTGGGCTGTCAGTCCCTGCTGCCATGAGGCCACAGGCAGAGGGAGAGAGGACCTGGTTGTAGTCTCTGACAGACAAAGCAGCACCTTGTTCACGAGGTGTAGAAATAGGAAGTCTGCTCCCCCCCTCCCCCCACCAAGCATCAATGCTCCGATGTCAAGGAGGCTGGAAGAGCCCCTCAGGGCCTGGGCAGTGCCAGTCACAACACTTGGGTTTCCAGCCGTCGGACTTCCTTGACCACGAGATCAATGTTAATAATTGGGTTGAAATACAGGGCCCAGTAAAATAAACAGTTGCACACAAATTGAGGAATGAGGGGCCAGAACATGGCCACGAAAAGCCCCTGTGTTGATACTTTCCAGAAATGGCTCCACATCCTCTGAGGCACGGTCCTGTGAAAAGAAGAGAAGCATCTGAGAGGCGGAATTGTGATGCTCTTTCTAATGATGATGCCAAAGTGCTCGGGCCTTGGGCCTTCTCCCCAAGCGTCTCTCCTGGCTGTCCGTGCTGCAGAGACCTTGCTTCCTGACCCTGCTGCCCGAGGTGGGCCTCCGCCTGACCCACCGTCCTCAACTCCTAGGATTCGGCCTGCGGGTGGTGCCTAGTCCTGGTCCCCACGCAGGGTGAGGAACCCCCCCACCCCAGCCCGGCCTGCTTCGTCACTGGGTCGCACCTGTATGTATTTAATATCCATACTTTCTCTGCGAGGCTCTGGGCCTTCAGAGTCCAGACTGTCTGTCTTCTTTACCAAAACATGTGCAGCACCCAGCAGAGAGCCAGGGGCAGAGGAGGGGCTCAAGGAACTGTGCGCATGAATAAATCAACAAGAGATTCTTGTCAGGTTTTTGGAACTATTATAGGGCTGTTCCTGACTGACAAGGCCAAGAACTCTCTGAGTCATGGTATGTTTAAGGCTGTAAGGGTGCTGGTGTGGGGCTGTGTTACTTCCGCCTGTCCTAGCTGCCCCCTTTCTTCTGGAAACACTGTCTGAGTTTTCCTTCTTGGTGCCTCCTTCCCCTTTTCTTTTCCATATGGTCCCGGTAGAGCTGAAGCCAGCCCCTGGCTGGGGGGCAGGGCATGCCCCAGCACTGTGTGATAGGTCCGGGTGGGCAGGGGCCCCAGGCGGCGTCAGTCAGAGCAAAGGAGCGGGAGCCCTGAGACTGTAAGTGCTATGGGGAAAGAAGTGTTCCCTCCACCAGGGTTGCTAAGCTGCTCAGATCTGTGCCTGGAGTGACCATGGGCCCCGCGTGAAGAGAGCTGCCTGAGGCCGAACAACAGAGCAAAGAGCAGGGCTGTGAGAGGGAGAGGGTCAGTCCTCATGACAGCATCTGGGTCTCTGGGTCCAGCCGTGCAGGAAGCCTTGGTGGGGCATTTCTCTTTTTGGGAAAGCCAGTTTGGGCTGATTTCTATCACATGCAACCAAGAGTCCTGTGACTAGCTAGCCCGATGCTCTCATTTTATGCATTAATCCAGAGAAGTGATTACTGTCCTGATCAGTGGCCGAGCAGTATTAGAACTCATGCCTACAGAATTCCTCACCAGATCTCTTTATGCTCTACCATAGTGCCCTTTCCATAAAGCACCCTCTTCTCACTTATATATTCCTTAATACAATCCTTCATGCACACCCCCACCCCAAGAAGTACGTGGTACGTTATTACATGCGGATGATACATGGAGAAACTCTTGAACAGTGAGCACCAAGAAAACTTCCCCGCCCCCAAACATGAGGACAGTTTCCTATTCGCTGCTCAAGCAGTGTTTCTAACGTGTTTTCACGTTTCCCTACTACTTCAGAAAGGAACCTTCCACCACTTAGTAAGTCCTTCTCAGTGTCTGCTGTTCCAGCCGTCTCCATGGAAAAACACACTTACTTCAGCTCACTTCTTGACCAGATCCTCCAGAAGGAGAATAATTCCAGAACCGAGAGTAACATGGCGTTGACAATGAGAAACCGCGATGTCCAGTAATGGACCTCCAGCCAGTCCCAAGCAAATTCAGCAATCAGCTGGTACGGAAGGAAGGAGTACTTGACAAGGAATTCTCTCCACTGTTTCCATGTGGGGTCTCGAAGATCCTTTAGAGTAACAGAAAAATAAGCACAAGAGAAGGAAAAAATCGTGAAGACTGACTTTTACATAAAACATTGTGGCCCTCACGGTGAACTTTACATTTATTAAAATACCCACACATCCAACAACATAACACAAAATTCCCACCCATCAGCTCACCTTATAATATAACTAATATTACACTGGATAAATGTTACCGAAGAAGTTGAATAGAGATGCTTCTTATGTAATGGTGGAAACTCAGAAGTAAAAATCTAAGCATGAGTTATAAATAATGAGGCTACAGTGAATTGAAATTAGACCAGTTTTTAAATTTCTTGCTCACTGCATGGGTGACTCAGATAATTTTCTAAATTTGACATCTTAGCCACATTGGAATGATAACAGATCATGGGAAAAATTAAACATACACCTTGAAAAAGTAATTCTGGGGAAGATAAAAAGCTCTAACTACAGATATTAACAAATAATTAACCAGAGCATTTAAACAACTCGTGGAGGCATCCAGAAGGCTTACGGGAGCTCAGCAGGACTGTGTACAATGGGACAGATACTAAGTATTACAAGAAGAAAGTGAGCCTGATGAGCGGGCAGGGGTTGTTGGGGTTGTTAAAATGGAAAGGTAGGGAGGTCTCTGTGCTCCCAGTCCAGTGAGGGCAGGTAAGAGGAGGGAACTGGGTAATTAGGTAAACACCGTGCAGAGGGGCTCATCAGCAGGCTTTAAACTACATCCAAGGCTCAAGTCAGTTAGGCAGACACCTGACTGGAGTATTTTAAAAAGGATCTTCAGAGATTTAGGAATTCTGTTTTAATATTTATGGGTATGGATCATATACAACAATTCCTATAACCATGCGACTTTTGATTTAAACAGATCAGAGAGACTGCCCTCAGAGCAGCAATGCAAAGGACATTACCTCAAATGACTGACCAACCAGACACAGAGAAATCACTAAATGCGGTCCACCAACAATTCTGGAGGACTCCATGGGTCACACCGAAGACACAAAAGCCAAGGTGGGTAACTATCCCTGCCAGGAGCCTGTGGTCAGCTGATGTGACAACTCCCATCAGTGAGGTGGATGAGGCCTACTTTTCTGAGGCCACTGGGAGGGCTGCTAACCCTGCCCTGCGGTGGGACAAATAATCATCCTTTGGGGATCCTCTTGACAGACAGATGACCAAGCTGGAAGGCTCGCAGACCTAACCTTCTGGCAACCTAGACCTAGGCTATCTTCTTTTAGAACAAAAGCAATGCTGCTTTTCTCCCCCCCTAAATATTTCAAGTCCAGAGGGCAGCCCCTCTTGCTGTGTGTGATGCAAGAAACAAAACCAGCTTCTGGAAGTGGGGAGGGGCTGCTTTATGTGCTCTTATAGGGTTTCGCCTTAAGGCTGGGTGCTTTTGGCTCTTCCATGACAGATACAGTCCCATCTCCAATTCCAGAGCACACCGAGGAGCAGCAGAATAACTCCATTCAAGGCACTCTGCAGACCTACCAGAAGCCTTGTGATGATGTCCTCCCCGGAAGTGTCTTCTTGCAGAGGGCAGATGGTGTGGATGAAGGGTAGGAAGGTGTCTGTGTAGTCAAATAAGTAGAGGTACAGCAGACCGAGTCTCGGAGAGCTCTTGAGGGCATACAGCAGGAACAGCGACCTGCCTGGGTTCACAGCCTGCGCAGGACAAGGTGGGTATGGGCTGAGTTACAGTCGTGGCGGCCAGCTCCCCACCCGTGCTCCTTCCACAGTCTCACGCCCTTCGCCATCAGCCTTTTGTGGGTGGTTTGCACAAACAATGAATGAATGAATGAATGGCAAGAAGAGTCCAAGTGATCAATATGTTGGGCTACATTTAATAAAGACCCAATCTTTCTCCATGGCTTTGTCAGGAGGGCTTGTGGGGAGCTGAGATGCACACTCCTAGGCATGCCTAGTGGCTAGTAAAACCCAACCTTTTTGGAAAACAATTTTGTAAACTGTATCAAAGAGTCTTAAAAATGTTTAATTTAGGGGCACCTGGGTGGCTTGGTCAGTTAAGCATCTGACTCTTGGTTTCAGCTCCGGTCATGATCTCAGGGTAGTGAGATTAAGCCCTGTGTCGGGCTCCATGCTGAGCGTGGAGCCTGCTTAAGATTTTCTCTCTCCCTCTCTGCACCCCCCAACCCCGTTCACATGCATGCTCTCTCTCTCTCTCAAAAAATAAAGTTTAATTTAACCAGTGTATGAGTGTGCACCACTTAAAATAAAAGTCATCGCAAACACAGAAGGCTCTATGCACAAAATGTTTAGTGCTGCATTGTGTATAAGAGAAAGTGAAATCTGCAACGTAAATAATGAAGTTACATTAGATGTTTTAGCAGAGTTTGTACAGCGACTGAAAAGTGAATGTGTGCAGTTTTGGGTAATGCCCATGTTACACTGTTAGGTGAGACAAGATTCAAAGACATGTAGCAATCTGATCTCTCTACTGTTGGCCCCATAGAAGCCAGGCCTCCTTTGCATCTGCTCCTAGAGGAGCACCTGGCTCATGGCAGATGTGTTTGTGGAATGAACACACAAACAAAAGGACCACTTAAATTCTGCACAGAAAACCGTCTGGAAGAAAATAGAGAAAATGCAGTATAAACCATGTCTGACTCTTAGGTGGGACTGTGGGTGATTTATTTTTATCACTGTGGTAAATTTTGCTATGAAGAATGTGTATTTATATTTTTCCTGATTATAAAAGTAATTTCCAAGTGATTCAGTTTACCTTGATGCTACTAAGCATCAAATAAAATGTGCAAAAGGTATGAATGGCTACTTCACCAAAGAAGATATAATTAAGGATGGCAAATAAGCATATAAACAAACCTCAGTATCATTAGTTTTTAGAGGAACGTAAGTTGGACTAGTCCGTAAGCACTATGCACTTATTTGAATGGAAAGGGGGGAAGCAGGGCTCAACAAAGGGGCAGAAGGCAGATTTGGGGAGTGATGGATATGTTCGCTAGCTTGATTATGACGATGGTTTTATAGGTGTGTGCTGTATGTCAAAACTTATCAAACTGATGAATAAATAAAGGAGATGTGGTACACACACACACACACATATATACATACACAATGGAATAATATTCAGCCATAAAAAAAGAATGAAAGCTTGCCATTTGCAGTTACATAGATGGAGCTAGAGGGTATTATGCTAAATGAACTAAGTCAGAGAAAGACAAATACCATAAGATTTCACTTATATGTGGAAGTTAAGAAACAAAACGACTGAGGGACGCCTGGGTTTCAGCTCAGGTCATGATCTCGAGCCCCACATTGGGCTCCATGCTCAGTGGGGAATCTGCTTGCTATTCTCCCTCTCTCTCCCTCTGCCCCCCCACCTTGTGCTCTATTAAAAAAAATGAAGAAATGAGAGAATTATAGTATCTCCATTTTTCAAGTAAAGAATCAATGATCATGGTGGCTGCTATCGTCAGAAAGAAACAATCAGATATCATACCCTCTTGATGGAAGAAAACACCACCACCTATGAAGTAGTCTTGTCAAACACCTAAACCAATCCAAGCTTCTAGATTTAACTACTGGATTATGGGATATGCAGGAGACAGCAGAACCTGTCAGGTGACACCACAGAGAGACAATCAGCCAAATTCAAGATGTGGGAAAACTACAGGCAAAACTATCTAGTTTCATCAACAAATAAATGCAGGGTAACAAAAAGAGGGAGGGAGAATCCACATACTACAAGAGACTTGAGAGACACGATAACCACAGGTAGACCTTGTTTGGAACAAATGAACTGAAAGAAAAAAAGATGTAGCACATTTGAATACTGACAAGTTATTTGGTATCAGGGAATTTAGTTTTGTTTTTAAATTTTTTTTTTTTAAGATTTTTTTTTTTTAATTTATTTATTCGACAGAGATAGAGACAGCCAGCGAGAGAGGGAACACAAGCAGGGGGAGTGGGAGAGGAAGAAGCAGGCTCATAGTGGAGGAGCCTGATGTGGGGCTCGATCCCATAACGCCAGGATCACGCCCTGAGCTGAAGGCAGATGCTTAACCGCTGTGCCACCCAGGCGCCCCTGTTTTTAAATTTTTTAAAAAAGATTTTATTTATTTGAGAGAGAACAAGTTGGGGGGAGGGGCAGAGGAAGAGGGAGAAGCAGGCTCCCTGCTGAGCTGCGGGCCCTAGACATGGGGTCGATCCCAGGACTCTGGAATCATGACCTGAGCTAAAGGCAGATGTTTAACCCACTGAGCCACCCAGGCGCTCCTAGTTTTGTTTTTAAAAAATCTTTACTTTTTAGAGATTCACAATGAAATATTTACTTATGAAAAAAAAGGTATCATAGATTTTCAAAACAATCAGGCGTGGGAGTAGGTGGGGGATCCCTGAAATAAACATGACCATAAGTTGCTGTAACTGGTAAGGGTACTTAGCAGTTCTGTACTGTTACCCTGCTTTCGTATTTGAAATTTTCCAAAGTAAATATCTCTGCATCCTAAAGTAGGTGGGAAATAGACATGGGAGTAATTCATCATTCAAAAATGTTTCCTAAACTGTTTTTTTATTATCCCCCTTTAAGGAGCCTTTGAAAAACATTTTTTTTTCTCATAATCCTGCCTCCCCATGAAATGGTAATACCACAGATATACTACACATCTGTTTATGTACCGTGGTCTTTTGGAGGGGGGCACAAATCACATACTAAGACTTTTTTTATTCTTTACCCCCCACCAATTAATCACCTTGGGGCCAATTCTTTTCTTGTTGAATATGCAAGATCTAAAGGAGCTCTGGTCCCAGAAAGAAAGTCTGAATACGGCCAGCCACATCATGGTTAGTACAAGAGAAAGGGAGATGAACAGGTTACCTACTTGTGGGGCTGGTGTCAGTGGGGTACTGAACCGGTGTGAGCGCTTGGCTGCTTCCTATCAGAAGAGGAAGAAAAGCCACCACCCGGTAAGGTGGTTATGATGATAGCACTTCAGCGGGCGGCTGTTTCTTTCATGTCTAATGAGAATAGGAATTGCACCCGGACACTAGGGCTGGAAGAATCTTATCACACACCTTTGGACCTTTTGGCTAATTGGTGAATTGTCAAATCGCCACGCTTGGGGAGGGGCTGGCAGTTTAGAAGACCTGAAGGAGCCAACTGATAAGATTCCGCCTGGGTCCAGAACTGGTTCCCGTTTATTCTGGTTAATCTTAAGATTACTTTTATGTATTTCAAATAGAGGGTTAGCAATAACGCAAAAAACAACAAATCTTCTACCTAAGGACCTTCATGCCCAGTCTCCAAAAATTCTGAAACGAGTGTTTTTTTTAGTTTTAAAATAATATGTGTACATAGTCAACACAATGTTTTCCAAATGGCACAAAAATGTATTGACAAAATTCTCCCTTCTGTCCAAGTCTCAATCCCTAGATGAAAACATTAACAGTTTGCGTACCCTTCCACAAATATTCCATGCATATGCAAACATACAGATACATACAAATGCATCTTTTTTCCAATGTGCTTTTCTTTATTTGCAGTTAACAGGACAACTTTGGGCATCCTTCCTTACTGGCATACCAAGTCACCACCTCCTACCTTCTTCTGTAATGGTTATATGTACAGGTGCACCCTCTTTACTGAACCCGTCCTCATGATGGGCACTTTGCTTGTTTTCCATGTGCTGCTATTACCAAGGATGCTGCTGGGAGCGTCTCACTGAATGACGTTTGGGGACTCAAAGCTCAGTTCTCACTGTGACTCTATGAAGTCACTTATCAAGGAGGAGATGGGCACACGGGGCCCTGGAGGAGCAGGTCAAGGACCACAGCTGCCCTGCCCTTGATCCCCAGACCGGGCTGCCTGTGCTTTAAGCCCAAAGAAGTGAAATTGCAGGTCACAGGGTGGGGGCGGTTTAAATTTTAATAGTTATTGATAGACTGCTCTCCACGGAGCCTGCACCATGTTTAGGATCCAGAGAACACGTGAGTGTCTCTTTCCTCCGATTAGGATGCTCTTATCCTTGACAAGACCAGAGAGGAGAAAACGATGCCATCTGCTTACTTTGTCTTGCACTTCTTTAATTATGAGTGAGCGTTTTTCCCCAGGGACTTATGGGTCATTTGTAATTATTTTTCTCCAAGCTGTTTTTTTTAGGATCTAAGCTGGTATATATTCCAGATATCTTATAATAAAAACTATTGGTTTCACAGTACAGCATTTGCTAAATCTTATCTGTGGTGCAGTCATGGTGAAGAATAATTTATCTTCAACTCATAAAGTTGGAACTGTGTATCGCCTGTGAGCTAGCAATCCCGTTCCTCAGTATATACCATCAAGCATAAGAACGTCCAAAGAATTTCTATGGCAGCACTGTTTCTAATAGCAAAACTGGAAAGAATCCCAGGGTTCACTGACAGAACAAGGCCTCAACCAGCATGTGCTCGAAAGAGAAAATTAGTGAACTGGAGCCAGAGAGGTAAAAGCTACTTGCAGAAGGACATGTGCCCCTATCGTGGAGGTTATAGACCCATGCAACAGCACTCCTAGTGCCTGCGTCCGCACACCCCGAAAGAAGTAGGGAAACACGCCCGATAAAGAGCCCCAGCTCTGCAGCAGGCACATGGTACCTCTAGAGAGGGTGGGGAGCTGGGGGCTTCAGTGGTGTCTGTGATGTTTTCCTCAGCTGTGGGCAGGCAGAGGGCAGAGAGGCTATTCTCTATACTTTTCTTAACTTAAAAAAATGAAGAGTTCACCTTATATTCCCAGAGATTTTGGGGGGGCTTCACACCTAGGGCTTTGACACGCTCCAGTTCCAGGAGGATGGCTCTTCTGTGGCTGCTGTTTTCTATGGTATATGGAGCCCTTGAAAATTCTTCCTCTGTCAGGGTTAAAAGCAACCTGTCGGGGAGGGGGAGCAGCAGGAGATTTCTTTTGAGATTATATACTGGAAGCAAACTCTCCACAGTCAGGCTTGCTTCCTGTCAGCACAGACACGTTAGGCTTGAGTAAGGTAAGATACTTAGTATACGACATAGCAGTAGTAACAGCAAACCACTAAATGCCTAGTGATTCTCTGAAACATTTCCATGAGTCATCACTGATCCATTTAACAATTCTCCCCAGTAGGTGGCATGATGGCCATTCTGTGGCTAAAAAATGGCTTGGAGGAATAAAGTGGCTCAGCCAAGGCACAGCCTCTCACATATTGCTCTATTTTTCAAAATGTGTATATATATATATGTGTGTGTACATATATATGCATATATAAATACGTATATATATATACATAAAATTGGAAAGAAATCCAATAAAACGTTATGATTTTAAGAGTAGCTGTTTGGGGGTAGTAATTTAAGAAAAATGATCGCAGATCCCTCATCTGATCCCTTTCATCAGAAAATAGGACTCCACCTCAACAATCATTCATCGTTAAAAACACCCTGGTGCAGGAGCAGCCGAGAGCCCGGCAAGCACACAACCGCTGGTGGAGGGATGGAGGCCAATGTCCTTACGTGGGGAATGTGGAAATTCATCAAAGTTGTAAAGGTTTATGCCCTTTGACCCAACAACTCCAGTTGTAGGAATCTGTCTTCTGGAAGGAAGGTAATTATGCGAAGATGTATTAGGTAGGTAGAGGAAAAAAAAATTTTTTTAACCACAATTTGGGAGAGATGCTAATTCCTACAATAAACAGACGATTCGAGGGGGAGCATTTGGCTTTCCCAAAGGAGGGTCAAGCGCTGAAAGCCCACTTCCAGGGGGCAGTGAGTGGACGACCGTCCGGGACAAGAGGGTTGTGGCTGCTCTCGGCACTGCATGGTGTACTAAGTATCATCCCTCCACAGTCCCTCCGGGGAAGGAAAGACTCCAATAAGGATGGACAGTGCTCTGGAAGAGGGGGAAGGGGATACGCTGATGGGCAGAAGCAGGCCTCCCCAGAGCCTGGTAATTCGATTAGGGAGATCCTCATATCAGGGCATTTGCTACAACATTGTGTGGAATTGTCTGGAACAGGAAAGAGGAAACAACCCAGGTTTGTTCTGGTAGAGATGAAATAGACTCCGATATATACACATATGTGCATATATACATACACATATATAAACAGGTCTGGTGAGTGTAATTGTATTTTCAGTTTAATCAAATAAATAATATACATTTATGTGTATCTCTGTATAAACAATGGAAAAAAAATCTGGAAAGAATTCCAGAAAGATGACCACGGTGGTTTTCCCTGAAGAGCAGAATTATGAGGGTATTTCACTTCCAATACCCTATAGTTCTACAGTATTGTTTTTAAATAACTAGTAAATACCAGCTTCTTTGATCATCATGCAACACACAAAATGTCAATAACATAAAATGATTCAGCTGCTTTGGAAAAACAGTTCGGCAGCTCCTCAAAAAGCTAAACATAAGGAGTTACTTTATGACCCAGCAATCCCACTCCAAGAGAGTACTGAAAATGCAGGTCTGCGCAAAAACCTGTATACCGAGGATCACGGCGGCACTGTTCGTAACAGCCCCTGGACGGAGGCAACCAAAATGTCCATCAATGGAAGGATGGCTACATAAAATGTGGTTTAGCCACAAACTGGAATATTACTCAGCCATAAAAATGCATGAGGCACCCACACCTGTGACAACTTGGATGAACCTTGAAAGTATTCTGCGAGGTGAAAAAGCCAGACCCCAAAGGTCACGAATACTGTCTGCTTCCATTTACACGACATAGTCTAAATAGGCGAGACGGCAAGGAAAACGGTGGTTGCCGGCAGATGAGGGAGGGGCTTATGAGGACCAATGGCAAAAGGGTAAGAGCTTTCTTTTTGGGGTGATGAAATGTTCTAAAACTAGACACGGATGATGGCTACACACATCTGTGAATATACTGAACACCATGGGTTGTACACTTTAAATAGATGAATCCTAAGAGTATGTGGATTATATCTCAATAAAGCAGCTTAAAAAAACGTCAGAAGATCTTGCTTCTCACCTTCCATTTACTCTTTCCGCTAAAAACCTGTCTCTGTAGAGAGAGGCCCAAGGGCCCAGCTGCTCCAGCCAGAGGACAACTTCTTCTGCTGTCCACTTGGCCACAGCCTTGTGGACCAGGAGGTCGTGCTCAGATTCCCTGCTGCTCCAGTGATACACGAGCAGGACCACCTGGGGAAGAGGGAGAGCCCTTAACACACAGAAAGGTCAGAGACGCCAGCTTCTCCATCTGTGAGCATGGGACAGGGAAGGGAAGAGAAGAGGCTGAGCATGAAGGGAAGGAGGCCACTCCAGTACAAGGAAGCAAAGCAACACCACTGCCAGAGAGCCAGGGAGCAGAACTCTCGGGGGGCTCCTCTCACTGCTGGGGGTGAGGCCATGAGGGAACAGGGACAGGAACAGGACTCAGTGCAGAGCATCTGGCCGCACTGCACCCTTGACCCCAACATCTTGGCCGACGTAATGGACTTATCATGTGCTTTTTTTGCTGGAAAATGTGTAACCTTTAAATTGTTGTAGCATGGAACTGAAAAGGAAATAGTTTCTCCATGGGATGTTTGTAAAGTGCTACTACACTCGAGGCTGGACCATCAAGGCAGACATGGTCTTGAATTCCAGTTCTAACACCTTCCTGCATTGGTCTCCTCACTCTAAAATGGGAACAACAGGGGCGCCTGGCTGGTTCAGTCAGGAAAGCATGCGACTCTTGATCTCTGGGTTGTGAGTTCGAGCCCCATGCCGGGCCTCCAGCTTTCGTTAAAAATAACGATAATAATAATAAAAAGAAATAAACAGATAAAATGAGAGTAATAACGGTGGCTATTGAAGAGGTTATGAAGAGGATGAAATGGAATAAAGCTAACAATAACCGGGCTCTGACTATGACGTTGACGACTTGAGTACGCAGCATCCCCAAAGAATCACACAACCTAGCAGATCTCCATGCATGCAGTGATCATTGCACGCAGGTATGCCATCAATTTCAACAGAATTAACTGCAGGAGAAACTGTGGGGGGTAGGGGGGCAGAGAAACACAGTGATAAACTTACAGCCACACCAGTTAAAGCGGTGAGCACTCCGGAAAAGAATCCCCCACCTCTCTGTGGATTCACTCGGCCTGTGTTTGGAGCTAAAGGAATCTGATCATTCCCATATTTCTGAAAGGCTGCAAGACTCTGGACTATGTCATTATTCTGCTGAATGTCTTCAAGTCGCATTCTAATGGCATCAGGAAATAATTTTTCAATGGCATCCCTATGGAGAATAGAAAAAAAGAATCACAAGACAGTTGTTTGCCTAAATATACTTATCATGTTTAAAGGCTAAAATCAAACTAACAATCCATATTTAATAATATACAAGCACTTTATAAGAATGGACAAGAAGGCTGGTTATGGCCCTGATGGTAACAGCAAAAAATGAGAAACAACTTACATGTCCAGAGTTAGAGACACAGTCAAATAAAACATGGTCTATTCACACAGTGGAATGCTACATGGTTTTAAAAATGAATTTACTGGGTATCACTTGTATCTAGATAGATAAATTTAAGACATACATATCATTGAATGAAAACAGTAAAATGTAAAACCATACAGATAGTACACCATGACGTGAGGAAATATTTGCATTTCCTATTGGCACACATATGTATAAAAGTATTTTTAAAAATCTGAAGGAAATCATAACTAAATCATAACTGAAATGACTCAGGAAAAAAAGAAGGAAGGAAGGATGGCAAGATGGGGAAGGAGAGGTCGAAGGGGTTTTTAACTTTATCAGTAATTATTCTAATTTTTAAAAAAGAATATAAACAAGTAAAGGTATCTATGTATTGCTTATGTTATTAAAAATTAATTCATAAAAAAGAAAACAGGTTGAGTTGAGTAGTAAGAGGAAGACCATTAGGTCCTCCTACTGGTCTCTATTTTCAATTACACATAATCAGAGAATCTTCTTTCAATTTAAGATCAACCTTCAGGTAAACCAGGCTGACAGGTGAAAGCAAAGAGTTTGTAAATATATCTCATACAAAAAAGAGAATATTAGGTTAATGTTTTCATGGAACTTTCTGGTACTCTGTTGGTATCAAGAAGCCAACAGAAGAAAAGCAAGGATTTTAGCCTCAAAGACCTCACAAGTACATTATAAATATTATGGACAGAAGCAGAAAAGAACCTACTATCTGAAAGGTCTTGCCATTTGTTTTATGAGACTATGCCTGAGAAACTACCTCTATTGATATGAAAACTGGAACAGAGTTTAGTCAAAGATGAAGAAAATCAGCATCAAATTGATTTGTACAGAATTGTGCAGTCATACCACTTTCTCTATCAGACCCAGGGTGTCCTCGGTGGATACAGATCAATAAAGTGTTATATGACAAAGGATAATAAGCAATATCCGATAATCAGAGTTTCTTTTTCTCCTTTATGATAAACAATCACAAACAGATCACGGTCACCTGTGAGGAAGGGAGTCAGGATCTGCAGTCCTTGAGCTCCCCGACTCACACACCAGCAGATCTAGAATGATCATGGCAGAGGAGGGGGTGCTCTGTGCCTCTGGCCCTCTCAAACATGGCTGTCCCCATGAAGAGAGGCACACTGTGCCAGCTGTATGGGCTACCGATAAGGACTGAGCATTACCTGAGGAGAATATTGACTTTGGGAAAACCTTCCCATTTTTCTCTGCATTCCGGACACTCTGTTTTCTTTGAAGAGGCCCACCATAAAGCGAGGCAGTGCCGGCAGAAGCTGTGGCCACAGTTCAAGGTGGTGGGGTTAACCAGGATGTCGTAACAGCAGTGGCAAGAAAATTCACTAATGGAAATCTGAGGGCTGGTGCTCTGGAGAGGGTCACCCTTCTCGTGGGTCATAGTGTTCGGATTGTTCTGCGGAGACTCCTCCATCTTATCAAATTCTGGGATGCACAGGCACAGAAAACTTCAGACTTATGAAGCTGTGGCAAAGCATCACTAAATCTAGAAGAAAAAGACAACAACAGAACTCGGACAAATAGTTTAGCAGGTGTTTGAGATTACTGCCATTCTATTAAAGCCGACTTTTAAATGTGACCAATTTAATGTCTAAAAATTCACAGTCCCTAAACCAAATAAACCTCGCTGAATTTCTTCCTGCTCTGTCATACTTCTGAAAATTAGGTGAAGCAAAACAATGTAGTGGAAAGCTCGATGGACTTGGGGGCGGTGGAGAATTCTAGATCCTTCTCTTTCACTAATGTAATTCCTCTGGCCTCAGTTTTCCCAATTAAATTTCTCAAGTCCTTTCGTGTATATGATTTTAAAAAACAAAACAAAACAAAACAGCGTTTTGGGCCAGTAAAATGTCTGAAGTTGGTAGTAACAGATGTAGTTCATGTAAATAATGCCTTTTTTTATCCAAACAAATCTGCCTTCTCGTTAGGTAATTATTTATTTCATAAACATATGATTGCAGAGGCTCCTACAGGAATAGTACCAAAAAGTGAGTGAATCCTTGTTTTCTGAGATGCCTTGTGCCAGATCAACTCCACTGGGGCTCAATATACCCTTTCCCCCAAATCAATCCAAACACGTCATGCCCTCTGGATTTGGCCAATTTGGTGCCACAGAAACATGCTAATGTTGCTAATAAGCAAACGGCAAAGGACCATACTTTTCTTGTTCTTCTCTGGGTTTTAGGAGATTGCTTTATGGAGAGACAGTATCGTGCAGAACACAATGGAGTTAGAATCCTAGCTCTTCGATCATGCTCCATGACTACGCATGTTACTTGAGCTCTATGAGCCCTGTGTTCTCGATTGTGTAATGGTGGTTAACAGAAACCTTCAAGGCTTCTTGTGAGCATTAGAGACATTGAAAGTAAAGTGCCAAGGATGGTATGTGGTGTAAATGGGGGCTAAAGAATGATGACTCACACTATTCCTGGCATTACCACAGTGGAAGCGCTGGCGGGTCAGGGTGTCTTCACCTTGCTATTGTGAAGACAAAGGAAGTCACCCATAGGGGTCATGCAGACGGGCTCAAGTTTTTACACATTCCAGGTACAGTGGTTGAGAAACAGGCTCCAGGGCTGGGCTGCCTGGGGTCTTACTCTATCTCTGCCACTCACTAGCTGTGGGGACTGGATGTTTTGGAGACTCAGCTTCCTCACGTATGAGTGGGGGTGGTAAAAGCATTTACGCTCACTGGGAAGGTGTAAGAATTAAACATGAGAATGCAAGTGAAGTGCCTCGTAGAGAGTCTGGTATGTGGTAAGTAAACCGTATACGGAAGCAGTTTACCTCCTTTTCAAATAGTCATGAGAATTGTATCACTTATTATTATTATTATTATTATTATTATTAATTATGTATTTGAGACAGAAAGAGAAAGAGAGCGAAACCCCAGCAGATTCCCCACTAAGCGTGGGGCCTGACATGGTGCTAGATCAAAAGACCCTGAGATCATGACCTGGGCTGAAACCCAGAGCCTGATGCTCAACTGACTGAACCACTGGGGGCCTGGGATTGCATCACCTTTTACGGAGAGCACTTACCTACTTACATAGAGCATTATATTGAAAGCAAATCTGGGGGCACCTAGGTATAGCTCAGTTGGTTGAGCAACTGACTCTTGGTTTCTGCTCAGGTTGTGATCTCAGGTCGTGAGACTGAACCCAGCGACAGCTGGTGCTCAGGGCAGAGTCTGCTTAAGATTCTTTCCCTCTCCCTTTCCCTCCTCTACTTCCCTCCCCTGCCCAAATAAATAAATAAATAAATAAATAAATAAATAAAAAAAATCTTAAAAAAAAAAGCAAATCTGTAAGCAAAGACTAATAGAAAATACAATGAAGTATTTGTAGTGGGTGTGAGTATGTTGGGTGGGGGGAGGGCTGTGATTCTTTTGGTTTTGGTTTTCTGTATTTATCAGGTTGTTCTTAATGAAAATGTATGTTATAATAATTGTAAAAATATATATGAAATTGTAAAAAAAGGCAAAAACATTATATTCCTTTTGGCTCAATACCAGCAAGGGATTTTCAACTCAAAGAATAAACACAACTGAATTTTAAACTCAGTGTTAAAGTGGAATAGAGATTCCTCATCAGTACTAAAAAGATAATTAGGCAAAGATAATTTTAAAACATAATAATTATATTAATATAGTTATTCACAATAGAGGGGAGCAACCTTCTGTAGAGGCCTAAATTGTTCTTTTTGGGGCGCCTGGCTGGCTCAGTCAGTGGAGCATGTGACTCATGATCTCGGGGTTGTGAGTTTGAGCCCCACGCTGGGTGTACAGGTTACTTAAAAATAAAATCTCAGAAAAACAAACAATTGTTCTTTCTGGAAGAGCTCAAATAAATATTTTCTTAATGACAAACTACATCATTTCTGATAATCAATCATATTTGTTTATTATTTGTATGTTTAGGAGCATTAAAAAAAATCTTAAGTGCTTTCCTTTGGGCAGTCTCTTCAAATCGCTAAGGAAGTGGGAGATCTTATACAGGTTTTAAGAAAAAGGAATCATTTTGATAAAGTAATTCCTTTATCTGGCTAATGCTGATTAAACAACTGCCATGGGGAGAACATTATCCTAAGAAATATTAATTGAACCACTATTTATTTATTTGCTTATTATTATTATTTTTTAAACATTTTATTTATTTATTTGAGAAAGAGAGAGCACTTGTGCACCAGTGGGGAGGGAAGAGGAGAGGGATAAGCAGACTCCCTGCTGAGCAGGAAGCCCCACCTGGGGCTCCATCCCAGGACCCTGGGATCATGACCTGAGCCAAAGGCAGATGCCTAACCCACTGAGCCACCCTGGTGCCCTGAACCATTGCTATTTATTGAGCATGTCCTATGAGCTGGGCATTGGGGAGGCCCTTTAAGTATATTTAGGATCTCATCTGGATTTGGTGTCAGAGGAAAGACCCCGAGGTTTCCAGGGAGGGCTGGGCAAAGAGTCAGAAAAGAGGGGCCTGACTTGGGCACTGCGGTCAGCGTTTTCATGGGGAGCAGTGAGTGACCCAGAGCTACAGGTCTGATACGGTGGTCTTGTGTGCCTAGTTAATGACAGGTGGGCCAATGGGAACTCATAAAGGTTTCAGGGGCAATCAGATCAGCAAAGCTGCGCTTGAGGATGATAAATCCCCTCAGGTAGGAGGGCCAGACTAGGAAGGCTTAGAAGTAAAATGTAGATCACTTCTGGGACGAAGGCGACAAAAAAACGAAAACAGCAAAGGAATGAAAGGTGATGAAGAAAGGGATCAAAGTATCCGAGAGACATTAAGAAAATAATTTATGGGCTCCAGTGACTAGAGAAAAAGAATAATCAAAGATGCTGCCTAGGTGTCAGAGCCAGAGAAGAAGAAAGGTACTTGTGGTGGAAATGGGTTACTGTGAGCACATGGGGCCAAACTTAGAAAGAAGTGGAACTTCAGAAAACTTAAGTTTGAGGTGATGGTAAGGCTTCCAGGTAGAACTGTCAAATGAGCAGCTGGAGATACAAAACTGTAGTTGGGAGTTAAGAATGAGGCCAAGTGTATGCATTGCAGTCATTTGCAGAGAAATGACAATATGTATTGAAATTCATTTCTTACCAATTAGCCTTTTATTTATTTTTTAAAAGATTTTATTTATCTGAGAGAGGGAGAGAGAGAGAGAGACAGTACGACCATGGGGGGCCAGGAGCAGAGGGAGAGGGAGAAGCAGACTCTCTGCTGAGCAAGAAGCCCGACACAGGGCTTGATTCCAAGACTTCGAGATCATGACCCGAGCCAAAGGCAGACACGTAACCGACTGAGCCACCCAGGTGGCCCTCACCAATTAGCCTTTGAAAACTAGAAGGTAAAAGCTGTTCCTTACTTTACCATCCCTTAAAGTTTATTTCTCATGACAGAAAACAAACCCCGTATTGCATCTACAATGAAAAGCTGAAGTGGCCACTAACTTTGCCTTAAAATTGTCTTTAACAAACTAGAAACTGCATAGACTTTGATTATATCTTAGGAATGCTGCTCGTTTCAGGTTACCCTAAATTCAAAATGTGAAAGCTAACATAGAAAGAATACACATCTAAACCAAAGTCGGTTGATCTTCTGCTATTTCTGTCTGTTTGCTTTTGGGTTATTTCCATGAGGGAAAGCAGCGCTTTCAGAGGAAGAAGGTATCTCTTAAGTGATAAAATGTAGCTCAGACATTGAAGTTCCAAGCTGAGGGTCAACACACCCTCCCGCCCTGGCAATGATTAAAGGCCTCTTTGAGAAAGCCAGTGTTCTTGAGGATGTTTATGGATGTTCGCTACAAACTTGGCCCACAGCGGGAGCTGAGAGAGGGTTTTGCAGGCTCTTTCCAAGTGCCTTCACAAGTAAGCATTAGAATGGCCCTGTGGCCTACTGTCTTCTTTTCCCTGTCTCCAAGGCTCCAGAGAGGACTGGGGGAGGAGATTCATTCCATTCTCTACCCCCTGTGCCATCTTCACAGGGATACACTTTCATTTAAGTATCACATGAAATGACAAGTGTTAATTACCTAGTTTAAAACTAAGGGCTGGGGCGCCTGGGTGGCACAGCGGTTAAGCGTCTGCCTTCGGCTCAGGGCGTGATCCTGGCATTATGGGATCGAGCCCCACATCAGGCTCCTCTGCTATGAGCCTGCTTCTTCCTCTCCCACTCCCCCTGCTTGTGTTCCCTCTCTCGCATCTGTCTCTCTCTCTGTCAAATAAATAAAGTCTTTAAAAAAAAAAAATAAAAAAAAAATAAAACTAAGGGCTAAGAATGCCGGAGTTTGGAAAAGTCTGCAAAAACTGCAAACAGAGACAAGTTTAAAATGACAGGATGAACACCACAGAATTGAAGAGTACAGCAAACCTCTGGGGACTGCGTCACTCTGAAGAGCTGTGGTTTCCGGATACAAATTGGGGTCTTCAACTGATGTCTGCAGAGGCATGTCAAGAGGTCTATGCATGCTCTGAAATTACATGCCAGGCTTGTGTTTGTGCGTAAGACTGTGTAACGTGGGGGCGCCTGGGTGGCTCAGTCGTTAAGCGTCTGCCTTCGGCTCAGGGCATGATCCCCGTGTTCTGGGATCGAGCCCCACATCGGGCTCCTCCACTGGGAGCCTGCTTCTTCCTCTCCCACTCCCCCTGCTTGTGTTCCCTCTCTCGCTGGCTGTCTCTATCTCTGTCAAATATATAAAATAAAATCTTTAAAAAAAAAAAAAAAGACTGTGTAACGTGAGCACTTGCCTGAAGGAAATCTAGAGTTTTTATTAGGTTCTCAAAGAGGATCAAGACCCAAATAAAGTTAAAAACTACTGTTTATCCACCAGGATAAAAAGTTTTTATTTTATTTTTTCATTTTTAGAGATTTTATTTATTTTTGAGGGAGAGAGCAAGTGAGAGTGTGCACACCCATGCAGCGGGAAGCAACAGAGGGGCAGGGAGAGGGAAAGGGAGAGAATCCCAAGCAGACTCCCTGCTGAGTGTTGAAACCCCACGCAGGGCTCCATCTCATGACCCTGAGATCATGACCTGAGCCGAAACCAAGAGTCAGAGGTTTAACTGACTGAGCCACCCAGAAGCCCCAGGATAAAGACGTATTTTTTAAAAAAAGATTTTATCGATTTATTTATTTGAGAGAGACAGAGCACAAGCAGAGGGAGAGGGAGAAGCAGACTCTCCACTTAGCAGGGAGCCTGATGTGGGGCTCGATCCCAGGACCCTGAGATCATGACCTGAATTGAAGGCAGACACTTAACCGACTGAGCCACCTAGGCGCCCTGTTAAAGATTTATTATTTTAGAGAGAGAGAGAGAGAGAGAGAGAAAAGTAGGGAGGGAGGGAGGGAGGGTGAGAGAAAGAGAGTACAAAAAGCAGAGGGAGAGGGAGAGCCTCTCAAGCAGGTTCCCTGCTGAGCGCAGAGCCTGAAGCAGGGCTTGATCTCACAACCCTGAGATCACGACCTGAGCTGAAATCGAGTTGGACACATAACCGACTGAGCCACCCAGGTGCCCCCAGGATAAAGACTTTTTAAATGTTCTACAGCCCTCTGCTTCCTAGAGTGGTTATAATGAAGCCAGGTGAGCGTTTCCAAGGTGATGCGGTATTACTGCCAGGAGCTTCCACCCTCTCTGTCTGGAAGTCTCCACACGGGCAGCCACCACTCCACTTTGGTGACATGTGGCCTTTGGATAGGCTTTCACATGGTGCTCTTTCTCCCTCTCTCCCTAACCCTCTCTTTCTTCCTCCTCTCTCCCTTCTCTTGAATTTAGTGCCGGGGATAAAAAAAATCTGATTTCACACAAAAATCCAGACTCCTGGCTTCTGTTGAAAAAAGTCAGAAGACCTGACAAGACTGGGATGTCATATGGAGTGACAAGAATCAGCTGGAGCTGAGAAACTCAGCAGCTGCACCCTTCAGATAGGGCAGGCCTGCTCTGGTTTGCTAGTCCTCACCCACCTGTTTTCCTCATTTGTTTCTTGCCTGACCTTGGGCATTTCTGGGTGAATATGTGTTTTCATGACCTCTCCCAGAGCTGATGCCTTCAGAGTCTCCTGATGAGTGTATGAGGTTTCTAGGTTAACTGGTCTTTTTTTTTTTTTTTTAAGATTTTATTTATTTATTTGACAGAAATAGAGACAGCCAGCGAGAGAGGGAACACACAGGGGGAGTGGGAGAGGAAGAAGCAGGCTCCCAGCGGAGGAGCCTGATGTGGGGCCCGATCCCATAACGCCAGGATCACACCCTGAGCCGAAGGCAGACGCTTAACCGCTGTGCCACCCAGGCGCTCCATCTAGGTTAACTGGTCTTAGGCTAGCAGGCTTCAGGAGTTCGATCAGCTTACAGTTTTCCTGTTTCCTGATGTGCAGGTAGGTTTCTTACCATCACTGCTGAGAAAGTGCCTCTGAGGTCTTCCACAAAGTTTTCTAAATGACTGCTTCTATTCTGTTTTACACTCAGAGGCCAGATACCCCCATTCAGTAGATTCCACGTGCGAAAGGCTCTGGCTGAATCTGAGGGCAAGTCTAAAAATGCTAAGTTGGCTTTATTCTCCTCATATTCCCAGAGATCGAGGTCAAAATGAATGAAGTGAGAGTTTGTGGGCTCTTCTATGTATCAAATATTTAGTACAGGCCTTTAAGACACCTGCTTTAATATTTTGGAGTTATTTACTTCCAGGTTCTGAGAAACAGTGTAATTTTTTTTTTCTTCTGATAATAGCTAACGTGGCACCATGTAACAATGATGTCTACACCTCGGTTTTAAAATCAGAAGACAGGTTCTGGGTCCCAGCTTCACTAGGAGCCATGAGACTGCGGGGAAAATTAGTCATTCTCTCTAAGTCTCCCATTAGCATATGTAAGGAATGGGGTCACCACAGCAGACCTCACAGAGCTGTCATGAGCACTAAGGAGACACATGTAAGCACCAGCACATTGGAAGTGTTCAGTAAATGTGGTCTCTTCTTCCGCATCCAGATGTGTGACACTTCCCAAACCGTGTAAGTGAGGAATCGCGAAAGTTGCTCTTACGCTCATGCCATATAATCAACAACTTGTTCTCACCAATGTAACTTTTAAAGCACCTGGAAAGATATTACTTCCTGAGGAAAATATCATCTCTAAAATATCAGCATCAAGAAATGGCATAAAGCTTTAGAAAACATGAATATGTAAAATATGACACGAACAAACTATATAGTTGGCCTTTTCTTTTCTTTTTAAAGATTTTATTTATTTATTTGACAGAGAGAGAGACAGCCAGCGAGAGAGGGAACACAAGCAGGGGGAGTGGGAGAGGAAGAAGAAGGCTCCCAGCAGAAGAGCCCGACGTGGGGCTCGATCCCAGAACTCCAGGATCACGCCCTGAGCTGAAGGCAGACGCTTAACGGCTGAGCCACTCAGGGGCCCCTAGTTGGCCTTTTCTAAAATGCTCATGGGTTTGGTCTGTTGGCACAACTGATAGGAAACACTGATCACAGTCTGATGAATTGGGCAATTCCAAGATCTCTATTGCTCTAACATTTTGTTTCCCCAAAGAAATACCTAACTGACATGCTATAGTTATCTGAAAAATTTATGAAGGAAGAAAAAGGGCTGGGATACATACAATCTCCCAATTATTCTGGGTGATTAAAGAACCTGCGGGGAACTTGGCTACTGCTCCCGTGGAAGGAAAATTGTTTGACTTGGTCAAGAACTCATCTGTGGATTCATCTAGAGGGCTACTCTCTAGAAGGAGGTGGTAGCACTGTCACCTGTTCAATTCCTTAGTCGCCCCAATGGCAATTAAGACAATAATCTGCATTGAGTTTATCAAAGAATAATGCATTAATTCTGAGTTTAAGTGGACAATTTGTATTCCTTACCTTATAAAGATCTCACGTAATGATTGTTAACTCTTTAGAAGTCATAATCTTCAAAATGCTTTGTTCAGTGATACATAATTACAGTTATATACACAAAACGTTAATTGTGACGATAGTACATACCTAATGTTTTAGGACTAATCCTTTGGAGGGCTAATTTATTGGAATTCCAGCCTGAAAAAATGATCTCAATCACTCCTTAGCAAACATGTTTCGCTGCAAGAATACAAACATTTTGGGGCGCCTGGGTGGCTCAGTCACTGGGCGTCTGCCTTCGGCTCAGGGCATGATCCTGGTATTATGGGATCGAGCCCCACATCAGGCTCCTCTGCTGGGAGCCTGCTTTTTCCTCTCCCACTCCCCCTGCTTGTGTTCCCTCTCTCGCTGGCTGTCTCTCTCTCTCTCAAATAAATAAATAAAATCTTAAAAAAAAAAGAATACAAACATTTTGGCTTTATATGGGCCTTTAATTAGGCTATTTATTTCTTTTTATTATATATTATGTGACAACAAAGAATAATGACAATTGCTAATATTTACTGAGTCCTTATAATGTGAAAGGTAATCCTATGAGATAATTATTATTCTCATCTTCATTTTACAGATGAGAAAATGGAGGCCTCATTGATATAGGGCAGAACCAGGTATTGAATCATGGTCTGAGTTAAAGCCTGACCTCACATTATTCCAGAGAGGTAATCAGTAATAGCTAATGGTTCAAAGGACTAATTTGCTCCTTTATGCTGCTACTATGAAGTTGAGAAGTCCAAACTGGAGGAAATAACTAGGATATGACAACACTGTGTTTTGGAACATGAACTCCAGCTTGTGGCTGTTAGGATGAGCATGGGGTTCCATGAGATAAATAAGCAGAAACAGTCACAACAGAAATAGGGGTGAGGGGGCGCCTGGCTGGCTCAGTTGGAAGAGCATGTAACTTTTTTTTTTTTAAGATTTTATTTATTTATTTGACAGAGAGAGGCAGCGAGAGAGGGAACACAGGCAGGGGGAGTGGGAGTGGGAGAAGCAGGCTTCCTGCTGAGCAGGGAGCCCCATGCGGGCTCGATTGCAGAACGCTTGGGATCATGACCTGAGCCAAAGGCAGACACTTAACGACTGAGCCACTCAGGCGCCCCAGAGCATGTAACTTGATCTCAGGGTCATGAGTTCTAGCCCCACGTTGGGTGTAGAGATCGCTTAAATAAATAAACTTAAAAAAAAAAAGAAAAAAGAAACAGGGGTGCCTATTTTTGGCACCACACGTCTACTTCTGGGGACACCACTATAAACACTGGTAGAATACTACAGACGTTTTAAATGTCCAAAGAGTGACTGTCCACATCTAGTGACTATGAAGTAAAAAGAAATGTGCCCAAATGTAAGCAAGGCAAGGGTCAAAAACGGCAATAAAAAGAGAATATTATGTGCATTTCTTGTAGGTGGCAAAAATGGGCTTTCATTAATACAAGGGAAACATTTCCAGGCTCTTACCATATCAACTCTTGTCCAAATAGATTTTCTTTTCGGAAGGAGTCAGAAATTACTAGGGCAAAGGTAGCTAACTAGCTCAAAGGAGGTTAACTTGCTGCCTGAACTCTGAGGCCGCATGATTTACTGCTCCTGAGTGGTGCTGGGCAAGAGAAGAACACACTAGACGGGTGTCCTGGCTCTCTGTGAGACTGTCCGCTTTCGTTTCTCTTACGTGGCATATACTTAACGACCTGTCCTGTGTTAAATGCTGTAGATGTCCAATAACTTGTGATAAAAAACTGGTTAGTAAGCATACTTCAATTATCAGTTTGAGTACTCTTTTTCCTCTCCAATCAAATCTTGAGCTGCTTGAGATCAGGTATCAAGCCACAGAATTCTATCATCATTCCTGAAGTAGCTGGCAAAAAGATGGGTTCTAGATATTTGTAGATGAAAATCAAATCAACATGTATCTGACCCCCTATGGTAGTAATTTCTTTAGAACATCCGAAAGAATCACCTGGGAGTTTGGTGAATCTGAATAAGGGTATCTGAGGGAGAGGCCCAGGCACGTATATTTTAAACAAGTATCTTAGGAGATTCTTATGCACACGGAAGTTTGGGGACTAGAGAGCTGTTACATACTAATAAACAAATGTATAAACCTAAATATACGTTTCAAACAAAGTATGGGTAAGCTGTGAGCAAAATAAAGTTTAACACTTCCAATCTCATTTCCTCTTCTCTCCAATCCCTCCTCTGTCCAATGCCTGAATCATCCTCCTGGAGCAAAATTCTAATCAAACATTTCCTTTGCTCAAAACCTTCTTTACCATAAGAAATTAAAGCTCATAGTTGTAAGCTTGTCGTTTAAGAATCTTTATGGCCTGCTAACAAAGCAACACAGCTTTTTTTTTCCCCCTAAAGTAGGCTACACCCCAATGGTGGGGCTTGAATTCATGACCCTGAGATCAAAAGTCCCATGCTCTATGGACTGAGCCAGCCAGGAGCCCCAACACAACACTTTTTAATAAGAGCACAAAGTTTGGAGGCAGAATGACTGATTTCAAATTCCAGCTCCACCAATTCATAGTGTGACCTCAGGCAAGTCACTTAATTTCTGTGCCTCAGTTTCCTCATCCGTAAAATGGAGATATTAATACTACATGACTGACAGGGGTGTTGATAGGATTAAATGATATGCACTGCACTTAGAATAGTAACCAGCACATAAGTGCAACATAAATGTTAGCTATTACTATTACGATGATTATATCCTACTACTCATCTAGTCACAGAGGACACTTTTGTCCCATCTCTTAATTTCTGCTCTTGGGCATTTTTCTATATCACACTGTTCCTGTCATCTGTAATGCAGCTCCACACCGTGACTGGGTCAAAAGTGTTCAACTGACAGGATCCAAATCTCCTGTCACTTGAAAGTCTTTAATGACTAACCCTCCTCACACCCAAATTAATCTTTCCTGCCTCTGTGCATTAATATAACATTTATTTTTGTGTTTCTTCATCTCCCAGACTGTAATTTTTCCTGTAGAGGCTTGTATACTTAAAACAGTACGTTCTTAGGAAAAGAGAGATGTGGGTTCCAAACAGGTCACATTTATTCTCCCCGAGCCTCCTATTTCCCATTCATAAGTTCAAGATAATAATATCTACTTTGAAGGAGGTTTAAACGACAAACTCTATCCATAGGTTCTCAAAGAGTCTACTGAATAATTAGACTTATTAATAGTTGCACTTACAGAGTGCCAGCTATGTTAGTAGCGTCAGCGCCGAGCACTAGAGCAATTTTCCAACACGTTTATGGAGACAGGCAGGGAAACGCAGAACACTTCAGGCGACCCAGACCGGCTGTTTACAAAACAGCCCTGACAAGAACAAACCAAACTATCTAACTGGGCACGTGCACTCAGCGCCGGCTCTGGGGTGTGCCCAGAAAAGAGAGTAAAACTTCTTCCTATTGGCCTTTCCGAGGGTGACATCGAGACCACCCCCCAAAGGACCGACCAATGGGCTTTTGCGGGGAGGACCCAACGGCGACAGCTGAGGGCATGACAGCGTCTGAGCTCTTTCTCTTCTCCACCAAAGTTGGGGGGTAGCCGCCCTGGGCACTAACAGGGCCTCCTCCTGCCCCGCCAAAGAGCCTCAGTTGGACACAACTTGATTCTCATCTACCCTTTTTTCTTTTTTCTTTTAAAGCACAAGTTCCCATTAGGAGCCGTGAGCACGGAATCACAAGGGCTGGGTTCTAGACCAACCTCAGTGCGAGTTTTGGGGTTTCACTGTCCTTTTTGTGCGCGTCCGTTACCCTATTTTATAACCGGAGCAATCGTTTCGCTTTGGGGCAGGAACTGCCTCGCCAATCAGACTCGAGGCTCAGTCTATCAGGAGTCTGCTGATTTCGGGACGCGCAGCCGCAGGCTGCGGCAGGGGCTCCTGCGGGGCGAGCGTCCCTTCGTCTCCCCTCCAAGGTGCCTGGAAGCGATACCCCCTCCCTCCGGCCGGCTCTGACACTGACGCCCTCGGGGACGCAGACGAGGCCCAGCGACCCGCCGTGCCGACGTGGGGCTCTCGGGGACGGACGGGGGAAGTTGGCCACCCAAGGGTCCGCGCCCCGTGGCCGGGACCGCGGCTGCTCAGGACCCGGGCCTGGGTGAGGAGCCCCGCGCAGCTTCTCTGACCGGTCCCCCACAGCCGTTCTCCACACGCCGCCCCGAAATCGAGCCCGGTTCCCCCCATACCCTCCCCTGCCACTCGGGGGGCTTACCACTCGGCTCCCTCCGGGCCCACTCGGCCGCCGGCCGCCTCCCGGACCTCCGCTGAAGCAGTGGAGAAGGCGGCCACTTCACTTCCGGAAATAGCCTGGGACTGACTGCGGAGAAGCGTGCCCCGGGCCCGCGACCATAGAGGAGAAACCGCACTCTTCTCCCAACCCTCTCAACCCCGCGACCTCCCTGCTGCCTAGAGCGGCCACTCCCCGGCCGAGGACTTTGGCGCATGCGTGCCACCTCTGATCCCCGCCCTTTACTCTCCAGGGACAGACCCAGGGCCCTAGCGTTACACCCTGAGGGTGAGGCGGGTGTCTGGGTCAAGTCGTCCTGGCAGACTTTTTGTGTGCCTGGAGGGAACAGCTTTACCCAGAAATTAAATATTATAAGACCGCACTGTAGTCCCCATAATTTTTTTTTTGCCTTCGTATTTTATGCAGCAAAATCCCAGGACCTTGGCTGAAGTTCTATTTGCAGTATTAACCAGAATTAAAATGACTTTATCACCATGTTTTTCTCCCAATGTCTTGGTTCGTTGAGAATTCATGCTGATTATCTGTTTTAAACCGCTGGCCTGGAGGTTGATAAACTGATCCCTTGGGATGACATTTTTTCCCCGTATAGATCAAATTGCCAAAGAATTAAAAGACTGGTCCTGTGCTAGTGCAGAGAAGTGTGAACTCATTTTCTGGAGAATAATTTGGTACTAGGTATCAGCGTGTGTGTGTTTGTGTGTGTGTGTGTGTGTGTGTGGTAAAAGATACATAACATTTACCATTTTAGCCATTTTTTTTAAGTGTACAGTTCAGTGGCATTAAGTACATTCACATGTTATGCAACTATCACCAACATCCATCTCCAGGACTTTTTTCACCTCCCCATACTGAAACTCCTTACTTGTTAAACGTTTAATAGCAAGCTATCCTCCCCATCCACCCCCCCTTTCTCTCTAGCCTCTGGGAACCCCCATTCTACTTACTATTTTTGTGAATCTGACTGCTCTAGGTACCTCATAAGAGTGAAATCACTATTTGTCTTTTGGTGACTGGCTTATTTCATTTAGCATAATATCCTCAAAGTTCATCTACCTCGTAGCATGTGTCAGAATTTCCCTCCTTTTTAAGGTTGAATAATATTCCATTCTAAGTATATCTGACTTTTTGTTTACCTATTCCTCTGTTGATGGACACTGGGTTGCTTCCACCCTTTGGCTATTATGAATGGTGCTGCTAAGAACATGGGTGTGCAAATACCTATTCAAGCCTCTGCTTTCAATGTTTTTTGGTGTATGCACAGAAATGGAATTGCTGCATTGTATGATAATTCTGTTTTTAATTTTTTAGGAATCCCCATAGTGTTCTCCACAGTGGCCACACCATTTTACCCTCCCACCAACAGCATGCACGGATTTTAACTTCTTAGCTAAGGGATGTGAAAGGGTATCTCATTAGGGTTTTGATTTGCATTAGTGATGTTGAGCATCTTTTTGTGTGTTTATTGGCCATTTGTATACCTTCTTTGGGGAAATGTTTTTACAAGTCCTTTCTCCATTTTTTAATCAGATTTTTTGTCATTGAATTGAGGAAGTTCTTTATATATTAATGATATTAACCCCTCATCAGATATATGATTTGTTAATGTTTTCTCTTATTTCATGGGTTGACTTTTTACTTTGTTGATAGAATCCTTTGATTCACAAATATTTTAAGTTTTGATGTATCCCCATTCATCTATTTTTTCTTTTGTTGCCTCTGCTTTGGGTATCATATTTGGAAAAAAAAATCAGTGCCAAATCCAATATTATGAAGCTTTTCCCTTATGTTTTATGCTAACAATGCTATAGTCTTATAGTTTCACCTCTTAGATTTAGATGTTTGATCTATTTTGAGTTAATTTTTATATGGTATAAACTCCAACTTCATTCTTTGCATATGGCTATCCAGTGTTCCCAACACTATTGTTGAAAGACTGTTCTTTTCCCGTTGAATGATCTCTGCATAATTGCTGTAAATCATATGTCCATATCTGCAAAGGTTTACTTTGGGGGTCTCTATTTCATTGGTTTCTAGGTCTTTATGCCAATACCACTCTGTTTTGATTATTATAGCTTTGTAGTAAGTTTAGATATATATTTAAATTACTTAGATCTTATTTAAATTACTTAAAATTATTTAAGTTACTTAAAATTTAAATTTAAGTGGCCATATGTGTCTAGTACTTTCTGTATTGGACTTCTTAAGCCGAAACAAGAAGACAGAAAGATATTTCAAGCCTGCAGTTTGGCTACCTATCATATTTTTCTTCTTCCTATTCTATGTGAACTCCAGAATTCACATTCAATCTCTACTGTTCACACTAGGGATAGTGAACATAATTGCCTATATGTGAATTTCCATTGAATGAAGCAAGGGAAATGAACTTGTGGAGGGAATTGGTGGGGAAAATATGTCCAGACTCTTGAATTCTTTAGAGTACTTAATACTACCTTTTGGGGGAAAATGGTTATCTTTTCTCCCCAAAACATACAGATTTTGTACTCAATAAATCTTAAACTAAGAGGTGTGAATGCAGGGGAATTGTGATAACTCAGAACTCTAATCAGAACTCTAATCATGTCTTACATTTATTTATACAGTACTCTATAATTCACAGACATTATCACCACTTATCTTCAAGCTTACTTAGTGGATGAAAAAATTGAGGTTTAGGAAGGCTGAATACATTCCAGACCTAATTAATGGCAGACCTAATCTTTGAAAGCAACTTCAGAGTCGGCTTTTGTGAAAGATGAAAGTGAATTCATTCACTCAACCTATGTTTATTGAGCATTTACTGCGCATCAACACCGTTGCAGGTTCTGAGGATCAATGGTATACTCCCAACCAACCAAACCAGCAAGATCTCATCTATTTCGTTCGGCAGTCCCATCGGCTAGTGCGGTAGATAAACGTCCCAGCTTCGCGTGCTCTCCACCTTTCTTAAGTAACCTTCCCTCCTATTCTTCTTTTTCTCCCCTCCGCCCCCCCCCCCC
>NC_048227.1:26915518-27152170 GCF_002007445.2 Ailuropoda melanoleuca
TTTCCCCCCCCCCCCCCCCCCCCCCCCCCAATTATTCTTACTGCAGCACCGGGCTCTTTCTCCTCAGAGCGCTGATTAAAGTTCTTCCAAGTGGCAAGTTTGATTCCTGCCTGACTTTCCCGTTTTACCCCAAGTTAAGCTCCAGCGGGGCGGGGACTTTGTCTCCTCTGTTCATCACTGTATCCCCATCCGTTTCAGAGTGCCTGGCACATAATGTTGCCAGGAATTATTTGTTCACCAACTGGGTGTTAAGACAAGAACATTTCTTCGGAAGCTACGGTCCTACATCTGGCTCCGCAAGCTAGACCACGCCCTGGGGATTCCCATAACCACCCCCCTCCTCTGTCCCTGGAAGGCGTGAAAGGAGCCCAGCCTGGCCCCGCCCCCGCCGCTGACGCGAGCTCACGTGACGCGCGCCGGCGCTAGCTGTTTCCGGAAGTCGGCGCCGCGGTCTCTCCCGCTGCTACCTCCGCTGCTGGAGCGGTCCCCGCGGAACTTTGCGAGTAGAACGGCTGAGGCGGGCCCGGGCGGGGCCGGGGTTCCGGCCACTCTGCAGAATGGAGATAATCAGGAGCAGTGCGTGTCCTCCGTGCACCTCCCCGAGCCCCACGGCCCCCCTCACCCGGCCTACTAGGCCCAGACCAGGGCCGGTTTGCTTGACGGGGCCTGGGGCTGAGGCAGCCCCTCAGGGGTTTGCTTCCCCTTAAGTCTGTGAGCTTTTGGGGGCCCTGTCCCTCTCTGTCCCGTGCATCCCTAGGGGCCTTGTTCTCCTGCCCGGGCATCCCCCAGGGCCGTGTGCCTCTGTGTCCCGTGGGCTTCTGTGGCCCGAGCACCCCCCGCGGCTTGTCCTTCTAAGGCCCGTGCACCTGCTGGGGACTTGACCCCCTCCAACCGTGCACCGGTCGGGGACTTGATACTCTCCGTCTTCTTTATCCTTCTAGGACTTGTTGTTCTCCTGCCCGAGGTCTCAGGATCTCCCAGCCCTTCTTTCCTCTCCCATTAGGAGCTCTTGGGCAGGAAGCCAGGCCACCGTTTCTGAGCCTCTTCTCGGTTTCTCCGCAGATTTTAAGAGTAATCTTCACAAAGTGTACCAGGCCATAGAGGAGGCCGACTTCTTCGCCATCGATGGGGAGTTTTCAGGTATCCCTTGCTTTCAAGCTGGGGGCTGGCAATGCATAGCTAAGGCTCCTCCTGACCCCCTGCCTGTTGGCCGCCCCTCCCTATTTGTGTCCTTGGGTGTTGTAGGAATCTCTGTTTCCTCTTACACGTTTAAAGGGCCTGGAAGAGGTGCGGTGGGTTCCGGCTCTGAGGGTTACAGATCGAGATCATGGTTGTGGTGCCGCTTAACACTGTGACATGCACGTGGTAGGGTTAAGGTCAGGCTTTTTTTGTCTGTATGGTAAAATATGCATAACATAAAATTTACTGTATTAACCCTCTTGAAGTGGTTTTTATAGTTCAGTGGCATTAAGCACATTCACATCATCGTGCATCCTTCTCCAGAACTTTTTCGTTTTCACGAAATGAAGCTATCAGTTGGACAGTAACTCTCCATTTTTCCCTCCCCACTGCCTCTGGCAGCTATTATTTCTGTCTCTATGAATCTGACTATTCTAGGCACTAACTGTCAGTGGAATCATAGAATATTTTTCCTTTGTGATTGACTTTAGGGTCAGGCTCTTGCAGGTAAATGAAGGCATTTCTTTCTCCCTTAGTGAAAGTGTTCATTGCCTACCTCAGCATGGGTGTGTATATGTGTGTAAAACTTTATCAACACGATTGGCAAAGTTTTTTTTTCCTTTGGGTAGAAAGCTAGTTTCTGAGTTGTTGAAGTCAGTATGAATAATTGCTGTAGATATTCACCTTTGCTACTTGATTTTATGTGTCTAAAAACCTTCAGCCCTTTTTGAAGGAATCCATGCTCAGTTCAATATAATACTTACCTTTAAGCCTGAGGTTTCTGGTTGGAGTCACTTCTCTGGGAAGCTAAGTTTTCACCAGAAATAATTTTGGTCTTTGACCTTCAAAATTCCTTTGTTGGGTAAATATTACTCCAAACTGTTGATCAAGACTGGTACTCTAACAATAAGATTACTGCAGGATTCCTAGATGTCTTATGCATTAATCCTTTTGAAAGCAACAAAACTTAATCATAGAGATTGCTTTCTTAAGTCATTATTGTGTTTTGAAACCTGTTTTAGGCACTACACCGCCTGTCATCCAATTAAAGCATTCACCTCTCTAAATTCATTATTACAGTGTTTAGCTTGGTGGTAAGTGAAATTAATTCTCGTTTTGAAAAAGTGAAGTAAGGAGCACTTCTGATTAATCTTAATTTACACGAATATGAAATTACATGCCATTCACTAGTTGACTGATGTTTTTACATGACTATTAAGAAAACGTTTATTTCTTAAAATTAGGAATCAGTGATGGACCTTCAGTCACTGCATTGACAAATGGTTTTGACACTCCAGAAGAAAGGTATAAGAAGCTTAAAAAGGTAAGTGGATGTGCTCGAACATCTTTTTTTCCCCCCACATTGGTCTTCTTTACATTGAATTATGAAGAAATGTTATCATTAAACTTGCATGTTAACTTCTCTAACCCTGCTGTGAAATGATATTTTAGTGATGTTAAAAATAACAGCAAAAATAATTGTTTGCTGGAAAATATTTTGGGGAAGGTTTAGTATTTTCAGTGTTAATTTGATTTGTAGGGAATATGATGTGGTTATTTTATGATTTGGAAATAGGCCCAATATGATGCTGTGGTTGGTGGATAGGTGCTTAATTGGGAAAAGTATTAAGAAGCGTATGTAAATTAATAATGCTTCTGATACATAATGTGTAATCTGTTGTAATTGGAAGTATTCTGCTAAAAGTCAAATTGAGTAGTTAGAAAGCCCATCTGATTGAGAGTATTCTTGCTCACGTCAAATATACAACACTGATTTGACAAGTGTTTTGTTTCCCTTTTCCAGCATTCCATGGACTTTTTGCTGTTTCAGTTTGGCCTTTGCGCTTTTAAGTATGACCACACAGATTCAAAGTAGGTTGTTTTAATAAGCGGTGGATTTCTTTTTTCCTGGTGTAATATGGCCCACTAAGTCTCCTTTTGTCTTCTCTCCTGCAGGTACATAACAAAGTCATTTAACTTCTATGTGTTCCCAAAACCCTTCAATAGATCCTCACCAGATGTCAAGTTTGTTTGTCAGGTTGGTAGCATAATTGATTTTCTTCTGCTATGAAGTGCTGATGGGGCAGTGCAGAAATGTGGAATCAGAATTCTTTTTAAAATTTGGTTCTACCACCACCTTTGGGTTTTTAGCAAACCATTTCACCTCTTTCAGTTTTAGGGTGGCAAATTTAAGACACTGCTCTTTTCCTCTTTCCGTTAGAATCGGGGTCAGAGCAAGAGACAGGCAGATCGAAACCAGAACATGGGGTTTATTATTAGCAAAGCTGACTTTGGGAATATGGCTTTGTAATGTGTTTCTGTTTGGGATTTTTAATATCTTACCCCTGATTTGAACCTATAGATCAGGTCCTTCAGGCTTCTTCCCAACCCATTCTCTTTGTACTTATCTCCAAGGTTAGAGCTTTATTCTCTAGAGGAACAGAGTATGTGTGTATCCTGTTTCAAAAGAGAGAACCCAGAAGTGGCTAAAGTCATATGCTCAGTTCTGTTTTCATCGTTCCCCAGTGAAGAAAGAGTCCACAGTTTCCTCCTGAGGAGGAGAGGTCATACTTTATAAGCCAAGGTGAGGATTCAGGGAGGTTGCCCTTTAGAACATCGCCTTTAGAGCTGGAGCTCATCTGGTAGACCTCAGTAAATATCAGTTTCTTCTTTCTATTCTCTTAATAATCTGTTATAAAGGATAAGGAGGGTGTGAATAAGTGGTGTAGTGTATGGATACGTGATTAGAGACAAGGGATGATCTTTTTTCCCCGTATAATCTTGTGTCCTTGCTTCTCTCTCAGCAAAGTTAGCTCATTTGAGTCTTGCCATCCTTCCCTTCTGCATGTAAGTAGTAATGCAGTTAATAAAGCCTGGAGGGTAGGCTTCTGAGTGACTGAGCCTTGCCAGATTCTTTCTGTAATAAGGCAAGTGAAATTACAAGTTAATCATATGCCTGGGGCTGAAGAGGAAAGGTGAAGGTTATTTTGGTTTCATAACCTGGTTTCTTAAATTAACAAGTAGGCCTTTATTCTGCATTCAGTTAATAGCTATTTACCAATTACCTTAGTAGGCGATACTAATCAAACAGTATTTGTAGATTCTCACTGAGAAAAAAATAGGCTCTGTCTGGCAATTTGTGTGGATAAAGTTTTCCAGCAATACCAGGAGAAGACAGAAATGTAAGTAGGTTGCATGACGTTAGCTGGGCGTCAGCTGGGCAAAAGCAGACATTGGCAATGAGACACCTTAGGGATGAGGCTTTGTTCTAAATACAAACACAAGTACAGATACTCTAGGTACGTACTGGAAGCAGGTCAGAAGAACTCTTACTGTTGTACACAGCTCTTCTGTGGTCACACCTGGAATACTTAATGCAATTCTAGTTGCCAGCCACCATTTAAAAAACAAACAAAAAAAGATTTGATAGATTTGAACAGGCCAGAGACTCATGTCTAAAATGGACAGTGAGGGGCGCCTGGGTGGCTCAGTCAGTTAAGCGTCCGATTCTTGATTTCGGCTCAGGTCATGATCTCAGGGTCATGAGATAGAGCCCCAAGTCAGGCTCCACAATCAGCGTGGAGTCTGCTTGTCTGCTTGTCCCTCTCCCTCTGCTCCCCACCTCCCTCCCCAACTCACATACACATGTGCTTGCGTGCTCTCTGGCTCTCTCTCAAATAAGTAAAAAAATAAAATCTTAACAAAGTACAATAAAATGGACGTTACGATTTTTTTTTTGGTCTGGAAAAGCAAAGTCAGAGAAAAGGATTAGACTTAGTATGTAAACTTGTGAATTGTGTGGATAAGGTGAATGATAGTATCTTTGAATTTTGTTTTGTTTTGTTTTCCATCCAAGGTGGTTTCTGTTTTGTTTAAAATTCTAGGACTGTTGGGACGTCTGGGTGACTCAGTTGGTTAAGCATTTGCCTTCGGGTCAGGTCATGATCCCAGGGTCCTGGGATCAAGTCCCACATCAGGCTTCAATCCCACATCAGGCTCCTTGCTCAGCAGGGAGCCTGCTTCTCCCTCTACCTGCCGCTCCCCCTGCTGTGTGCATGCTCTCTCTCTCTCTCTCTCTCTGACAAATAAATAAAATTGTAAAAAAAATAAAATTCTAGGACTGTAGTGGAGTTGGATCTTACAAGGAAGTGAGCATCTAAAGTCAGAGAGTGGGGCAAAAATTGTGTCTAGGCAAAAATCACTCTTGGAAAGCTCTTATCACCCTTAAAACAGGGTCGGGGAGTAGAACAACGTAATAGGCTCTTTGAAAAATAAGTGTCTGTACACACAGTGAGATGCTCACACACTAGGCAGGATATGGAAGAACGGGCAGACTAAGAACCACACATACTCCCAGGGAGTGTACCCATCCAGTGGGATGGGAGGCATTTACATTACCTAAAAAAATTTTTTTGAGTACAGTCGATAAATAATATTACATTAGTTTCAGGTGTACAACATAGTGATTCAACATCTCTGTATGTCATGCTGTGCTCACAAGTGTAGCTACCACCTGTCACCGTACAAAGACTGTTAACATATTATTGATTGTTTCCTATGCTGTACCTTTTGATCCTATGACTTACTCATTCCATGACTAGCAGCCTGTACCTTCCACTCCCTTCACCCATTTTGCCCATCCCCTTCCCTCTTCCCCTCTGGCAACCATAAGTCTGTTCTCTGTATTTTAGGCATTTACATTGTTTTCATCTCTTTTTCTTCTCTTTTTTTTTCTAGCTGAGCATCAGATGTTGACTTTATTGAAGTTAATACATAAATGATTGTGAAATATCAAAACATTCCTGCTAGTTGTAGAGTAAATGAGTTTTTTTAATACCCTGTTCCCTGTACCACCTCCTTCCCCATTTCACTTCTTTTTCCTAACTTAGTTTTTAAAGATTTTATTTATTTATTTATTTATTTATTTAAGAGAGTGAGTGTGCGAGAGAAAGAAAGAACACAAACAGGGAGAAGGGGCAGAGGGAGAAGGAGAAGCACACTCCTTGCTGAGCAGGGAGCCCGATGCAGGACTCAAGACCAGGATCCTGAGATTATGACCCGAGCTGAAGGCAGACGCTTAACTGACTGAGTCATCCAGGCGCCCCTCCTTTTTCCTAACTTTTATATACTTGTATACATACACAGATTTCCTCCACTTATGATGGTGGCAAGTCCCAATAAACCCATTGTAAGTTGAAAACGTTGTAAGTCAAAACTGCTTTTAATACCCCTGACCTGCAGAACCTCATAGAGTAGCTTACCCTACCTTAAACATGCTCCGAACACTTAAATTAGCCTGCTGTTGGGCAAAATTATCTAACACAAAGCCTATTTTGTAATATAATGTTAAAAATCTCGTGTCATTTATTGAATACCATATAGAAAGTGAAACATAGGATGGTTATATGGGTGCGGCACCTGGCTGGCTCAGTCTGGAGCATGCAACTCTTGATCTCCGGGTTGTGAGTTTGAGCCCCATGATGGGTTAAAAATGACATCTTTTTTTTTTTTTAAAGATTTTATTTATTTTTTTGACAGAGATAGAGACAGCCAGCGAGAGAGGGAACACAAGCAGGGGGAGTGGGAGAGGAAGAAGCAGGCTCATAGCAGAGGAGCCTGATGTGGGGCTTGATCCCACAACGCTGGGATCACGCCCTGAGCCGAAGGCAGATGCTTAACCGCTGTGCCACCCAGGCGCCCCTAAAAATGACATCTTTAAAATGGTTGTATGGGTACAGAATGGTTGTAAGCACTTGTGTTTACCTGGTTGGGTGGGAGGGAGCTCCCACTGCCCAGCATCATGAGAGAATATTGTACTGAATAGATCACTGGCCCAGAAAAGATCCAAATTCAAAATTCGAAATATCGTTTCTACTGAATGCATATTCTTTTGCACCACTGTGAAGTGGAAAAATCCTAAGTTGAACCATTATTAAGTCAGGGACCATCTGTATCCATAGGTTTACCCACGTATATCTAACTTTACCTTTTTTTTTTTTTTAAAGATTTTATTTATTTATTTGACAGAGAGAGAGAGAGCCAGCGAGAGAGGGAACAAAAGCAGGGGGAGTGGAAGAGGAAGAAGCAGGCTCCCAGTGGAGGAGCCTGATATGGGGCTCGATCCCAGGACCCTGGGATCACGCCCTGAGCCGAAGGCAGGCGCTTAATGACTGAGCCACCCAGGTGCCCCTAACTTTATCTTTTTAAAAAAATATATGCAGAATCCTGATACTCCTATTTTATGTAACATATATTTTCCACTCAACATAGTTTCTTCATATTTCATAGTGTGGCTGTATGTAATTTATTTAATTGGAATTTAGAAGTTTTCCAAAGGTTCCTTTTTCTTTTTTTTGAGAGAGAGCAGGGGAAAGGGCAGAGGGAGAGGGAGAGAGAATCCTAAGCAGGCTCTGCACCTAGCACAGAGCCTGACACGGGGCTCTATCTCACGACCCTGAGATCATGACCTGAGCCAAAACCAAGAGTCAGATGCTAAACCGACTGAGCCCCAAGACGCCCCAAAGTTTCCCTATTTTAACAATGTTATAGTCAGCATTCGTGTATAGTGTATCTTGGTGTATATGTGGGATTTTTTTTCTTTAAAGCTCTGTGTCCAATGAGGGGCTCCAACTCAGGACCCTCAGATCAAGAGTTGTATGCTCTAGTGACTGAGCCAGCCAGGTGCCACATACATGTAGGAATATTTTTATAGGATGTTTAAAAAATATTTTATTATTTATTTGAGAGAGAGAGCGCATGCGCTTGCACGCACGCACACATGAGTGGGGGGAGGGGCAGAGGGAGAAGGAGAAGCAGGGCAGGAAGCCAATGTCGGGCTCTATCCCAGGACCTCAGGATCATGGCCTGAGCCAAAGGCAGACGCTTAACCCACTGAGCCACCCAGGTGCCTCTATAGGATTTTTTATAGATTTCCTAGAAGGGGAATTGCTGATTCATCAGGCATATGCATTTGAAATTTTGATAGCTGCCTGAAATTGTTCTCCCAAGTAGCTGTGCAGCTGTGCTCATTTTTTTGAATCCTGAAAACGGTACATTTAGGACAAATCAAAGGTAATGGATACTAAGCCCAAATAGATTTTGTAGGGACAACGATTTTTTTAAATTACGGTAAGAAACACATAACAAAATTCACCATTTTTTTTTTTTAAAGATTTTTTATTTATTTATAAGACAGAGATAGAGACAGCCAGCGAGAGAGGGAACACAAGCAGGGAGTGGGAGAGGAAGAAGCAGGCTCATAGCAGAGGAGCCTGACGTGGGGCTCGATCCCATAACGCTGGGATCACGCCCTGAGCCTAAGGCAGACGCTTAACCGCTCTGCCACCCAGGCGCCCCAAAATTCACCATTTTAAGTAGTAGTTTTCTTTTTTTTTTTTTTTGTTAAGATTTTATTTATTTGGGAGAGAAAAAGAACGAGCAGGGGGGAGGAGCAGAGGGAGAGGGAGAGGGAGAAGCAGACTTTCTGCTGAGCAGGGAGCCCCAATGTGGGTCTTGATCCTAGGATCCTGGGATCGTGACCTGAGCCGAAGGCAGATTAACGGACTGAGCCACCCAGGCACCCCTAAGATAGTCTTTTTCACATCCTCACATTTTTAAAAAGAATTTGTGTTGGCTAATAAAGGTAAATACCGTATTTACCTTTTAACACAACACTTAAAGAATGAGTAAAGGAAAAATTGGAAGAGAAGAAAAATGAAGATGTGCTTAGTTTGGTGTGATTACAACACAGAATTTGTGCCAAAGAAAGTCTCCGCTGTTTGTCTCTGCGTTTCTTAGCAGCTAAGGGGGGGAGACAAACACACCTCTGTGGCACATAGGATCAGAACAAAGCAGGGTTCAGAATACCTTTCGTTACCATAAAGAAATCACGAATGCAGAAACCCTTGCTTTGGCTACATGTCGGAAGTGAATACCATCTTGAGTGTCATGGGACTGGTACAACGTCCCTCATCCCGGCTGATGGTATCCTGTCAAAGTACAGTTCAGGAAAGGTAGTTCTATGAGGAACCAGATCGGAATGACTTGGGTGTGTCACCCTCTCATGTTCTGACTTAAAACAAGAAATTAGAGTAGCTACGGTCAGATTTCCTGTTCTTCAGTCACATCGAGTCAAGAATTTTGTGATTTGCCATTCGTGTGTACCATGTATGGTAATATTTTCTTAATGTTTTCATTTAAACTTCTATATTTTGGCTCACTCTAGGTTTGAGGTATGTATGTGTAATCGGTCTTGTTACTGGGATCTTTTCTCTATTTTGGATCTTGAATGTAAAGACCAGCCTATGAAGATTTTGGGTTTTTCAGAATCAACCTTGGGGTGGATGTTGATGTGTTACAACTTGCACATGTGAGCTACTTTAAACTTGAACTGGTGGTGAGAGACTATCAGTACATTTTATTTCTTTTTATAGTTTCTTCCTCAGTACAGTGTTCAGGAGTTTTCTGCATTTTGGGAGAATATGTGTTTACCCATCATATTTTTCTTAAATATTGTGAAACAAAGGGTATTTGTTTTATAAGGTCTAAAAGAGAAGAGCCCAGATAGTTTAAATGAAAGGGTTATTTGTCAGCCTTGGAGTAGAAATTCTAATTTTCTGACCTTTGGCATGCTATTTTCTTGTCTGTCTGCCTTTGTTTACACGTGCGAATTACCTCCCTGCTTCTGTTCACTTATCTGCCACCAACATCACCAAAACTGTATATTCTGTTCCCTCTTGTTTCAGAGCTCAAGCATTGACTTTCTAGCAAGCCAAGGATTTGATTTTAATAAAGTTTTCCGCAATGGTAAGATGATATGTGGCTTATCCTTAGAGCTTGTAAATTTGGATTTGGTTGAGAATGATCTTTTTGTGCCTGCCATCTGAGACAAAATCTCAGAGTCTGAGATAGGAATTTTTAAAATCTTTAGCCTAGTCTACCATGAACCGAATGGGAAGAGTAGACCCTACTTCATTTCGCTCTAACAAGGCCTCACCAACTCCTGATCTTACTGATTGGGGTTTATTCTACTGGTGTGACTCCGTGATCCTAACAGGCCCCCTGTGGGGAGTCACTGCCCTGTTTTCTTCCAGTGAGACAAGCGGCAGAGTACTTTAAAAAGTAGCTGTATGCTAGTAATGTTCTAATGAAAAACTCCCTTTTTTCAAGCAGTGCTTTTTATGTACTTGGAGACAGTTTCTCATGGGAGGGAAAAAGTCTGCGTGGACAGCACGGTCAGGACGGCTAACTAACTGGGTGGTGTGACAGGTGGGCGGACACCTTGAGGAAAGGGACTGGATCTCATTCATTTCAAATCCCCGGTGCATAGCGTGAGTCCTCTTCCATGTCAGGGAAGTGATCCTAATATTCATGAGTGAACATTGGGCGTTAAAGTCCCCATGAGAGTGCTTTTCCTTCCTTTATTTCCTGAAGAGTGTTTCCGTGCGGTTTTAAGCACCTGCTGTTATAAGGTCAGTAACTACTTTTAATTATCCTCACAAATCATATTCTTTTCCACTGTGAAGGCCGAATTATTGAGTGAGTTCAGAAGGGAGATTTTTCTCAACAAATGTACTGGAACATAGACTTAAAAAATTCTCTCCCCCCTCAGCAGGATTGTCTTGCGAACCCTTTAGAACCTGTGCCATAGTGTTTTTTCATTGCCTCACTGGTGCTTCATCTTCATTTTTATCGATGATTTTAGTTTTTGGAAATACTAAAAAAAAGAATTTTGGAGCCCAGACCTCTTAACACTGTACACGAGCCGGCTGGGCAACACCATCTGGGTGTTGTACAGTTCTTTTTCCTTTTGGTTCATGCTTGACTCTGAAAGCCATTATAAAATACAAGTTCCAAGGGGCACCTGGGTGGCTCAGTTCGTTAAGTGTCCAACTCTTTTTTTTTTTTTTTTTAAAGATTTTATTTATTTGACAGAGATAGAGACAGCCAGCGAGAGAGGGAACACAAGCAGGGGGAGTGGGAGAGGAAGAAGCAGGCTCATAGCGGAGGAGCCTGATGTGGGGCTCGATCCCATAACGCTGGGATCACGCCCTGAGCCGAAGGCAGATGCTTAACCGCTGTGCCACCCAGGCGCCCCAAGTGTCCAACTCTTGATCTCAGGGTCATGAGTTCAAGCCCCTCATTGGGCTCCATGCTGGGTGTGGAGCCTACTTTAAAAAATAAAATAAATTAAATATGAATTTCAAACGTAGTTAGAGCACTATATTGGAATAAGTGTAGAAATCTTTCGAAGGAACTACTTTAACCAGCTTCTCTGGATGTATAGTTTCTAGCCTGATGGTTTTATTTTCACAAAAGGAGAGAAACAGCCAAGTTGGAGTGTGCCTCATTCTCCTTGTTTTATAGCCAGACCTTAAAATATTTTCATCACAACTGAATCAGGACTCCCAGGACATCTATCATGACCAGACTCTTATCCCCACGCCGTTGCTGGTACTTTCTCAATATGATCTAGACCCTCCCTTCTCTTCTTTATCAGTTCTTTCCACTTGGCTCCGTAAATGCTGGACCCTTCTCTCCTGACAGTCTTCTTGGAAGTGCCTTTCATTTCCTGGCCTGGAATGGAACCAGGTGACTCCTCTTTTGCTCCCCTGCCCTTGCAGCCCTCTGGAACTCAGGTGGTTTTACCACTCTCATTTTGTCTGTCCAGGCAGGCATCCATCGGTTTGCTTGTTCCCTGTGCTGCTTGCAAGCCTCTTGGATTCCCTCTGCCCTGGAGCCACTGTTGGCAGGGATGTGTCACTCCTCTTTCTGCCAATTTCATGGGCGTGGCATTCAGGACAGCCTTGGCTTTGGCTTACTGTCTTCTCTGTACTTCTGCCTCCCTCCTCATTGTGGGTGACATCAGCATCCATGGGGACAACCAGCAAACGCTCTGTCTTTGTTTCTTGACCAGGCGTGCAGTGGTCTTTGCTTGTACGTCCCCTTAGTTATCTCGGTCCTCTACCCATCACGGGTCTTATCTACCCATCACGGGTCTTATCACCACTAACTGTGCCCACCTCCAGCATTTCTCATGCTGACAGCACTACCTCTTGTCCTTTCGTTTACTTCATCTCATTACTTGTGATGTTAACTTGTTTTTTCCATTGTGGAAAAAGACACACATCATTTACCATCTTAACCGTATTTAAGTATTCTGTTCAGTGAATCTAAGGACATTCCTGTCATGCAGCTGTTGGTGTAAACAACATTGATCACTTTTTTACCAATTAATTTTAACATCGACTGATGATTCTTGCATGGAACGATTAGTATTGCTGATAGTCGTGATTTTTCCAATTCCATCATTGTAGAAAGTTCATTAGTGTCCCCATGACCTTTAATGCCACCCATATCTTGATGATCCCTAAATAGATATCTCAGTACCTTTCTCCTGAGTGTTAGGCTTATATCTACCACCCTTAATTTACGTATACCCTAAGTGATTTATATATCCAGGAGATAGCTTTTGATTTTCACTCCTTGGGCCTAAACTGTTCTTTACCCAGTGTTCCCCACCTCCATAGTAGACTTGTCATCTACCCAACCGCTTACACCTAATAGTCAGATGTCACTTTTGATCTTGCTCTTCCCTTAATTCCTCCCTTCTAGTATATCAACAAGTTCTCTCTTTCCTATCACTCGAGTCATTCTCTTCATCTCTATAGTCTAAGCTAGGTCACAAACCATGACCCCTTGCCTACTTTGTAAATAAGGTCTTATTTTAAATAAAGCCATTTCCGTTCTTTCACCCCTTGTGTATGGCTGTTTTCATGTTGCAAGAGCAGAGCTGACTGGTTGTAACAGAGCTCCCCATGTGGCCCACAGGCCTGGAGCATTTACTGTGTGTGCCCTTTTAAGAGAAAGTTTATTGACCTCTGATGGAAGCAGTTACTTGTGGCCTGGACAGTTGCTTTTGACTGACTTCCCTACTTCAGCCCTCACAGGAGTCAAAATGATCTCTTAGAAACGAGAAGCAGATAGTGTAATTATCTTGCTTAAAATGTTCTAAAGATACTCCATTGCTCTTAGAGTGAAATAAATTCTTACCCTGACCTGTAAAGGCCCGCGCAATCTGGTGCCATCCTCTCCATGACGATATTGAGCCATTGTCCTGCTCACTGTGTTCTGGTCACACCAGCTTCCTTGCTGCTGTGGGAGCAGTCTGGAGTAGCCTGTCCTCTGTACCTTTATACTGGTTCCCCTGCCTGAAATACTCTGCTCCTGGCTCTTTGCCAGCCTGATTCATTCTTATCCTGTGGGTTTTCACTTACAATGACCTTCTCTCATCATCTTGTCGGAAGTCGTTCCCTTCACCACAGAGCAGGATGTGTCTCTCTTGTTCACTCTTAGACCCCTTGTGCCTGATACAGTGCCTGGCCCAGTTGAAGTGCCAAATAAGCATTTGTTGGGAGAAGAATGAACGATGGGAGCGAATGAATAGACTGATGTGTTTCAAAATCATTTGCTTTTTCTGTTGATTTTTTTGGGATGTAGTTATATATGTTCGGTCTTTCCTGAGTGTTTTAGATTCACAGGTTTGTTCAAGAATTTTTATGTTAAAATTTTTATGTTTAGTTATTTGTGCTAATGCATTATTTTTAAAATTGCATTTAGGAATCCCGTATTTAAATCAGGAGGAAGAGAGACAGTTAAGAGAGCAGTATGATGAAAAACGTCTGCAGTCCAATGGTGCAGGAACTCTGTCTTACGTATCTCCAAACACTTCGAAATGTCCTGTGACAATTCCTGAGGACCAGAAGAAATTTATTGACCAAGTGGTGTAAGTTCCAAAACTGAAACCAGATGTGCATTATGTAAATGGATGTTGGGGCCGAACTGACAGCTGTATTTTTTTTTTAACATTTTATTATTTATTTGAGAGAAAGAGAGAGAGTGCGTGCACACAAATGGTGGGGGAGGGGCAGAGGGAGAGGGAGAAGCAGGCTCCCCGCTGAGCAGGGAGCGTGACTCGGGCTTTGATCCCAGGACCCTGAGATCACTCGGGCTTTGATCCCAGGACCCTGAGATCATGACCCTAGCCAAAGGCTGACGCCCAACTGACTGAGCCACCCAGGCGTCTCCTGACATCTGTATTTTAAGCTTGAGCTGTATACATGCAGTACACGCAAGTGTGGTAGGGTGAATGGCAGGATTTCATTGTTTCATACCTGAATTGTGTAATCACAGCACATTGTAAAATAGAATTCTGTGTACTGTTCTTAGACTTCCCATGTGTTCTGAGCAAGAGACACTCTCAGCCAGTGGGCATACCTCCTGCATGGATCCAGGGCCCCATAAACACTATCCAGTTTTCCTGAGGGCAGAGTAATGAAACAGGCCCATCTAGATATTTGCAACACATCTCAATTTTTGTTTTGTTTTATATTTATTTTTTTAAAGATTTTATTTATTTGAGAGGGGGCGAGAGAGAGCATGAGAGGGGAGAGGGTCAGAGGAGAAGTAGACTCCCTGCTGAGCTGGGAGCCCAATGCAGGACTCAGTCCCGGGACTCCAGGATCATGACCCGAGCTGAAGGCAGTCGCCTAACTAACCGAGCCACCCAGGCGTCCCTATTTTGTTTTTTGAATGAAGTTTCTGACTATCACACAGGCCCCTGGAGGAGTGTCTGGTTTTACTGAGTTTCTGGCACAACTGCTTTACTAGAAAAGTAAAAATTAATTACTGACTTAATTTTACTTGTATAGTTGACACACAATGTTCCATGAGTTTCGGGTGTGCAACATAGTGATCTGACAGGTTTATACATTATGCTGTGTTCACAAGTGTAGCTCCTACCTGCCCCATTACTTCACTGTTACAGTGCCATTGATGGTAGTCCTGATGCTCTGCTTTTTATTCCCATGACTGACTTATTTAATTTTTTTTGGCTTTATTTTTTTTTCATTTAAATTCAATTAACATATAATGTGTTATTAGTTTCAGAGGTAGAGTTCAGTGATTCATCAGTCTTATATAATACCCAGTGCTTATTACATCATGTGCCCTCCTTAATGTCCATCACCCAGTTACCCCATTCCCCCACCCCCTCCCCTGTGACTTACTTATTTCATAACTGGTGGCCTGTATCTCCCTCTCCCCTTCACCCATTTTGCCCAACCCCTTGCTCCCCCTCCCCTAGAAAAGTAAAAATTTAAATTACTTGTATTGATGAATCCTTGAGAAGTTTCACTAACTCATGAATAACAACAAAAAGAATATGTCCAAATAAAGTTTTTTTAAAAAAAGATTTGTGTAGTTAGTTTTAGAGAGAGAAAGAGGAGGAGAGGGAGAGAGAGGAAGCATGAGCAGGACGGGCAGAGGGAGAAAGAGAGAGAATCTCAAGCAGATTCTAAGCTGAGCAGGGAGCCCCACGCAGGGCTCAATCTCACAACCCTGAGATCATGACCTGTGCCGAGACCAAGAGTTGGATACTTAACCCACTGTGCCCCCCCAGGTGCTCCTGCCCCCTGCAAAGTATTTTTACATATAATCACGTATAACCTGATTGGGTAGAGTTACATTGTCTTACGTTCTTATAGTGAGATTGCTTCTGAGTGTGATTATTCTGTTGGGTTATGACTTCATTCCTTTAAGATATTGATGGTGATGTTTTCATTCTAATTCCTCAGAGAGAAAATAGAAGACTTATTACAAAGTGAAGAAAACAAGAACTTGGATTTAGAGCCATGTACTGGGTTAGTTGCCCTGAGTATTTTCATGTGTTCTTTTGCTGTAGAGGTGGGTGATTGTGCATGTGCTCCATTTTGGTGTTCGAAACACGCATTCGTAGTCTTTTTATTATTTCTGCGTTCCCGAGATGTAAGCACTAACTCGAGCATTAACGCAGTAGGGACAATGGTATATTGAGGCATCGAATGAACAGTTTGTCCTGTCCTGGAGGGGAGAAAACCCTTGTGCATCTTTGGCTTCAAGTTACGCTCCAGAGTGGCATAATTACTTTAGCCTTGAAGAGTGCCTCTTACCTGAAGGCTTAAAGAGAAAAATTCACTGTCAGCCCAGTTTTATCCTTTTAATTTCTCTCTGGAGTAAAAAACATCAGCGTTTTAAAGAGGCAGTGACTCAGACACCTTACTTCCCTTTTAATTTTACTATGTGAGTAGCTTCACAGAAGCAGTTTAATGCATGTGTCTACTTTAAAGTCATTGTACAGCCACAGGAAGTGATACTGTGGTCAGACCAGAACTTTTTACCTCTTGGGTAAATGTGATATAAAAACATTAAAGAAGATTCTGATGAAGGCAAGTGATGAGGGATCCTGCCACTCAGATATCCCACCTGTATTTTGTTTGTGTGTTACCTGTCACTTCTCATGGCGTCGCTTTTAAAAATTAAATGTCTTTCCCCAGCCAGTGCGTGATCGGTTAGGATTTTCTTTTAATGAGCCCAAATCAGTACTTTCTCTTTTGTTTTTATAGGTTCCAAAGAAAACTAATTTATCAGACTTTGAGCTGGAAGTAAGTGTTATTATAAGTGAGAGCTCTGTGAGGGACCCAGGATTTGAAACTAAATACAATCTTTTAGCTCTCTTCACTTTGGAGATTCTGTAGCTTTTGGTGATTTGACCATACCATGCCCTTGGGCAGTGCTTTATTATGCTACTTCCCCCTACTTCTTAAGTTCCGTGAATACCCGCTAGTTTTCTTTGTTATTATTTTTAGCAGGTGCATTTAAGCCTTTAAAATTTTCTTTTCATTGTCACTTTGGCCTTAAGTCCGTTAAGTTCTGGATGTATAGTGTTCTGTTCCTTGAAGGTATATGATACAGTTGGGTTTTTGAGATCTAGAAAAGAGTTAGGTGAATGCTCTTTCTAAAGCAGGGGTTGGATCATGGGTGGGTTTCAGGAGGTCTGTGAATCCCCTGAAATCATATCCATAATTTTGTGCATGTATTTTTCTTTTTTTTTTTTTTTTAAAGATTTTTATTTATTTATTTGACAGAGATAGAGACAGCCAGCGAGAGAGGGAACGCAAGCAGGGGGAGTGGGAGAGGAAGAAGCAGGCTCATAGTGGAGGAGCCTGATGTGGGGCTCCATCCCGCAACGCCGGGATCACGCCCTGAGCCGAAGGCAGACGGTTAACCGCTGTGCCACCCAGGCGCCCCTGTGCATGTATTTTTCTGCAGGTGTTTCCATTGGTTTCTCTGTATTTTCACTTTTTTTTCCTTTTTTTTTGAGAGAGAGAGAGAGAGAGTATGTGTGTGCACCTGAGGGGGGTGGTAAAGGGGGGCAGAGGGTGAGGGAGAAAATCTCAAGCAGACTCCATGCTGAGCATGGAGCCTGACGCGGGGCTTGATCTCATGACCTTGAGATCGTGACCTGAGCTGAAATCAAGAGTCAGACGCTTAACTGACTGAGCCATCCAAGCGCCCTATCTCTGTATTTTCAAGTGGGTCTCTGGCACAAAAATCGAACATCAGTGTTGACCAGTTGGATGTTTGTATTTGATGTTGGGGCTCTTGTTCTCCCATTAGAGTCTACTAGTGATATGTACTTGGAATTTACTTTGAACAAAACAGGAAAAGGGCCATTGTCCTCTGACTACGCTCCTTTCCTGTCATGTTACCCTTGCAGTGTACTTTGTGTGGGTTCCCGATTCCTCTCCTTGGGTGTTGCAAGCTACCGTGCCAAACTACAGCAGAGTTACTTGTCTCAAATCTCCTCTATGTATGCCCCCTATCGTCTAAAATGACCTTCACAATTTCACTTAGGAAGTAAATGTTATTATATTTGGAAGCAAGATTTGACTGTGTGGTAATGAGCTGACTGTATTATGTGATGCATGACATCACAGAAGATGCCTGTGTCCTAAAAATTAATTTGAAATCAGATACACTTCTGCCTTTTAAAAGCAGATATAGGGAAACCATTGGCAGCTGAAATATTATGGACTAGACTTACTATAAAGTCTTCATTGTAGTAGTATTTATTTTATATTTAATAAAACTTTATTGAATTATAATTGTAGACTTGCTTTAAAATATCTAGGATTTTAACTGTCATTGTCTCATCTAGTGATGTCCTGTTGTCTCTCTCCTCTTTAGGTATCCCAAAGGCATTCACGTTGACACTTTAGAAACTGAAAAGGTAACCCCAAGAACTGTCCGGGGCCAAACCCATGCAGTGATACATTGAACATGCTCAGAGTCAGGACTGACTCCTGGCTCCACTTCCTGTGAGCTGGGTGACCTTGGGCAAGTCAGTTCACCTCTGGAAGCCTTGTCTTCCTCATTTGTACTCTGGGGACAAGTCTGATGGTGATGATCTGTGCCTGTTTCACAGCTGTTTTGTGGTGATCAAGTGGGTCAACGGACATGAGCATGCTTTGTAAACTTGAAAGTATGCAAATGTTAGTTTGCGTTCTGATTATGGCGAAAGCTGTAGTGCTCGGCATGAAAAACATGGCTTCGTGTTAGGCGGGCACGGGAAATTAAATGATAGAATCTGGGGCATGTAATCGTAAGCATTGCTATGGCATGTATTCTGTTGTACCGTAATGGGTAATGGGAGGCTGATAGGGGGGCTCCGTTAGCAAAATTTCAGAATTTTAGAATTTCGTTGTTGCTCTTAAGTCAGATGTCCAATGAAATAAGAGATGAAGTAAATTAAAAAATCTTTCTAGAAGATAAATCTCAAACTTGGACACAGGATGTGGTGTGCTTAACTGATACAAAATGGAATATGTGAGAAAGAAGGGACTGGTTTTCTGACACGTTACCAGGAAAGCCAGGTTTTTTTTCTTATGTCAATTAAATATGTTACAGAAATTTTATTTTCAAGCCAACAGTTCACATGCAGCGTAACTTCTTGGTGTTCATCGTGGAAACTGTCTTATTCTCATAGTCTGTTGATGTGTTGACGTGACCTCTGTTGGGGTGAATTAATAAATCATGAGCAAATGTCGCACATGTGCAGAGGCAGAATTTTGGTTTGTAACACACCAACTCAATTTTTGGCAGTGTTTCAGGATACTTTCAGCGGGTTAGCCCGCGAAAGGCTGCGTGCTGGTAAAACATATAACTTCAAATGGTAGCAGAATCTGAGTTGTTTGAGGTCAGGTTTCTTCTGGAAAGTTGTACATCTGCTTTATGTCTTTCAGAAAGAGCGCTACATTGTCATCAGCAAAGTAGATGAAGAAGAGCGTAAGAGGAGGGAGCAGCAGAAACTCGCTAAGGAACAGGTGACTGAGTCATGTTCATGTCTTTTGGGTGAGAAACAGCAACTCGATACTGATTTAGGCCTTCCTGCGTGTTTGTAGATCCTGTGTCACGTTCAGCGTAATGAATAGTGTCCTACCATAGCAGAATTGAATTGGCAGAAACACCTAGAACAGAACGAGGGAAACCGAAGGTTAAAAATTTAGATATAGCCACCAAAGTGAGTCTGACATGTGAATCACCTTGTGAATCAGCCTTGAAGAAAACATATTCTTGGTCATCATTCAGATTGTGTGTCTCTGAATTGCACGGCTGGTAGCTAATACTGCTGTGTTTAGCTTCGGGTACAGTTGCTGGCTTTCCTAAAACAAACCGTGGAGCCTCTGATTTGACAGATTAGGGTGACGTGGTGGTATTTGCCTTGCTGGAACATCACCACCCTGGTTGCTTTCTGGAGAGCAGATTCCAGTGAGGAGGACTGGAGGCAGGGAGACCCGTTACACTGTAGAGTAGCCTAGCTATGAGACGTCGATGGGCCGAAATAGGATAGTGAGTTGCAATTTAGGTGGACCCTGGAGATGTTTAGAAGGTAGAATCAGTGGAATTTGCTATTGGGTATGGGTGACGAAAGTAGAAGGGAGAAAAGAAAGATACTCAAGCTAGAAGTTTGAGCAACTGGATAGACTGGTGTCAGATGGAGTGGGCCAGAGTGATGCTGGTAGGGGGACACGGGCAGTGGAGGCCAGGAGCTTCCACGTGCATAAGGCAGGGCTGTATCTTGCTGATCCGATCTGTAAGGATGCAAAAAGCTGTTGTTGGATTTGGACAGTTTATTACTTATGTAGAGAAGAGTGTTCAGAGATGCCAGCAGCTTCTGGTCCTACCCACCGAAAAGACAAAGGGGCCAGGGGACTGCAATGTGAGTTGTGGCTACCCCATTACCAAGGAGCCCATTCTAGAAAGCAGCTGAGCACTTTTCTGTGCTGTAGCTCTATTCTGCAAAGGAGGGTGGGGCAGAAAGCCCCAGGCCACATCAGAACCTGGAAGGCAGTGAGAAACCCTCATGACAGCCCCCCAGGAGAGAGAGGGAGGCAGGTAGGAGAGGGCCTCAAAACCGCTCCTCACAAGCCTCTGCCTCCCACCCGCTCTTCCTGGGGTGTTCCAACACACAGATGGGTCATGACTCGTCATCGTGACATTTGCCTGTGTGGCCTGTGTGGATACATGCAAGTTTGCTAGGGCACTGTGGCACAGCTGTCCGCCAGCAGTGGAGAAGGATATTACCTTCTGTTTTTGGCCTGATGACGTTTCAGATGTCTTGGGACGTCCAAGGTGGGTGTCCTGTAGGCGGCTTGTCCTTCTGGAGTGCAGGAGAGAAGGTGAGGTGAGGGCTAGGGGTGGCTGTCGTTGGTGGGGAGACCAGGACTGGGCTGGAGCACCTACCGTGTGCCGAAGAATGAGGATAAGATGGTCTGAGGTAGGTTCCTGAGGGATCTGGCATTTAAGTGATAGGCGGAAGTAGAAAAATGTGCCCGGAGAGTCTTGTGACCAGCAGCCAAGGGAAGAGAATGTTCAAAGAGGAGAATGTCTATAGGGGAGAAGTTAAGGATAAAGACTGAGATGTGGCCACTGGGGTTAGCCTTGGGAGTAGTTTTTCTTTTTTTTTTTTTAAACAATAATAATTATTATTTTTAAGTGTTGCAGTAAAAGTTTAGTAACAGTTTTGAGAGCTGGCGTTCCAACCCAGAGGACGGAGGAGAACAAGACGGAAATCTGAGACCCAAGGGCACTGGGATATTTAGCAGGGACCCCAGCAGAGCCCTAATCATTCCAGGAATTCAGCTCTTCATCCACTTGGCAGGAAAGACCTCCTGTCACAAGGAAGAATGAACACTTCTAACTATAGGAGTTAGGGTCGAATTAGTTATTCACCGTTTGTAGCCTATTCACTCTATGTTCAAGCATTATGGTAGGTGCAGAGGGCATAAGAACAAATAATTTATTTTATTTGAGGGAGAGGGAGATAGAGAGCAAGTGAGCACCAAGCAGAGGGGAGGAGCAGAGGGAGAAGCAGGCTCCCCACTGAGCAGGGAGCCCGACTTGGGACTCGATCCCTGGGCCCTGAGATCATGACCTGAGCCGAGAGCAGATGCTTAACTGCCTGAGCCACCCAGGCGCCCCAGAACAAATGATTCATGGCTTTCCTATCTGAGAGTTAACAGTCTATCTGGGAGAAAGTCATAAAAATGTCATTCAAACATTTGCTTAGGGTTATGAAGTTTTTAAAAAATATTCTTAAAATTTAAAAAGAAATTTTAACTGTGGTAAAATACACAGAACAGAAAATTTACTATCCTATTTCGAAGTGTACAGTTCTGTCGTGTTAAGTGCTTTCATCTTGTTTTGTAGCCACACCATCCATACTGTTCTCGTCCAATTAAACACTAACTGCCTGTCTGCAACCCCCCTGCCGTCCCCAAGCCCCTGCCAGCCACCCTTCCTTCTGTCTCTTGTGAGTCTGACTACTCTAGGTACCCATGTAAGTGGAATCAGTCAGCCTTTGTCTTTTTGTGACTGGTTTATTTCACTCAGTGTAATGTCCTCCACGTCTGCCGTGTTGTAGCAGCTGTCAGAATTCCCTTCCTTTTTAAGCTGAATAGTAGTCCGTTGTCTGTAGAGGTCACGTTTTCTTTATCCATCTATCATGGACACTGGGTTGCTTCTACCTTTTGGTTCTTGTGAATAATGCTGCTATGATCATAGGTGTGCACATATCTCTTGGAGTCCTTGCTTTCACTTCTTTTGGGTATATAACCAGGAGTGAAATTGCTGGATTGCATGGAACTTCTGTATTTAGTTTTTTGGGGAACTGCCATACTGTTTTCCATAGCGATTCCACTTTACATTCCCACCACCAGGGAGCAAGTGTTCCAGTTTCTCCATATCCCCATCATCACTTGTTGGCCTTGGGAGTAGTTTAAGGAGATGAGCAGTTTCAGTGAGGGTCAGGCCAGAGAGCAGATGGCTGCAAGGAGCTAGTGAGTGGAGAGAAGTCTCTAGTAATGTAGCTATGAAGAGAGAAGAAGAGGCAGCTGGTGCAGGCAGCTTAGTGCTGAGGACTGGGTGTCAGGATAGGAGAGAAACTGAGCCTATTCAGACGTCGTTGGGAGGAAAGGAGAGAAGAAACTGGGTGGGGCTGAGTCTCAGAGTGTTATGCTCTAAATGTACAAAAATGCATTTGACAAGGAAAAAAGCCAGGACTTAAGAGAATGCTTGATTTATCAGTCAGCTGGTAGATGGGCTTCCTCAGAATTTAATGCAGTGTTGAAATTGGCCAGCAGGTGGCAGCTCTGAAACGTTTGTGTTTTTAAGGCCACTTGCCGGACTTGGAAATTTCAGCAAATGATGCGATGTGATGGGTAAACCCTAGGTGTCGTTTTTTTAGTAACTAATGAATAATTTTGTACTTGCACATTCCACGTTATAAAACAGAAGAAAGGTGTGCACATAGGTTATTTCATGTTCTTTGGGATGATGGAGACAGAACAGGGAATTGTTTTGGGGGGCTAGGTTTTAACCCATTCAAATAAGGAATATGTGTATGTCATTAGTTTTCTTGGTTTGTTTCTCTAAATCAGGAAGAACTGAATGATGCTGTGGGATTTTCTAGAGTCATTCATGCCATTGCCAATTCGGTAAGTGAACCAGGCTTTTTCTTTTTAACTAGATTCCTGAATATAACATTTAAGGGGGAATGCTTAGTCATCATTGCCAGTTACCCATTTGGTCACAGATAGAATGTTTACCTGGTATGGAGTGAGACCATTATTATAAAGCGCCCAGTGACATCACAATTGCCGATTGGATCCACACCATTTTCCAGAAGGTTTTCTTGTAGGGGCGCCTGGCTGGCTTAGCTGGTAGAGCATGTGACTCTTGATCTTAGGGTTGCGAGTTCGAGCCCCATGTTGGGTGTAGAGATTACTTAAAAATAAAAAAATTTTTAAAAAAAGGTTTTCTTGTAAAATGCATAGGAAGATTAAGCCATGATGTCCTGGGTACACGAAACTAACCTTTATTATTCTCAAAACCATTAAGAAGTAGAATAAGCTAGTAAGGAGTATAGGGAGGAATAATCAGGTACCTGACTTAGGGTGTTTTGTTCCTTAACTAGAAAAATCTAGAGGACAAATATAATTGTGTTGAGTTCTTCTGTGTAACTAACGGAATCTTCTGTGTGATAGTCTTGATGATATTTGGTAAGTTTTAAAAATGTGTTGACCATTTGTGTAAATATGCTAGAGCATTCCGTGATTGGTATAGTGGACATTTTCCCTTGTTTTCTAAGTCCCTTTGGAAAAGAGGCCTCCACATCTTGCATAGATCAGCTGGGTCAGGCTGCTGGTGGTTTTGCAGATTACACATCCAAATCGGACAGGTTGCTGGGATGCTACCGTTGTGCTGATGCCTCCTGTAACCAAGTGGTCATCAGAACCAGGAGATGAACGCTGGTACAATGTTATGAACCAAACTCTAGGCCTTATTTGAACTTCATCGCTTTTTCCACTGAGTTCACGGTTCTTTCCAGGACCCCACGTTGCATTTATTTGTTCCTTTTCTTTAGTCTTCAGCTGTCTGGGCAGTCTTTCGTTGTCTATTATAATCTCAGCGTTTTTGGTTTTTGTTTTTAAAGATTTTATTTATTTGAGAGAGAGAGCATGAGCGGGGGAGGAGCAGAGGGACAGGGACAAGCAGACTCGGCACTAGAGCACAGAGCCTGATGTGGGCCTTGAGCCCACAACCCTGAGGTCATGACCTGAGCTGAAATCAAGAGTCAGATGCTTAACTGACTGAGCCATCCAGGCACCTCATAATCTCAATGTTTTTAAAGAAAATATTGATTGTCAGTTTGTCAAATATCCTTCAGTTTGGGTTTGTCCGGTCCTTTCTTGTGGTTGGATCGATGATGTACAGTTTTGGCAAGAACGCCACAGAGGTGATAGCTCGTGATGTTGACCTTGATCACTTGGTTGAGGTGGTGTCTGCTGGATTTGTGTTCTCTAATATTACCATTTTTCCCTTTGTGGGTAATAAATTGGGGGGATACTTCGAGACTAAGAAAATCCTTTTTTTTCTGACTCTTGGCCACTAATGCAGCAACACCTGCCTGGCTAAATCTAAGTCGAGGTTCCATTTTGGTAGTTTAATTTTTATCACATTGGAGCAATTTATTGGACACATATGTACTTCAGTGGGTAGAAAGGTAATAAATTGCCCTGGAAATGGTATTTAGGAACATGCCACATGGATTTTGATGGGAAACAAACTGAGGGGTTCAGAGGGGAGGAGCATGGGGGATTGGGACAGGCCGGTGATGGGTATTAAGGAGGGCATGTATTGCATGGAGCACTGGGTGTTACACGCAAACAATGAATCATGGAACATTGCATCAAAAACTAATGATGTACTGTATGGTGACTTACATAACATAGTAAAAAATTATTATTAAAAAAAAGAAAAAAATGACATAGATGTGAAGGAAATAAGAATTCGTTCTGTTTAATAGAATTAGAAATTAATTATTTTTACCTTTCAGTGTTGTCACGAATATGTCTTTTAAAAAGTAAATGAGTTGTTGTAAAGAATACGCTCCTAGAATAGATATCCTGAGACCGTTCACAAATTATTGACAGTTCAAGGTACTTAGCCTTTTCAGTTACTTTTTTGAGCCCTTCAATAAAAATTTTACTCCTTCTGATTCCTGAGGGTGGCAAGATTAATAAAAAGCGGAGAAGATCAATGAAATCAAAGTCATTGGAGCTTTTACTTCGCATAATGGATTTAAAACTCAAACTCTAAGACTTAAGAGGAATAAAGCCAGCTCTAACTTATTTATTTGCATGTTTTTTTTAATATCAAAAAGTAAGTTCAGTACAAAATCCTTATAGAATCTGAACCATACATTTCACTCTCAAGCCCCAATATAATTTTGTGCCAGGAAGTCTTCTTCTTAACCCTGACTTTCTTTAGGGAAAACTCATTATTGGACACAATATGCTCTTGGATGTCATGCACACAGTTCATCAGTTCTACTGCCCTCTGCCTGCGGTAAGTGACCTGCCTGCCTGTGTTAAAAATTCACCATTTCTTGCCATTTGCAACAACGTGGATGGAACTAGAGCATATTACGCTAAGTGAAATAAGTCAGAGAAAGACAAATACCATATGATTTCACTCATATGTGTAGATTAAGACAAAAAAAACCCAAATGAGCAAAGGGGGGAAAAGCGATAGAGAGGGAGAGAGAGAGAGAAACCAAGAAACAGACTCTTAACTCTAGAGAACACACTGATGGTTCCCAGAGGGGAGGGGGGTGGGGACGATGGGGGAAACAGGTAATGGGGAAGAAAGAGCGCACTTGTGATGAGCACTGGGTGACGTATGGAAGTGCTGAATCACTATATTGTACACCTGAAACTAATACAACACTGTATGTTAATTAAAATAAAAACTTGAGAAAAAAAGAAGAAAAGTTCATAATTCCTTATTACTGAGAAAGCATTCTCTACATGGGTGCTGTTTCCTTGTATGCAGCACGTTCCCAGAGAGAGTCTCATGCGCTTGGGTGTACATTTTTGAAGAGAGGTACTTACAAGCCGTTGTAAGGAATCTTCGGTCATCTGCCATTGCCAGAGCAGAGTTGGACATTTGTTTCGACCTGATGCCAGTGGTTTGCTCAGTTAGCGCTGGGCAGGGGTTCTTCGGCCACAGGCGTGGTCCTCTAGTTTGCTGCTGCTAACGTTAGCCATAATGGGGCCATTGAAGGTGAGTAGTGCTTCAGGTCAACTGAACTGGATCAGGACCTACAAAGTTCGTGATGACCTCTTGGTAGGCTGCTTCCCTTAGATTCTCTGTTAACCTTGGTGTTTTTTTGCCCTTGGAACCACATTGGCTCAGGGCAGCAAGGCACAAGCCTCTTTGGCTCTTCAGGAAAAGAGTTTCTCTTCTGTGTCTTCCTTCCTGTTTTGCTCCTCCTCTGTGCACGTGATCTCGTCTTGATTGCCTCCTATCACCATGTCCTCCCCTCTCCTTTATTTGCACACTCTGTTTTCTTGTGGGGGGGAGGGGCAGAGAGAGAGTCTTAAACAGGCTCCATGCCCAGTGTAGAGGCCAACGTGGAGCTCAGTCTTACGGCCCTGAGATCATGACCTGAGCCGAAATCAAGAGTCAGACCCTTAACCGACTGAGCCACCCAGGAGCCCCTGCTTCACATTTCTTATGAGACATTGTTCCATCAGGATCTTGATGACTTTCTTTGGAAAAGTCCAACAAAGCCCAGCTGTGAATACAGTGGGTCTCTTGCTCCCCTCGTCCTGTTTCTGCAACCTTAAGGTTGTCATTGCTTCTCATGACAACGGTATCACCCCCTCTGGGACTCAAAGGCTTTGTGGTGGTGAGTCTCAAAACAGACATGATGGGTGTGAATTTGCAGTCTACAAATCTAAAGAGCTGATGTTTACTTCAGATCAACCGCTTCTTCTGTTGGCCAAGTTGACCAAAGCATAGCAGCTCCTATCATGATTTTTTGGCCCTTCAACCAGGGAAGTGACTGGTAAGAAGAGGAAAGTGTATTAAATGCCGCGTTTATAGGTGTTTTGAACACCAAATAGAGCTTGGCACATAGGGGGCATTAAATATTGATTTCACAAATGAGTATCTTCTGACTGTGCCAGTTCTATAATCTGATATATGGATCTGTTTACATCACTGACCCTGCTCAAAATTCTGAACCTAATCCCGCCTTCTTTGCTCTTCTATACAGCTGATTCTTTTTAGCCTGATATGGCAAGCTTTCTGTGATCTGGCCCATCAGCCCTGTGTCTTCTAGTCATTTGTGACCCTCTTTATTCCCAGCCGGACTGGCTCATTTGTTCCTGGGACTGCTTTGTGTTTTTGCCTGTCTGTGGTTTTGGTATGCAATTTCCTCCTCTTTGAATTTTCTCCGGCTCTTCTCCACATTTGCCTGTGTACAACTTTATCTATCTTACCAAGGTCTAGTGTATGCCTCTTCCATGCAGATTTCCCTGCCTGCTGCCTTGCCCAAGAGGTGATCTTTCCTTCCTCTGAACTCCCAGAGAACTGTGTAGCTCTTGAGCATTCATGGTTTTTCTTGACACCTGTCCCCTTCTTTTAGGTGATTAGCTCCTCGGGCGAGGAGTATAACCTTTTTATTGTCTCGGTCTAAATGCCTACCAAAGCACATTGTACGTAAGCACTCAGTAAATGTTACCTTGAATGAGACTGCTGTAGTTCTCAATCCAGTTCTCATAGGGAGAGCTTGAGCCTTGTTGCAGAGTAGGACATGGGTGAGGAGACATGGCTTCATCCCTTGCTTTATTACTAAGGCGACCTGACCCGAGTCAGTGGCTGAGCTTGTGTTCAGCCATTGTCAGAGGGAGAACATGATTTTCTTCCATCTGGTTTTGGAAGAAGTGGTGAGAGTAAATGAGAAAACATATTTAACATGGTAGAACTTTTTACATGCAGTGGTACCAAATTTTGCATTTAAAAGTATACTAAAAAATCTGTATTTTGGAGCTGCCTCTTAGGGGAGACTCTTCTGAAGAATCTTGTTGGTACGTCAGCGTGACCTTTTAGAAGGCATGGGTCTGGAGCTCTGCTATATGCTAGGCCCTGGAAGTAGCCATAATTCTAACTTTTTCTTGCTTGTGAGGCTTTGTGATGGTATCGCAAGGTGACAGTAGTCATTATTGCATTTTTGTGGGACCTCGGCGCCGAGCCCACTTGTTCATGTATTGTCTGTTAATTTAGCAGTAGTCATTGAAAAGCTGGTAAATATTCCAAATGAGCTAAATAACAGTCTGTATTTACGGGCTTGGAAAGCTAATTGGAAATGGCAGTTTGCTACGAAGCATGAATAACGCTGAAGAGAAGCGTGGTTACAAAGGGTCAGGAGTATGACTACTCAGTCTGGTGTGGCAATTATGTATGTAAATGAGTTCATTCAAAATTAGATCTGTCTCATTTCGGCTTTAGACTTCCTGATCACAGTAAACTGGGAACTGAGTTGTCTAATTTAGGCACTTGCTGCCGGTGCTTCTTTAGCTTCTTTCTGAGGAGTTAAAGGGTACACCGTGCGCATTGGAAAGTCTGCGTTTCAATGGCCATTTTAACTAGCATTTCAGAGATGTTCTCAGTAAAGGTATAACCTAGTTTACAGTATGTCCATTTCCTATATAAACCGTTTTATTTAAATAACTCTGCTCGTGTCATTGTTAAGATGGGTTCATTTGATAGTTATTACTGAAAGCTTGTGACATGTAATAGAAACTTTCCCCCCTTCCTCTGTTTCAGCCATAAAATGCTCAAGTTTGTCTATTTTGGTTATGCAGAAATTTTATGTCGGATCATATGATTCCCAGTCAGTGAGGAAATTGTGATGATTTTTAGAAAGTAATTATTAACTAGAAATGGATCTGGCAGTTTAGCTTAAAGGGCCTGTGTGAGGGTGCCTGGGTGGCACAGCGGTTGAGCGTCTGCCTTCGGCTCAGGGCGTGATCCTGGCGTTATGGGATCGAGCCCCACATCAGGCTCCTCTGCTATGAGCCTGCTTCTTCCTCTCCCACTCCCCCTGCTTGTGTTCCCTCTCTCGCTGGCTGTCTCTCTCTGTCAAATAAATAAATAAAATCTTTAAAAAAAAAAAAAAAGGGCCTGTGTGAGGTATCACTGTTTGAGAAGAGAGTTATAGAGCTTGGAATATTTATATGTTTTCGATATTATGAGTGTATTAGTAAAATCACAGCAAGTCATTGTCTGTTTGTTTGTTTTAGGACCTTAATGAGTTTAAGGGAGATGACAACGTGTGTTTTTCCCAGGTAAGCTTTCTTTGAGGATTCATTATCCTTCATTCAAAATAGTTCTCATACTGTATAAGATACAAACAGGTAATAAATAGCAATCATAGTAATTATCTGATCATGGTTACAATCCAGTTGATAATAGCTGGTTAATGGTTTCATAGGTCTAGCTGTGACTGCTTGCTTTTATAATTGATGATTGGTCTTATTGCATTAAAAACCAGAATTTGAACTAAGAGTGAAAATGGGCAGCACCTGGTTTTTTCTCACCCCACACCCTGCTGTCTGAAGAAGTGGCGTAGTCTTCTTGAGTTGGCTCTTGTCTCTCTTGTACGTCAGACGTGCCTCGTCCCAGTCAAGTGTCCAGTTGAGAGTGTTCTGTAGTCAGTCAAGAACTCTCTGGCTGGAGATTTTTTCCCTCATCTCTAAATTGGTGCCTTTACCGGATAGTGTCTCCCACAGTTGATGTTGCAGGGTAGTTCTGATCTGTCATGTGTCTGATAGGTCACGTGTCAGCCACGTGGAGCCTTCAGACCAAGGGTCTGTGTTTGAGGACCCGTCCAAAGACAGGCAGGTGTGGTAGTAGAGCCGTTGCTCTTATGTCTGGGCTCATTCGGCCCTGTTTTCTCTACTGTTCACATTTATGTCAAAAGAAAGAGAGCTTTCATGCTAGTGTCTGTCTCTCCCCTTTTCTCTTTTTTTATTCATTATTCCAATCTCTGAAACAGAATTCTAAGAAATAACAATAGCACGAAACTACCAAGTGGAGATTTTGACCTCCCTGAGTTTATTTTGTGCAAATCTGGGTAGTACAGTAGTTGGTAACGGTGTGGGGCAGGGGCTACTAGACCTACAGCTCTATCTGAACCATGGAAAAACTACGAAGATCTTTGCCTTCCCCTTGGAATTGATGTAGCCCACACCCTCTTGGGATACAAGCAGTTCTAGAGCTTGTGCTCTGAGCTTGGCAGCATGTGCCCTCCCCCATAGCCTCTTGATGAAGAGGGTTGAGAGGACTGAGCCCAGTCTAATGTCGCAGCAGTGCCAGTGCTAGGTCACAGTGGCTCATGTGCTTAATTCTCTTGTCAGCTTTTAGGACTAGAGGCTGGCTCTTCATTTCAGTAAAATACAATTTGGACACGGATGTGCGTTTTGTTTACCTTATTAACAGTTCTTTTGTTTTTAGACTCTTGGATACAAAATTGATGGCCAGCACACAGCCTTTTAAGGTATTTTTAAAATTGGAGCTGTCACTGATAAACTATGTTTTGAACTGTTCTGAATTGCTACTAGGAGCTCGGAATTCTGGTCTAGTTTAAATGTTATTTTCAAATGTATCCAAAAAAGAAAAAAAAATTGGAAAAAGACCAGAGATAAGTATATCGAAATGTGATTAGTGGTTGGTTGTCTTTGGGTGTTGGAATTCTTTTTTTTTCTCTCCTATACTCTCTTTGAATGTAAATATTTTTAATATTAATATATACAATGTATTTTTGGGGGGGTTGGAGTGGGGCGCTTGGCTGGCTCAGTCAGTAGATCATGTGACTCTTGATCTCAGGATCATGAGTTCAGGCCCCTTGTTGGGCATAGAGCTTACTAGGAAAAAAAAAGTATATATGTATATGTGTATATATTATATATATTTCCATATATATAAAATGCATTTCTGAATAGGCTATACATGCACACACTTCATTTTTTTCTTGATTTTATATATTTTGGTTATATTTTCTAATCAGGAAAATTCAGGTAAAAGTGAAATCATTTGCTATTTTGTGAAGTGACTTTACATAACTGAGTAAAATGAATGCTGGAACAGCGTGGCTTTCTGGCCCAGGTTCTGCAGATACTTAGCACATCTCCAAAAACCTTTCCTATGGTGCTACTTTGTGAATGGTGAACCTGACACCTGCTGTCTCTCTTTCACATTGAAGAAACCGTTGACGCCTGTGTTTCTTTAAAGAACACAAGGGGGCAGTAGGAGATACACTTTTTTTTTTTTTTTTGGTCCTGACATTCAGTGAATCTCTCCTGTGTGTTGTACTGAGATGATTAAAAGCTCATAATTCTCTGCTTTCTGGTTTGTAGGATATCATCAACAACACATCCCTTGCAGAATTGGAAAAGCGGTTGAAAGAGACGCCTTTCAACCCTCCTAAAGTTGGTAAGAAAATAAAGTGATCCTGATAGTGCCCAAAGTCCTTGTGATCACGGATATCACAGGAGGAAGGTGAAACTGCTCTAGACACTGTCATACACATTTACAGATTTTGGCTGAGTTAACTTGCTCATGCCTTGTGTTGAATTACTGCTTTCTGAATAAAGATGGTCTCGTAATCCTACGTGTATTTTATGTTGATAGACTTGGGGTAGCCTGTTCATTGAGAAGTTTAGCAATTATAGCTTCAGGGCTTTTATTTCATAATGCTTGGAATTCTCCCAAAACTTGATGTGTCTCTCTTCTCTATGGTGTGTTGTTTAAGCAGAGACAAAGAGTTGGTGATTAATTGCCGGAGATTGAATAAAAATATACTTTTTGTCTCAGAAAAGTCCAAGATGTGGGTTTCCAGATCAGGAAGGAGAGTTTCCAGCCCTGCCTCCCATCAGAGGTGGCCTGGCTGTGAGACAGCAGCAGCGGGGGAAACCAGAAGTAGGGAGGAGTGTTTCTTGGGCCAGAGATGTGTTTCCATGTCTGATCATGGCCCCTACCCAGGTGTTTGGTGAACCTGCCACGTGTTACTTCCTTGGTTCCTGTACACCTCATTTTGCTGCTGACACTGTAATTAGCATTCCATTAGCTGCAGCCTGCAAACTTCTGAAGACATTGATAATTGGACTAATGGTTCAGAAATTGACAATGGAAGGTACTAAAGCAGCCAAGATTACAGCTATTTGCTTCCCTTTCTGGGTAATAGTCCAAAAAAGGAATTAAGAAAAGGAGTGAGGGTGAGGGAAGAAAACCTAGACCTTTTCTGTAACTGTATGATGGAAATAATTGATTTTGGAAATATGTATTTCAGCTGGTGGTAGAGTAGAGGATATTACTTACTTGGCTATCATGTTAAAAGACTTTTTTAAAGCTTAAAGTCTAATATTTAATACGGAGGTTAAAAAATTCTTGCTTAAACAGCCTTATATTGACATAAGAATAGTTACAGTCTTTTCATTGTTAATTTCTGTTCATGCTTTTGGTTCTGTTACAGTGTTTTTGATATTCATTTCCAGAATGGCTTTAGGAAATATTTATGAGTTGTGGGGTTTTTTTTTAAAGATCTATTTATTTATTTTAGAAAGAGTGCATGAGTGGGAGGGGCAGAGGGAGAGAAAGAAAGACTCTCAAGCAGACTCCGTGCTGAGCACAGAGCCGGAGGTGGGGCTTGATCTCACAACCCTGAGATCATGACCTAAGCTGAAACCAAGCACCCCTATGAGTTATAGTTTTATCCCATTTTTCCATGTAATATTCTGGTACCTGGCAGAGAATTTACTCTAAAGCCGGTCACTCTTCCCAGACATTGTCTTCAGCATGTGTGTGTGTCAGTGTGATGTAAAAATCATGTTGTAAAATGCTCACTCCTGCGAAGTGGCCCCGTGTTCCATGGGCATGACAGCCAAGCTCTAATCTATTTTTGGAGTTAGTTGTGCCTTCATCTTTAGATCCATTAGCTTGGGAACAGCAGAGGGCAATGTTGAATTGAGCTGCCGATACTGAAGAGAGTTTGCCTTTTGGGAGGGTTGCCTGGGGTATGGATGGGTACCAATGACTGAGCATTGACCATGTACCTGGCACCCTGTGAGAGCTTCACTGGCGTTAGCTCATTTGATCCTCCTAAAAGCATCACGAGGGAGGTTTTGTTTTCATCTCCGTTCTGCCAAAGTGGAGGCCCAGAGGGGAAGTGACTTGCCCAAGATCACATAGCAGATAAATGGTGGAACACAGATTTAGACTCAGACAGTGGGATGTACAAATTCAGGCTATCATTAGTCATGACTGAAATACTGGTTATGTCCCAATGTCATCAGGGAAGAAGCTCCTTGGGATTTCAGAAAGCGGTCAGAAGAGGGGTTATTGTCATAGGGCAAGTTATGCATGATTGTAAATAGCACCCGCCAGTGTGCAGTGAGGAGGCCTTGGCTGGGTCTTTGATAATGTCAGTGAGCCATTTCTCTAGTCTAGACCCAAGCCCTCATTTTCAGGGTCCCTTTTATCTCACAGTGAGGTCTTGTGTGGAGAGTTGAGAAGTAGATAGCCTTTTCCTGCTTGTCTAGGATATTTCTCTGGCACATGCCAGTGCAATTTGGATTTGGTAGGGCAGTGTGCCTGCCCGTCTTCACGATTTGTGATATCCTTGGGAAAACTCTTTTTTTTCTTTTTTCTCTTTAGAAAGTGCAGAAGGTTTTCCAAGTTACGACACAGCTACTGAACAGCTCCACGAGGCGGGCTATGATGCTTATATCACAGGGCTGTGCTTCATCTCCATGGCGAACTACCTAGGTACTCACCATACCTGTTTCCACCAAACACTCTGTGATCTGGGGTGGATCTTGCCCGTCCACCATTTCCCTGGGCCCCACTCACCCAGGTAGAAGTGGGAGGGTTGGAGGTCAGTGTTGGAGGGGAGTGGGGTGGGGTGTGGGGGGTGCACAGGGGGACTGGTTGACCCTTACCTGGTGTGGTCCTTGGCCCTTACATGCCTCTTACCCTTCTGAACGGTGCTGTTGATTTAGTAGTTTGTTGTCTGAACTTTCAGGCTTTGTCTCCTTGACTGTATGTAATACTCTGCTTCTTTTCTTCATTAGGTTCTTTCCTTAGCCCTCCAAAAATTCATGTGTCTGCCAGATCAAAACTCATTGAACCTTTTTTTAACAAGTGAGTAATCAGGGTCCCAGTGCCCACATTTTCTAACTGTGCAAGAGCCCAGTAGCTGGGATGTCGGGTAGGGATGATTGGGGGCTGTAGTGCCTTTTTACATTAAGTGTTTCTCATCTCAAGTGACTCAGATGTTTTTAGAAAACAGATATTGACCTTCTGGGAAATAATTTATTAAATATATTGGCTAGAACAAAAGAAAGAAAAGAAAACACTGCCAAGGATAGGGCATCTTTTCCAAGACAAAGAACTAGTGGTTTTGGCATTTAAATTACCTGCAAGGGAGACTGTGTGTATGTGTGTGTGTGTGTGTGTGTGTGTGTGTACGTCGTTGGACCTAACACTGCTAACATACTTTACACGTGAGGTTATTATTTGTACTTGCATTATTATCTCATTGAATAATACTCTTTTTGAGAAGATGTCGGCTACACAAATGGCTATTAAAGATAATCTGTGGAGAAGTTTTGATTGTCGTTTTATCCCAAGCTTTCATCTGAATGGATCTGATGAAGTAAAAGCTTGCTCATGTACTCATTGTTGCAAGAAGTCTGTGTGATTTAGGGAGATGTCTAAGTTCAGAGCATTTTCAAAGACTCTCAAGATGATTACTTCAAAGTGTGGTTTGTGCTTTCTTGGCACGGTTGAGACAAAAGTTATAGATGTGATCCTCGTGCTGGCCACAGTTAGGCTCTGTGCCAGGGCCCTAAACCTTCTTTACCCCAGCTCTCTTGACAGGATTGGTTCTAGGAGATTCTGGGGGAGCCAGCCAGAACACGGCAGCCCACATGGGTCATTACTGCCGGGAGAAAGAACCGTTTCAGCGTTGGCTTGGTTACATCATTTCCTTACATTATATGCAGCACTTTACAACCCTATCAGTGCTTTACTGAGTAAGAACACTGTCTCCTTTGGATGTCTACGTAAATACTAGTATCACAGTGCTTGTACTTAGGTGACATGCTGCAGAGACAGATGTTAATTCCAAACATCTGGACTCCTACAGGTTTGGAATTTGTGTAGTCTGAGTTAGTATGTTTTATCACACTCTGGCTTCTTCTTATTATTTTTTTTAATCTTTGTTCTTTTCTGTGGAAGTTCAGAGGTAAATGTGTTTGACTTTCAAAACATCTTTCAGATAGGGATGGAGAACAATGTAGTCTATATTGAAAATTAAGTTCAGTTTTTTATTAAGTTTTTAATTTTAATTCCAGTATCGTTAACATACAGCATCCTATTAGTTTCAAGTGTACAATGTAGTAATTCAATAATCTATATATTACTCAGTGTGCGTCATGACAAAGATACAAAGTTGAATTTTTTTTTTTTTTTTTTTTTTTTTGGTGTGGAAAGTTAATTCTAGAAGCTAACAGTTGAATCCTTGCTGTCTGTCCATTTCCTTATGGGTAAAACAGGATTTTCTTAGCTCTTCACTGTTATTTTGGGGGCAGTGTTTATCTTTGTAAATCTTTGGAAGGGGCAGCTTATGTCATAGACTGTGGAATGTGCACATGACCCTAAATTTTGTTTGGATCATGGCCACTCCTTGCATTTTTGTGTGTGGGATGTTAAGTCCATTGTTCAACAGTTTTTTTTCAACTGGACATGTTTAAATATTTAAATTTTAAAAAAAAAATTTTAACCAGGCTCCACACCCAATGTGGGGCTTGAACTCTCGACCCTGAGATTAAGAGTCACATATTCTTCCGACTGAGGGAGCCAGGTGCCCCTGATTTTTAAATATTTGAAACAACAAGCCTGCTTCTCCGCTAGAATCAACTCCTTATAAAATCAGGTGATGGATACAAATTGGGTTCGATAATAGGCTGCATCTTAGTTTATCATTAACCTGTGTGACCAACATGAAGAACAATCAAAATTAGCTTCAATTAAGAAGCTTAACAAAGACCTTATGTATTAATAGATCAGTTTATTATTGCTAATAATGTTCAAGACTATTCAAAAGAACTGGACAGTAAACACATAGTTTCATTTTAGATTGGGAATGTTCATTCATGTTTTTTTTTTTTCCTGAAACCTAGATGCATACCAGAAATAGTTGAGGATTTAGGAATTCTCCTGTGATATCGCCCTGAAAATTCTGGATTTTTTGCTCCATTTTTCCTTCCATCTGTAAAGGAAGAATATTTTCTTCATCTCTGAAGGAAAAAAGTCCAGCAGGATTTGAAATGCAAAATAAGAACTATTTTTATTCTATATTGGAATAGCTTGATCAAGTACAGGCGTCCCTTCTTTTTTGTTTGAAAAATAATTGATATGCAATATTGTACTAGTTTCAGGTGTACGACATAGTGATTTGGTATTTATATACATTATGAAATGTGGTCATCCCTTCTCAGCCCATTTAGAAAGTGGGAAAAGCACTTGCTCTTTTCGACATCTCTTTCTGTGTTAATACTGACCTCATTCTTACTTCCATGTAGGTTTGATTTATGACATTAACCTTGATTTTGTCATTTTTTTTCAAGATTACCCTTGTGGAGAAACATTCAGAAAGGGCCATCAACATTATCTCAAGTGGTTGATTTTAGAAAAATCTGTAAATTTCTCTGAGAGTTTGTTTGGCACCAGGCTTTTCTCAGTATGAGCTTAACCAAATATGCATAGTCCTAACATAAATTTGGGTGGAAATCAAACTGCCTACATATGCAAATAACTTTTTGTTCCTCTCTCACCAGATTTATGTTTAGAAAGTAAACCTTGAGGGGGAAATAAACTCCACCTATTTCTGCATTGTTCTGAATTAGCATTTGGCTGCATTAGTTATACCTTTTTGGGAAGTTTTATTGAGAGCTATTGAGAAATCTCCGAGACAACTGGTGTTTGAGTGATCTGCAAAGACCGCATGGAGTGTAAGGTGCTTTCTGAGCCATATTTGCCTAGAAGAATGTCCTGCGATGATTTTGCATGCTGCCATTTTGTCTCTTCATGGCCTGGGTACCTCCTACATTTCTCCTCCCTTTGTTGGAATCAGGAGAGTCGGAAGGGAGTTGAGCAATGGAAATCCGGATCAGACCACTGCTGATGACTGTCTGTGTGGAATGTGCCCTTCGTTTATGTTGTAGGCTCTCTGGGCAGGAAGTGATTTACCTTCTTTTTATAACCGTGGTCAGTTTTGATCAATGCATGGAAAACCAGACTTAGAGAAGATCCTCCGGTCAAATCCTTTTAGGCTGGAGAGAGCTAAAAATAATCTCTGCTTTCACTTTTTATGTACCACAGAAAAGCACAAAATCAGGCTTTTGCCTTATGTTTTATTAATAGTCATCTGTGTTGGCAAGACATGTTGAACTCTCTCATAGATAACCTTTTCTGAAGGTTTTTGGGAAGGGTATTTTCTATTTACCTCATTTCTTAGAAAGAGGAAGAAAATGAGCAAGTCTCTTATTTTGGCTAATCTTTGTAAGTAAGGGAATTAAAAAGGAATAGTTGCCTGACGTTTGCCGTAGAGGATGACTGTCTTGGTCTTGGCGCAAGTGTCCTGTATAGGAACTAGGCCTTCCTGGGATGGACATTGCTGGATGTTGTCTGTACGCTGGAGGTGAGGAGACAAACCATGAGAAGAAGTGATACACTCTTGGACAAATTGTTTCCACTTCCATAAAATGGAGATAAAATTATTCGCCTCCCATAGAAGTTATAAATATCCCATGAGATTAGCTAAAGGACGTTGCCCAGTATTTATTATTTCCCTTTCTTGAAACGGAAGAGAAGTTAACATGCTGGCGGGTTCGAAAAGTAAATGTGGTAGTGGAATGTATTTTGTATTTCTACTTTCATGATCAAGAAGAAAATTTGTCACCACGTGGATCTCAAATTGGAGCACATGTAAAGTGTTCACTTTTGCTTGTACCCACCTCTTAGTGCTTGCTAATGAGAAATCAGGTGCTGATGAAGTGCGTCTAATCAGGACGTAATAGAACAACTGCCGTGCCTTGGAGCGTTTATTAAAGTTTGGTGTTTCATTCGAATACAGCAGCTTACAGAAGATCGTGGAGGTACATGTAACCATGGTTAGCATAGAAGGGGAGGGATCATTATGATCCCTGAAATAAAGCACCCGTGTTTTTTCCTTTTCCTCCATGGAAAGCCGTCACGTGCTGGCAGCAGGTTGTTTTCCCTTATAGTGATATATGTATGTGCGTCCTATGTGACACCAGAGAGAGTATAGGAAAACAAAATACCTCCTGGCTTCCCGGCCCTTGCAGTGATAATGGGGAGAGCAAAGCTCATTTGCTGCATTGACGAGCGCTCCATTCATGCCGAGCAGTGTGGAGTGCCAGGTTGCTGGCGAGTTGTCCCTGGGCCCATGTGTGTGGAAGTGCAGACCCTGCTTGTCTCTTGAGAGTGGTATTCTTCTCCTGTCCTGCTGGTCCCGCCCTTATACAGAAGGTGCTGGAATAATAGGAGGACTAACCTGTTCTGATTCCCAGTGTTTGCTGTCAGTTTTTAGCATCCTGGGTGATGCTTACTGACTGTTCAGGTAGTGTATAAAGTAAGTCTGCTGTTGTATTACAGTGATTTTCCCCACCGTGAGACTTCTGATGTACCAACATAAACGAGAGTTACAACACAGTTTGTGCTGTGGCTGGCAATGCCACAACCGTCCATGGAACTGGTTCCATTTGTGTTTAAAATTTTTAAATCACTAATTAGCTTCTCCAGTAGAACTGCTTCACTTTGGGATATCATGTAGAATAGTGTAATTGTGGTCTCTGCGGTCAGGTGTCTGGGTTTGAATCGCAGCCCCACTTCTTAACACCTGTGCCATTTTGGACAAGTTACTTACCCTGTGTCTCAGCTTCCTCATCTGTAAACGGAGAACGTTCATACCCAACTGATGCTAGCATATATGTAAAATGCACAGTGCCTGGCACATGGTAGCTCTCGGTCAGCCTGGCACTGCTGCCACTGTCGTGGGGACATTTAGACTTTGACAATGTACATCCCTGACCGGATGCCAGGAGCACACGGAAGGCTGTTCTGCTTTCCTAGAAGACACCCTATAATCATTCCTTTTTTTTTTTTTTTTAAGGTTTTGTTTATCTATTTATTTTTAGAGGTGGGGAAGGAGGGGCAGAGGGAGAAGGAGAGAGAGAATCCCAAGCCGATTCTGTGCTGAGCCGACATGGGGCTTGATCTCATGACCCTGAGATCATGACCTGAGCTGAAGCCAAGTGTTGGACGCTTAGGACTGAGCCACCCAGGCGCCCTAATCATACCTTTTGTACTGCACACACCCTGAAGGTGGGGCTTCCTATTCAGTCTTGAGCCTGGATCAGAAACGGGAGGGGGAGGAAGAAAGGCTTCTTGTAACTAAATGGTGTCCAGGGAGAAGATTTACATGCGTTTTCTCTGTTTGCTTGTTGGTTTTGCCCTTGGAGGCATGTGGTTGTTTCTCAGTCTTGTACTTCCAGGTGTGGATTTTTACTGAAAGAAGAGGAAAGAAATGGCATTTACTTAGTAACTTGTTGGAAGCTGTTTGTTATTCATTTAACTGCTTTTTTGGGATATAAATTCCCATACCAAATAATTCACACATTTAAAGTGTATAGTTCAGTGGTTTTTGGCATGACATTATTACTTTTGAAAAATTATCATAAAATATGTGTAACATACAATTTGCCATTTTAAACACTTTTTAAAAAAGATAATTATTTGAGAGAGAGAGAGTCTTAAGCAGGCTCCATGCCCAGCACAGAGCCCGACACAGGGCTTAATCTCATGACCCTGAGATCACGACCGGAGCTGAAATCAAGAGTCAGACGCTTAACCAACTGAGCCACCACGCGCCCCTTAAACATTTTTAAGTCTACAATTCAGTGGCACTACTGATACTCACAGTATTATGCCAACATCATCATTCTCTGTTCTCAGAACGTCTTGCTCACCCCAAGCAGCAACTCTGTAACCATGAAGCAATAACTACTTGCTCCTGCCTCCCCTCAGCTCCTGGGAACCTCTGATCTACTTCTCGGTCTCTGTACATTTGTCCTTCTGTGATCTGTCCCTTTTTGAGCAACTCACTGCTTCCATGAAATCTTAATCTGTGAGAGAACAACGATACTTTATAAACACCCGGAGCATTTTTCTTTTCTATTAGTTCACCGTCTGATGTTTAGATAGATCACTTCTTAAAAGGCACATAAGCCTTGAGATGTGTGGTTGTGAAGCTGTGCCAGGACCTTGGCTGGGGTGTGCTTGTTTGCAGGGCTGCAGAAGCATGATGGGTAGAGCAGAGGCCTCAGGCTGGGCGGTCAGTGGCCCTTGGGTGGGACCTTCATCCTTTCTGAAGCCGGGTTGCCACATCTGTGAAATGCAGATCATAAATGGCCCCCAGGGAGGCTTGACCTCAGGTTGCAGAGAAGCTTCGATAAGGCTGCTCTGCATGGGGTGTGGCATGTTGTGGAGTGTAGTTGTTGCTGTGGCTTTCACCACAGTGAACTTCCAAGAAAGTAACATGATTCTCGTTTTTCCTGGTATTGGGGGCAGTGGTAGATGAACAAAGCGGGCTGTGTGTATTTAGCTGGGTTTTCTCGGGTGGCAGTCTCTGTGTTCTGAGCAGGAAAGTGGCAGAATGCAGGATGCCAATACAGTCCTTTTTACAGAGAACAGCAACCTGGATTCCCCTTAAGAAAACTCTGCCTGTCTTTTTATCCTAGTGAAAAAGCTCTTGCTTCGAGGTTGGGTGGTGAAGGGGAAGAAGAGACTCTCTGCCCGTGTGCCGGTCACACTCATGTGTCTTGAGCCTTAGATGCTGGTAAGGCAGTGGAGGGAAGGGCACAGTCTCCTCCACTCGTCTGCCCCCAGGAGCAGCTGTGCCGTGTGTGTGCCTCTGGCCACGGGAGCCCCTGGGGATCCCAGAACCGAGGGCTCAGTGAGGCAGGATGGAGACAGATAGTAGTGGTGGTCATTGTGGGACCTTCCGTGGCCAGTTGGCTGGCTTTGCCAACAACGTGGTAGTGGTATCCTTTAATTTTGTATTTGCGGTCCTTGAATGAAGGAGTGATGGTCCTCTGCCCCTTCGCTTTTACCCAAAATGGATTTTGCACCAGGGCTAGGGAGATCATCTACCATTCAGTCTGAACTGATTAGAAGTGGACTGTGGTGCTCTTGTGGACATTACTTTTTAACCACAGAGCACCAAGAAGTATGCCTTCTGTAAAGAATGGAGTCCATTTTCAGCGTTCTTCAGATTGTGCAAATTTTGGAGTCCAGCGCTGTGAGGAGTAAAATCACAGCATTGCAAATGTTTAGAGCAGCCTCCCAGATTCCAGAAGGATGAGAGCTGGTTTCTCCCTGGTTTGTAGAATATATTTTCCCCAGTACACAGGATGTATTTCATCCTTACATATCTTAACCAAAGCCCTTTATTTTAGCCCGAGTCATGTTCACTTCACTTTTGGTTCTCCAAGTTACTAGGATGGAAGGAATCTAGAATAATTGACATGGTTTGGTTACCCTGAAATTTCTGTAGTACACTGATTTTCAGAATGGCAAAAGACGGATGGGTCCAGGGCACTTGGAATGATTTTCAGGCCTTTTGTCTGGCTTCTTAAGACTGGAAACCGGTACTTGTGTTCATGACTTCTTCAGGAAAGAGGTGCTTGCCTCAAGTTGGTATCACTTGTCTGATTTCTACCTTGCAGTCTTGATTGCCAGACACGTATCAGGCGAGCCGCATCTAGGCCTTTTTCACAAGGCTGCTTTTTAAAGAGATCTTCAAGGGCACAGACCGTGCACACCTCTTCTTGGCTCACTAGCCCCAGGGGCGCTCCAGAGGCTGTGCACCTGCTGGGCCCTTCCAGCGTCTTGGCTCTGATTACTTTAAGGTAGATTTCCCCCTGGCTTCATGACTTGTTTATCCTGACGATGAACAAGTAATTTGTAGAGGTGAAAAAAAAAAATCAGTCTACCCCTGGATATATATTTAAATGGCTCACTTTCTCCACAGTAGGGTATTGTATTAGTTTTCCACTGGCTGCTGTAATGTATCACCGCAGGTTTGGTGGCTTAACCAACAGGAGTTTGTCCCCTCACAGTTCTGGAGGCCACAAGTTTGAAATCAGGTTGTCGGCAGGGCTGCATTTCCTCCAGAGGTGCAGGGAAGAGGATGTTTCTTGCCTCTTGCCATATGGTGACCACTGGCAGTCCTTGGCTTCTGGCCACCTCTCTCCGATCTCTGCCTCTGTGGTCGCACTGTGGCCTCCTCTGTGTGTGTGTCCTCCCTCTGCCTCTCCCTCTTGTATAAGGACACTTGGGCTGGCATTTAGGGCCCCCTTGCATAGTCCAGGATAATGGTCTCGAGAGCCTTAACTTCATCATTAATTACACCTGCTAAGATCCTTTTTCCAAGTAAGGCAGCATTGACAGGTTCCGGGGATTATAACGTGCACATAGTTTTTTGGAGGCCACCGTTCAGCCCACTATAGGCTGTTAGTAGTGAAGTCAGCATTCTTAGGTGTTCCTTGCCTTGCTTTGGCTCTGGCTTGGAAAAACCAGGCGATAATTATTTCCAAGACTATTTAACATTTCATTCATAGGATTTCAGGGTCACCAGTGTACCGTGATACTGAAAATCTGGTACTGGCCATAGTACCAGGTTGGTACCATCATATACCAAAATCTTCCCTACTGAACACCTTCTGCTTTTCAGTGAGTTGTCTACATCATTTCCCCGCATTTACTATAGTTGGTACCAGCAGCCCTCAGAGGTAAATAATAATGTCCCTATTTGAAAATCTTATTTCTAAGTAATCTCTATACCCAATGTGGGACTCAAACTCATAACCTCGAGGTTAAGAGTCTTGTGCTCTACCAAGCAGGTGCCCTGATAATGTCCCCATTTTAAAGCTAAGGCTATCTGCCGAGGGTCTCAGAAATGGCAGAGTCAGGGATAACCCAGGTCTGTCCTTGACCAGGAATGGTTTCTCCCCTGCCCAGCACACAGTTTCTAAAGAAACAGTTTTGCGGTGGGTTGCACGTTTCCTGAATAGACGATGCTAGTATCTTTGAAAGATTTCATTTTCTCTCGGTGTTTGGCCTGAGCAAGTGGTCATAAAAGATGTTGACTCTGACTACCGGATTGTGTGGGACTGGTTTCCCCTGACATTTTATAGTCTGCTGTTTCACAGGCCGTGCAGACGTTGGCTTTGTATAATGCTTAGTTTAACATTTTTATTTGATGTAATTTGATATGGTTCATTTGATGGGGATTGTTCAAATGAGCTGCTGGTTTTCTTTCTTTCTCCCCCCGCCCCCTTCTTCTTCCCTCCTTGTTTCTAGTGTTGTATCTATTTAAGAAAGGCCATGGATTAGCTTCAAGACAGAGGTCGGGTAACGCTCTATTTGTCAAAACAACAAGTGACTACGAAAACTGTGTGCCCCCCCGCCCGAGTGACATTAAAATAACCGATGCCACAGTCAGTCCCCTCCAGCCAGTGGTTGCCTTTGTATTTTATACAAGCGCTTTAGTGAGCAAAATAAATGAGCTTGTTTTGTGAGAGATGTCTGCATGCTTCCTACCCTGGATGATAAAATTAGTTTTTTATAGCACATAAATATGTATAATGATGAGCCCTTGCATACAAGGTTCTTATGAAGCGCTTTTACTGCTGTGCCCTGAAGGAAATACCAAGACCATTTGCAAGTACAGTAGGTCTGGCAGTCGTTAAAGGTTTCAATTTTCCTTTGGAAGGCTTGGGATGTGGGGTGAGCCTCAAATTAATTCACTGCTCAAATTGTGTTGAGATGAGATTTTACTCCATGTCTCTGTATCCCAGTCTTCAGTGGTGTGAGAGGAATGCAGTTTGACTTGGAAATCTCTCTCTCTCTCTTTTTTTTTTTTTTTTTTTTTGAGATAAAGCTTTTTAGGAATAGAAGTGTCGTCTGGAAGAAGGCAGATGAACAAATGCAAATTTTTGCTCGTTGAAGGAAATAGTGCATTTCTAGGAGAAAGAATGAAGAGTCTGGTGGCTTCAGGTTTTCCTTTTTACCAGGCAAAGAGACCAGATAAGCACTGTTGTTCTTTACACAGACATGCCATGACATTAGAAGTCCTTCCAGATCATTCAGGCCTGGCTGTCTGTGTCCAGATCTGACATCACCTAAGATACACTCTTGTATTCAGGCACCTCTAGATCTCTCCCAACCTGGGATGTGCCAATTCACTGGTTTTCCTGAGGGCGATCAGAGTGTGTGGGGCAGGTGTAACTGGGAAGCCCGATGCCCAGGCACCCCAAGGTAGCAGCTCCTTCTGCACTGCAAAGGTGGGAAGGCTGTCCTTTTCATCTCTGACAGCTAGGCTTTCCCATTGCCTTGAAATTTCAGCCTACCCAAAGCTCTTGCTCAACGGCAGCCTCATGTCACATGTCTGGGCTCTGCTATAATTTAATCAGCCCTTAGAGCATTTCGCCCCCCAAAAATGTTTCTGGAAGCTTGTATCTCAAGCTCTTGCTTCACTTACACCCACTAGGGGCTTGGGTAATGATTGAGGACTGAAGACCTGACTTGTCCCTGGATGCTCCTGCTGGCACTCCAGCCTCACCATTTCACATAAGGTTTTGGAAACAGCTCAGGTTAAAAGCCAAATGTGAGAGGTGCACCCAGCGGAAGGGGGCGGCCATTAGTGTAGAGCTCGTAGTGAGAAGCTTTGGGTCTGCGTCCTGTCTCTGTTCCCTTGCTGGCCAAAGGTAAGCCACTGAACTTGGAAAAACCTGCTTTCTCATTCCTGGTCTGATGAGGCCAGTACTTATCTGCCTGTCCTGCAGACACCAGAGGCTCAAATAAGCTGAACATATAATGATAAATATTGTTATTTTAATCAGAAACTTCGTACTTAAAAATCTATACACTTTTTTCTGATTGAAACACAAAATGGCCACTCGTAATTCCACCAGCCCCACCCCCCAAATCCCTTCATTTTTGATGAATGTCCTGGCAGTGTGTTTTCTGTGTCTATCTCATTTACTAATTAAGATCAGTATAATTTGTTTACTGTTTGAAATTATACTAGTTCTATAATCTTGTAACAAAAAAATACAGTAATGAATTTTCAGAAGATGTTAAAACTAGCGGCCAGCATCATGTGGGTGGTGTTCAGTGGTTTGTCAGGTGGCTATAGTGTAGTCTGCTTATAACTTAACCTTTGTGGTTGGACCTCTCGTCAGTAAGCATTTCCCTGCACTGCAATGGGCATGACCGTTCTTTGCTAGTTGCTTCTTAAAAGTGGCCATTGACACACCACTCTGATTCGCTTTCTTTCTCTGCCTTCAGACATAGCACTAGAAGGCATGCTGCTGTGGGAGCAGAATTAAATATTTTCTTTCATTTCTGAGTAGAATCATTGATTTTGTACATAGATGTGGTAATGCAGAGTTTTAAAGAACTGTAATGATCTTTTCAGTTCCTAGAGATTTGAGCCTCTTGTGAATAGTGTTCCTGAGTCACCTTTGGGACTTCCTGTGTGCTTTTTGAATGTCACTTTTTGCCCTCTTTGTTTTTTGAGCTTGGCTGCATAAAATGGGTTAACACTGGCATCGTTGTGCAATCCCTTTTTATTTGCTGGACAACTGGGGAATGGTTCAGATAAGCCACAGTCCAAGGCAAGCTGTTGTGTCATCAAAGAATGACCTTTGATCTTACTGTAGTTCTTAGAGCAGCCTCGTGTGCTTTGTGGTTTGCCAGAATCAGTGTCTGAAACTTGTTGGTAAGGTCAGAGAATTTTGATAAGGTGAGAGCTGTCTGATTCAGTGTGTCGTGTGTGTTACTCACGCACGTGTTTGCCGGTCTTTGGTGCTGCATTAGTGCTAAAGTTTAACATGTGATGCTAGAGGTGATCATTTGAAGCCAATTCACAGAACCAGGTCGAGGACTTTTGCAATGAGTTGGTGAGAGAGTGGTATTAGTAATCTTTTTTCTCTTTCTTCTTAAACATGAGAACAATAGTAGTCAGCAGTGATTTCCCCCAGTTGATCTCTTGCAGAGAAGCTAGCTGCTTGCCACTGTTGAACTCCTGGTTTCAGGGAGCGGTAGAAGACTTAAGTTATTGCATCCTGGATTTTGAGGTAGTCCTTGGTATTGGTTTTGGTAGTTCTGTTTTTCTAAGCCAGACTCATTTAATGTAAACAAATCTATAAGACTAATGCTTTTTGGGGAAGTTGGCTCAACATCTTGGTCATTATTATGCTGGTTGATTAATGAATCATTATTAATGGCAGCACAACACAGAACATACTCTTTTCCTGTTCTGTTACCTCCGATTCTCAGTCCCCAGAGTTTCTGAGTCAGCAGGTCTCAGGTAGGGCCTGGGAATTTGCATTTCTAACAGGTTTCCAGGTGGTACTGATGTTGCTGATCTGGGGAACCGAATTTTGATAAGAGCTCAAGAGTCTGGGCTCCTAAGTTTTATATCTGGAATGGAATTCTTCAGTGGTCACAGTGTCATACTGCCCAGGTCTGAAAATGACGTTGGAGGATGGCATTTTGTGAGTGCCACATAGCGTATGGGAGACTCTTCGGAGATAAACACATGGTGCACAGCTTAACACTGGGTATCCCGTTCAAGAGGCTGACCTGATGTTACCTAGTCTGATGAGCAAGAGAGTTTGCTGTGCCTTACCGTTGGATCTTTCCAGACATGTTAGGTAACGAAGATTAATAGCATCATCAGTCATATAATTATAGAAACTAGAAATCTGATACATGTCAAAAAGGGTAAACTTTGTTTCAAGGCATCTAGAATGTGAACTGAGTTTCCGGTTTCTTAGGAGAGAATCCTGGTGTGTGAAATTGGCGATTGTACCAAATAGGAGTTTTAATTTTAATCTTTGGCAGAGCTAGTGTCACCCCTTTTAGCCAATAAGTGCTGAACTAATTCTTCATCAAGAAGGCTTGCAGGAGGGATGCCTGGGTGGCTCAGTTGTTAAGCGTCTGCCTTCGGCTCAGGGCATGATCCCGGGGCCCTGGGATGGGGCCCCGCATCGGGCTCCCTGTTCCACTGGGAGCCTGCTTCTTCCTCTCCCACTCCCCCTGCTTGTTCCCTTTCTCACTGGCTGTCTCTCTCTCTCTCTGTCAAATAANGTTTCTCTCTCTCTCTGTCAAATAAATAAATAAAATCTTAAAAAAAAAAAAAAAAGGAAGGCTTGCAGGAATGTGGCAAGACTCCCACCCTGTCACGTCTTTACTGAATCACAGCCATCTTGAATCTTTACTAAAATAGAAATACCGTTTTGTGCAAGTGTTGGTGCAAGCGTCTTTGCTATCTGTGGAGGATGGCCTCTGCAAGAACAGCTCCCAAGGAAGGAGCACCCTCGCATGTGTTCATCAGCATTGCTGCTTGCCCAGTGCATTCCCTCCTGTGTGAGAATGCACACTGTCAGGCAGACCATCCGTATGTGAAGTCTTTTGTCAAATCATCTCAGAGAGGTGTCGGCCTTTTGACAGCCAGTTTGTATGAGGCATGTATATAACGAAATGTTGTAATTTTACTTCAAAGGGGCAGGGATGTGACCAGAGCTGCGGCTTGCAGACAGCCTGGCATACGGGGGTGGGAGGCCACTGGGGAGTTGACTTTGGTTCAGTTCCAGCGACGCTCAGCTACAGTTTGAGGGTCGGTATCCCAGTGGCATGGCTTTCTCCAGAGGTGCATGCTGCCAAGTCACACACAGAGTTGGTTTGCGTGTTCCTCCAGAGCTCGGGGCTATTCATTTCTCTCTAAAGCCCCAGACATGGAGGCATTGGGGAAGAGTGAGAAGTGCTATTAATAATTTATTTGAAAGGGGTTTCTATTTAGTGAAAGTGTTGAGCAAGCAAACAAGATAGTGTGGAATTAACTAACCTTAAAAAAAATCTGTTGAGCCTTTTAGCTAAGAACGGATTTTTACTTATTTAGTCAGGGGTGAAATTCAGATGAAATATTAGAGAACAGTCTGTATGTTGGGTGACAAAAGATACCCTTCAAAAAAAGTTTCCAGACCCTTACATGGTGAGATCAACTGGGGAGGTCTCCTTTCTAAAGTGTAATTTTTGTTACTGTTTATAGGACAATAGGTTTTTTCAGTTTGTTCATGAGGTCCCATGATTTTAGAAATAAAACAGTATTTTAAAAAAGAAACCAAGCAATTGCAGACTCAGACATGTGATTTTACCTTCTATTCCTTTCCCCGGTAAGATAATGCACGGGACATACAAGATTGATTTAATTGGCATTTTTAGTCGTGTGTCTCTAAAAAAGCCTGTTTCCCCTGGGCCTCTCAGTTCTGGTGGCTTTTCTTTCCTTCCTTCCTTCCTTCCTTCCTTCCTTCCTTCCTTCCTTCCTTCCTTCCTTCCTTCCCTCCTTCCTCTTTTCTTTCTTTTAAGATTTTATTTATTTGAGAGAGAGGGAGTGAGCAAGCATGAGCGGGGCGAGGGGCAGAAGCAGAGAGAGGATCTCAAGCAGACCCGGTGCTGTGTGTGGCGCCCGACTCTGGGCTCAATCTCACTACCCTGACAGCACGACCTGAGCTGAAACTAAGAGTTGGACGCTCAACCAGTTGAGCCATCCAGGTGTCCCTGTTTTCTTTTTCAAGTTTAAAAAATAATAGTAAAAGGAATTTTAAAAAACAAAGCTCAGTTTCCCAAAATCTTTGGCTTTTTTTTTTTTTAATGGAGGTGGAGGGGTCTTTTTATTTCTTAGTTTAATGAGAAATAGTTTACAAAGCTCCAATCATAGTATAAAATTTGGGACTTTTAAAAAAGTTTTTATTTAAATTCCAGTTAACATGTAGTGTAATATTAATTTTGGGTGCACAGTATAGTGATTCACCTCTTTCATGTATCACCCAGGGCTCATCACAAGTGCGCTCCTTAATCCCCATCGCCTATTTCCCCCATCTTCCCCCCGCCCAACCATTAGTTTGTTCTCTATAGTTAAGAGTCTGTTGCTTGGTTTGTGTCTTTCTCTCTTATTTTTCTTTGCTCATTTTTTTTGTTTCTTAAATTCCACATATAAGTTAAATCATATGGTTTTTGTCTTTCTCTGACTGGCATATTTCGCTTAGCATAATACACACTAGCTCCATCTGCATCATTGCAAATGGCAAGATTTCATCCTTTTTTATGGCTGAATAATATTCCATTGTGTATATATACCACCTCTTCTTTAGCCATTCATCAGCTGATGGGCATTTGGGCTCTTTCCATAATTTAGCTATTGTTGATAATGTTGCTATAAACGCCAAGGTGCATGTATCCCTTCGAAGTAGTATTTTTGTATTTTTTGGGTAAATACCTAGTAGTGCCATTGCTGGATCATAGGGCAGTTTTATTTTTAACTTTTTGGGAAACCTCCATACTGTTTTCCAGAGTGGCTGCACCTGTTTGCATTCCCACGATGGAGCTAGAGAGTATTATGCTAAGTGAAGTCAGTTAGAGAAAGACACATACCATATGATTTCACCCATATGTGGAATTTAAGAAACAAACAAATGAGCTTAGGGGAGGAAAAGAGAGAGGCAAACTAAGAAACACACTCTTAACTCTAGAGAACACACTGAGGGCTCCTAGAGGGGAGGGAATGGGTGAAACAGGTGATGGGGAAGGAGCGTATTTGTCATGAGCGCTGGGTGACGTATGGAAGTGCTGAATCACTATATTGTACACCCAAAACTAATACAACATTGTATGTTAACCAACTGGAATTTAAATAAAAACTTAAAAAAAAAGATTCCAAAGTCACTTTTACAGAAGTAGAAAAAAAAATCCTAAAATGTTTTGAAGTTTTCATAGTTACTTGGATTATTTAATGCTCCTTTTTTTTTTTTTTAAAAGATTTTATTTATTATTTATCTGACAGACAGCCAGTGAGAGAGGGAACACAAGCAGGGGGAGTGGGAGAGGAAGAAGCAGGCTCCCAACGGAGCAGGGAGCCTAATGCAGGGCTTGATCCCAGGACTCTGGGATCACACCCTGAATCAATGGCATTCGCTTAACCACTGAGCCACCCAGGCGCCACAGTTTAATGCTCTTTTGAAATGATGAACTATAATTTACTGACCCCCTCCATCTGCATCTTGTTGAACCTTAAGATCGATTTTGATTTTAGGCGTATTTGACAATGTAGCAACGAACATGTCGATTCAGCTTTTATTCCTCTGTTGAAATTAGGGTGAATTTAAATTATTTTTATGGTGCTTGATATGTTCCATTAACTTGTAAATTAAGTTTTTTTAAAAAACTTATTTGGTTTTTAGAATTTGGGGACTATCTCTAAATTTACTAAATGGAAAATTGAAAATTTTATGAAGCATAAAAATACTGAGCCTTCTCACCCAGGAATAACCTCATAGGTTCTGGTTGGCAATAGTAGTCATAGCTGCCATCGCTGAGAAACTCCTTTGTGCTTGGTGCTCTGTATGTCTGAGTATCTTCTGTCATCACCAGTATTATTGATTGAATTGGGTAGAATGGATCTCAGAAACAGAATAGTATGCTTGAGCCTAAATTAGTGAACTAAAAATAAAATTGGTTTCTTAGCCATAGGATTTGGTTTATTAAATTGTAGGCCAGGCAACAAGTTCTTAAACCACAGAGTACCATGACTTTGTTTTTTTCTGGCATTAACCGAACAGTGTTATTTACGCTGATGGTTCCATTTGTAAACTAGATCATGCCCTGCTTGGCTTGTGAATGCCTGGTAATAACGTGCCTTAATTGTGGGTCAGTGAAGCCAAACTAATTGCTTGTTGGGCTCTTGGATTGCCATTTTAATTTGCTGTATAATGCAATCTCTACCAGAAATGTACTATGTATTGTCATCTAAGTAAAACTTATTAAAATCATCTTGCACACAACAGAATGCCTGATATTTTGTCCATAATCTTGCAAATTAAAAAAAAATTGAATGGCATTACAGAGTGTTGTAATTTACAAGTATTCCTTTTTAAGAGCCTTTGTGTCCTTTCCTTTGGAAGGTATACATAAAATGACTGCTTTTTATATGTTTTATATCAGTGTAATAGCTTTCTTTACCAAGCATTGTTTTGCTTTGTGCTTTTAATATGTTTTAAACAACAGTAATAGCATGAGCTTCTGAGATGGTTACGTATTTCAGACTGTGTAATTCACCCAATAAAATTGATATTTATCCAGTGACTTTCCATTTCAGTAAAAAAAAAAGAAAAAAAAAGGTATCTGTGCTGTCATTCTCAGCTCACAAAACACCAATCATAGGGGCTCCCTTTATAATTTGTAGGAACAGTTTAGAAGTCATTTAAATGGTTAGCATTCAGTAACGGTTTTCTCTCTGCCTCCCTTGACTAATGAGCAGACCTGCAGAGGGCTTTCTTTTGACTCTTTGATTACTAATTTCATTCATTTAGCTAATATTTATTGAGTAGCTGTTGAGTGCCAGGAACTTTTGTAGGTTTGGGGGATACCCAAGATTGGGGTTTTTTTTTTCCTATTTATGATAAATATTTAGTCTTCGAGAAAAAAATCTTTGAGGCGAATCGTAAAGCTTTTTAAAATGGTTTCAGAAATGAGGTAATATAAATAAGAAGCATCTAGTAAAGAATTTAATAGATGCCTGTATCGGGTTTTTAATAGAAATGAGCCCATTACCTGTTTTTCTTTTCTTTTTGTAGGTTATTTCTTATGAGAGTCATGGATATCCCCTATCTAAACTTGGAAGGACCAGACTGTAAGTGAATTTTTATTTTCTCATTGCATCTGCACATTGAAGTGTGTGGTCTGGAAGGGATAACAGGAAAAGTATTACCGAAGAAAGAGCTTCATTCACTTAAAAACAGGCAGTGATTTTGTGGTTGATATGAATAGTATGCTTAAGTTAATGGTACCCTTGGGTCTTGATTAACTCATCTCTTTACTTACATTTTCCAGTTTATGGATGAGTTGAAGTTTAAAAGAATATATATCTTCTCTTCATTATTTCATTTTCACTCAGAACTTTAAATTCATAATTTCCTATAAATACGCATAATACATTTTGAGATGGCTAGCTATGTCAGTAACCATAAGTTCTCTATTTTCCAGTTATTTGAGTATGTATATACTTAAGTTGGGTAGGGTTTTTTGTTTTCTTTTTTTCCTCTTTTTCATTGAAAACCTTGGAAGGCCTGTCTGTTTGGGAGGTGTTTGCTGCTGCTTTGGATTATTCTCTACTTTCTCCCTTTCACTGTCCCACTCTTTTTTTCCATTGCTCTCTTTCTAGCCTTGGTTTATTTGTCTCAATTCATGCCACAGGGATATAGACATGGGTGAGCTCCACCTGATGATAACAGTCATTGCAGTGATACGTGGAGCACATGTGTGTTGCACGCCTGATTAGACTTCTGTTTTGATGCACTATTCTTGCAACACTTCTGCAAGCTAAATATTCATCATTCCCACTTTATAGCCACGAGTGGCTAGAGCAGTTTGGTCTCTTGCTCAGAGGTGCCGTTAAGTGGTAGGTCTGAGATTAGAACATGAGCCTGGGACTCAGGACTGCTTCTACTTAAACTCAGTCCATTGGATTTGGACGGTGTGCTAAATAAACATGCGGACAACTAGATTAATAGGCGAAAGTTAAACACTTAGTGAAATGTCTTGAATAAAGCAGGCTTTTTTTTTTTAATTCCCTTGAAATAATTTTCATGGGAACTTCATGAGCAAAGATGGTCTGCATAGAATTGTCAAGGTTCAAACCATTGTGGGTTATAGAAAGTATCGGAGCCCAAGCTGAGGCTAAGATGGCAGAGTGCTGCCATTCCTGAAACTACGTTTAGGAGTTGTTTAGTAATCATGAGTCATTCCCAGCAATTCCTCAAGTTAGCTGGGGGGTGAGTTTCATTGAAGAACCACTGGCGTATCATTCACTCTTCAGCTGTCAACTTTTCATCAAAAATTTGTCCCATAGTGCAGCCGAAACGCGATCATGTTCTCCATGTGACCTTCCCCAAAGAATGGAAAACCAGCGACCTTTACCAGCTTTTTAGTGCCTTTGGTAAGTAAATCATAAGTCCATTTGTAGTTTTAGGATTTTGCTATGTTTTTGATCTGTCCAGGTGGTCGTAGGTATAAAGAATGACAGCCTCAGCTTGGACACACAAGAATGTTACTATGCAAGGGTTTAATCTCACTCATGGAATTTTTTAGGGTTTGCTGTATTGGTGTCTTTGTACTAACATGAACTGAGGAACTTTTACTAGCACCCAGCAATACAGTGCTATTATTAATCCACGGAAAGCAGGATATTATTACGATGACTGCCCTTACTGCCAACCATGAAGAATAAATCTAGGCTGAGGATAAATCATTTTTAAGATTAAATTCAGAGAGAAGGTCTGTTTCATAAGGGCAGGCGGTCACCGCTTGACATGGAATAGTCCAAGCAGATGAACGCAGATGTTTGAGAGGACCAAGAGATGAGTTACGTGTGTGGTAGGGCAGTTCTTCTAATTCCTTTTTATCAGGTCAGGTGATAGGTTGAAATGAACCGTCTTCAGATTATGGTTTATAAAGACCATTCTGACTGTAAGTCTTCAGCAATGCCTGTTTATTTTACCAAATGAAATATTCGAGCTGTTCTCTTTGGAAATTCTTGGATAAAGTAAAGGCAGCAGAACCCACAAAGGCCAGTAATAAGACTGTTTAGTAAATGTTTACGTACCTCCGCAACTGGCTAGCATGTAGCCATTTAAAAAATATTTGAAGAGTTTATTAAAAGATGATAAAGTGTTTGTGTTTTAACATTTAGTGTAAAAAGCAGATACAAAGTAAGGTTCCTATATAACTAACATTTTTTAAAAAATACTTTGTATAGAAATCAGACTGAAAGGAAACCTCATGCTATTATCACTGACTGTTTTAGATAGGTTTTTTCCCCTTCCTCTTTAAGCTTTTTTGTATTTTGTATTTTTATTTTTAATTTTTAGGGAGGGAGAAAAAAGAGAGAGAGAGAGGAGGAGGAGGAGGAGAGGGTCAAAGGGAGAGGGAAAGAATATTAAGGAGACTCCATGTCTGGCTCAGAGCCTGACGAGGAGCTCGATGTCATGACCCTGAGATCATGATCTGAGCCAAAATCAAGAGTTTAACCAACTGAACCACCCAGGTGCCCCAAGTTTTCTGTTTTTTTTCTAACATAAGCATATATTTATTAGCTTTTATAAGTAAAATGCTTTACAGTGAATAAAAGTAAGTGAAAAAAGTAAGTGAAGTAAGTAAAGTGAAGTAAGTGAAAGTGAAAGCAGGTATGTTTTAGGAAAGTTATCCTAGTCTTTGCAGGTGGTCTCAAAGATTTCTGAAATTCTAGTCCTGCTTTTTAATTTAAATACAGATCTAGAAATGCAGTTGAATTTCATGCTTATTTCTTTTGAGAGCTTTTGATGTTGCTGTTTTTTCTTGTCTTGTGGTATTAAGTTCTTACCCCTATGTAGTCACGCTTTAATTGGCTAAATTAAGTAGAATGCTCTGAGTAGAATTTTGTTTTCACACTAATTAAAAAGAATCAGTTGTGTGATATCGGACAAGTAGTCTCTGTGTATCTTAGTGTCCTCATTGGAGACGATGACGATGATGATGGTGATACCCCATACTACGTAAGCATTTCACGAGTATTAAGTGAGCTGATTCATGGAAGGCATTTAGAATAGTTCATGGCACATAGTAACTACTTGGGGCAAGTTCACTGTTATTTATCTAAAGACACAAGGTGGAGAACTGACTTTGTAATTGAGAAAGTCATTGTGGCACCTTGCTGTGTAGCAGGGGGTGAGTTATTGTCCTATGACAGTGAGACAGAGCAGTTTGCAAGCATTCGTTGCCTTTGAAAATTTTGGAAAGAATTAGAACACTTTTTCATTACTAATGTTTACTCATTTTTAATATTTCCAGTCTTCCATGTTTTTTCAAGAAGAGCGGTAGCCAAATAATTAGGCCTCTGCTTTCCTTTCGGTTTTCTGCAGCTTCTGCCCTGCCACCCCTCTCCTTCCTTCCCCCTAGTGCTCTCCCATGTTCTGTTCTGTCTGCAGCCAGGTAGCCTTTCTTGAGGATTTGTCTCTTCATGTGAAAATCATTCTGTTTCACTAGACTGCTTTCTGCCCCTCTGAGTGGCTTTTCTCGATTAGTCTCTCTTGGTTTTCTGTCTCTGACACAGTCTTTTCCTTTGTCTCTTTTGTACTACCTGTTTTCCTCACCTGGCCTTGACATCATTGTTGAATTTTTTGTACTTTTTGGTACATTGATTCATTTTATGTTTCCTATTATTAATTTTCAAAGTTTGTTCTCTAAAAATTTAGGAAGATGTGTTTTTAAAAGATTTATTTATTTATTTGAGAGAGAGTGTGACCGTACACACAGGGGAAGGGGCAGAGGGAGAGAATGTCCAAGCAGACTCCCACTGAGTGCAGAGCCCAATGTGGGGCTTGGCGTGGGGCTCATTCTCACGACCCCTGAGATCAGGACCTGAGCCAAAATCAAGAGTTGGACGCTTAATCGACTGAGCTACCCAGGCGCCCCTGTTGTGATCTTGATAGGAAAGAAATTGCCGGCTCTGGCAGGAGATTGGGCTGAGATGAAGTGCCCCAGGATTAAATCCAGAAGGATCTTTCTTTTGTTTTTAAAACACATTTTTAAAGCTGCTTTCCACCCCCCCCTCGCTTGTCTCTTTTCTTGACGTGTTCACTGAAATAACTTCTGTGGTAGATTTAAGGTTTAGCTCTCTGTGGTGCTGAGATTTTGATCAAATTTTAAACCAGCATCTCATCTCTGTTTAAATTAACACATATTCTGAAATACATCAGATATGCAAATGAAGTCTGGTAGTGATCGAAGTGGTCAAATGTTGCCTTTACTTTTATGTCAACATTGCAGGTAATATTCAGATATCCTGGATTGATGACACATCAGCGTTTGTTTCTCTCAGCCAGCCCGAACAAGTACAGATTGGTAAGTGCTTTGGACATTTGTTTTGTATATTAATTAAAGTGGGAGCTTGCCTTCCTTATACTGTGGGTTCACTCAGCTGATTCAGAAGCATTGCTGCCTGGTTTGTTTAGAGTGGTCTCTAAAATAAAGGAGATAATTAGTGAGTACCATGTGTAGGTGAGGAAAAAAACCGATTTATTTTATTTTATTTTTTTTAAGATTTTATTTATTTATTTGACAGAGATAGAGACAGCTAGCAAGAGAGGGAACACAAGCAGGGGGAGTGGGAGAGGAAGAAGCAGGCTTATAGCGGAGGAACCTGATGTGGGGCTCTATCCCATAATGCCGGGATCACGCCCTGAGCCCAAGGCAGACGCTTAACCGCTGTGCCACCCAGGCGCCCCAGAAAACTGATTTATTAATTCATTAGACATACTGCGTAATAGATTTCTTCACTTACCTCCTTTCTCTTCCCTTCCTGTTGCACTTTTTCTAAAACGAGTTGCAGATTTGCTTTGAGAATTAGAAGTAGCAAATTGAGAGGAATGGGGAGCATTGAAAGGTGATATCTGTATCCACCATTTGTTCGTCTATGTACTTTTTCCATTTTATAAGTTTGTGTGATCTGTTCATTCATTAAACGTAGATTGAATACTTGTTTTACAAATAAACTGAAAGGTCTTTTATTTGCTTTTAAAATAGGGTGGTAGAAAGATGGAGCACCACATCTCTTACTGGACTCTAAATAATTTTGTTATTAACCATCTCAAACGTTCTATTTCCTTAGGATGAAAAGTTATTGAATAAAATATGTGTTGTTCAGCTACTTATTCAAATAGGTTTCAAGTTTCTCTGGTGCTTAATAATGTAAGAGGGAAAACATTGTGAAGTGATATGTCTAATTTTTGAAAAGATTTTATTCATTTATTTGAGAGAGAGCCAGACAGCATGAATGAGGGGGAGGGGCACACGGAGAGGGAGAAGCAGACTCCCCGCAGAGGAGGGAGCCGGATCCCCCCCTTCCCCAGGGCTAGATCCCAGAACTCTGAAATCATGACCTGAGCCGAAGGCAGATGCTTAACCGACTGAGCCACGCAGGAGCCCCTTAATTTTTTTCTTTTTGTTTAACAAGGTGCCACATACTAAAACTATATAATTCTGAGAATGTAACTATATGAGTAATTATATATGAAAACTTCCATATATTTACATATTCAGATCAGAGTATTTTGGTGTTTCTTCTTAATTCTGTGACCATTGCAGGAATATAGGCTATGTTGTAGTGAAAAGCTTAGGCTCTGGCATCATGCTGCTTCACTACCTGTAACTATGTGACCTTGGGCAGGTCATTTAACCCTGAGAAGCTTCTGCTTATCTCTGTAAACTGAGGATGATAGTATGGACTTACTGGGGTTGTTGTTAGGGTTACATGAGATTATATACATAAAGTTTGGCGTCGCTTTGAACTTCTATGATGGTTATTAAATAGTGGATTTCAGTGTGAGATGTACTTTGGGAGCACGTGACACCAACAATCGGTGTTGGATACAGGGCGTGAATGATGTCCCTTGTTAAATGTTTCGGTATTTGCTTATTTCTCCAATCCCCTCCCCCACAATCCTTGGAAAGACCATTGAGATGGCACCCAAAGGGACTGATTATTAGAGAGCTAAAGATAACTTCAGGGAAGGGGAAGGGACTCCGAGACTGAGAACGTAGCGAGAGGCCCTGTGGCCACAAGGACACAGAACTAGAACTCCCTGCTGGAGATCCAGTCCCACCTCCTCTGCTCAGAGTCACCCTTCGGCCTTCTTGCTAGTTGCACTTAGGTGACATTGAAATTCTGCAGTGGATTGGAAGGAGATGCATGGGCTTTGAAGCCAGACGGCCCTAGGGACTAACCTTGCCTCCATGGCCTGTCAGCCATGTGTCTTTGGGCAGGTTACGTAAACGCGCTAAGCCACAGGCTCCTCTTCTGAGAGGTGGAGGCGGTGATGGTTACTTTGTGAAATGAGATCATGGACTTTAAGTGCCCAGCAGGGAGCTTGGCACTCCATAGGCTTGACAAATGCTAGGGAATTATTAAAATATCTGCTTGGCCTCCCTTGCTGTGAACAGTAGAAATGAGAGTGTGTAAAAGGGCTTGGAAATCTCTAAGACGTTAGCTGGTGTCTGCTCTCAGATGCAAGCATAATTCCTTGTTCATGTGTTTGGGTGTCAACACTTTTCTTCATGTTGCTGCTAAACCACATTTGGTGTCCAGGGCTGATTGTTCCCTCGCTTATGATCGGAAGATTCCTCACACGGTAGCTTTCCAGCTCAGTATTTCACTCCCTGATACCTGAAATCTGGGAGCTGCGGTGCAGGACCCTGTTGCCACAGAAGCACTGCCATTGGATTGCCCGCGTGTGTGGCTTCCCTGGAGGCAACACTGAGTCCGTCTTACTGCCCACTGACTCCTTCTCAAGTGCCTGGAGCGCACCGTGCCTTGAGTGACTTGGTGTGTGTTCGAGTGGGTAGCACGGGGAAGAGGCCAAGATGCAATCGTGACCTTTTTACCTTTTTCCTCCTAGATGAAGTAGACGACTGTTGTCTCTCGATATGTGCAGCTTTACTGGTAAAGTCTAAGTTTCCACTGTCGTCTCTTACACAAGAGACAACACTTTTTTTTTTTTTCTTTGAGAGCGAGCGAGAGCATGCACTGGTGGAGGGTAGGGGGAAGGTGGGAGGAAAGGGGGTTGAGGAGCAGAGGGAGAGGGAGAAGCAGGCTCCCTGCTGAGCAGGGAGCCCGACCCCAGGACCGAAGGCAGAGACCCCAGGACCGAAGGCAGACGTTAACCGACTGAGCCACCCAGGCACCCCCAAAAGACAAGTTTTTGCATAATTACCTAGCCATTTGCATGTGCTGTGCCTGTGACCCTACTTCTCTTGGCCACAAGCCTGCCTTTGATTCTTCCATCCTCTTCCTTTAGAGCTTGGCTTCTCTGGCTGCTTTCCCCTGTTCCCTGTGCAGGGGATTGGGTCCTGTTTTCTGTGCCGGCCTGGCATCCTTTACCGACACACCATGTTTGACTGTCTTCCCTGGTAGACTGTAATCTCTTTGAGAGCAGGGACCAGACCTTTTGTTCACCATTGTGTGTTCAGTGCTCCGAGTAGCGCCTGACATTAGTGAGGATGTTCAGTGTTTATTGAGCTGGGTAAGTGATATTCAAGGTATTATGACTTAGAAATGCCTTCTTGCATGTGGTGAATATATCTGATGTCTCTGGTCTTTTGCCATGATTTCTAAAATTATGCAGATGTTATACTGAAAGACAGTGTAAAGTCTGTTTTTTATAGCGGTAATTCTAAGGACGAGAGAGACCCAACATATCTAAAGTGCTACAAACCCTATTAATGTTATCTTAAACAAATTACTTATTCATTTCCGCGGAAACAGAGGGCCTGTTAGATCAATAATGTAACACTGGAAAAATCATTAAATGCCTATTTATATAGCAGCTTGTAATGGCTTCTTTGGCGCTGTTACAAACTAATTTTTGATTTACATTTAAGAAGTTGCTTTTTACCTGACACCTGTCTTTTTCTCATCAAGATTTTTTAAAAAGCCATTTTCAATATCTTGAATAGGAAAGTTCTCTTTTCTAGGGAAACTTGTTATACTAACCATTAAAACCCTTCTCTGAAACTGATAGTACAGTTTATGTTAATTAAATTGAATTTAAATAAAAATTTAATTAAAAAAAAACCTTCTACCAAGTGCCATTTGGTTTAATTGCTGATTTCTTTGTTTGTTTGCAAGAGATCAGGTGAGGGTTCCTGTGGCTTTGGGGTGTTCAGGTGGGGATAGCCCATACCGGCCATACATTCGGCATTGTTCCCTTGTAGCTCTTGAGGTAAGATAGTATGTGACCATGGAGAACATCACCTAGTCTCTCTGTTGGAGAATTTTCCTCAAAGTAGCAGAGTACGAAATTACCTTTTTTTTTTTTAAAGACTTTATTTATTTATTAGAGAGAGAGTGAGAACGAGCAGGGGAGAGGGTCAGAGGGAGAGGGAGAAGCAGACTCCCCACTGAACGGGGAGTCTGACTCGGGACTCAATCCCAGGATCCCTGGTATCACGACCTGAGCCGAAGGCAGACGCTTAAGTGACTGAAGCCACCCAGGCGCCCAAGAAATCACCTTTAAGGATCACATCTGCATTGCTCATTCCTATTTAAGATTTTTATATTCCTAATGTAGTTTTATTAATGGGGGAGGGGCCCCAGCAATATTTTAAAAGTCAGGGAACCTTCTAGTTATACTCTCAATGTTTAGACATGGAGTGTTTCTGAATGTCCTAAATGCATTAGAAATTTTCATATGAATAGCTTGAGAATAATAACCTTTTCATTTATTTTGAAAGCTGGAAATTGCAGCACACTACCAGAAAGTTTTAAAAGCAAAAATTGATAAAGGCACTTAAGAAGAGGTAGAAACCTGACAATTATTTTGTTAACGGCAGCACAAATTCAGGTAGTTGTAGAAATTCCTGATAATGCCACCTGACAAGCTTGTTCAGGACAATGTGTGGGGATGGAGGGAGAAACTTCCTTCACTTCCGTCTAGGGTATGGTTGTGTTTATATTAAATTGTACTTTTAGAAGCATAGGTTTTATTTGTGCTGAACAGATGAATATTGGAGTTGTGGATATGACTCAAGGCGATTGTTAAGCACTGTTCAGCTAAAAGGTGCTTATAGCTTTAAACTTTATCTGCGCTTTTAGTTTTCCTTTTTATGTCTGTGGAATTTGTAGTGATAACCGCTTGCTTCACATGTGATATTGGTGATTTGTGTTCTCATTTTTCCTTGATCACACAAGGTGGGGGTTGCTGATTTTTTAAGATTTTATTTATTTATTTGAGAGAGAGTGAGCGCACAAGCACGAAGTGGGGTGAGGGGCAGAAGCAGACTCCCCTCTGAGCAGGGAGTGCACCACAGGGCTCCATCCCAGGACCCTGGGATCATGACCTGAGCCAAAGGCAGACGCTTAACCGACTGAGCCACCTAGGCACCCCTTGGAGTTACTGATTTTGATGGTCTTTTCAAAGAATCAGCTCTTGGCTTAGTTCATTTTCTGTATTGTTTGTTTTTGTCTACNCGCTTAACCGACTGAGCCACCTAGGCACCCCTTGGAGTTACTGATTTTGATGGTCTTTTCAAAGAATCAGCTGTTGGCTTAGTTCATTTTCTGTATTGTTTGTTTTTGTCTTATNAATCAGCTCTTGGCTTAGTTCATTTTCTGTATTGTTTGTTTTTGTCTACTTACTGGTTTTCTGTTTTTTTCTTCCTTTTTTTTTTTTAAAGGTTTAGTTATTTATTTTAGGGAGAGAGAGAGAGAGAGGGCGCGCACGTGCACATGAGCACAAGCAGGAGGGGCAGAGGGAGAAGGAGAGAGAATCCCAAACTCTGCGCTGAGTGTGGAGCCTGATTCAAGGCTTGATCTCACAACCCTGAGATCCTGACCTGAACCGAAACCAAGAGTCGGCTGCTTAACTGTGCCACCCAGGCACCCCCTTTTTTTGTTTTAAGTTTATTTAACTAATCTCTGTACCCAACGTGGGGCTCAAACTCACGACCACAAAATGAAGGGGTACACACTCCTCCAACTCAGCCAGCCAGGTGCCCCCTTTCCTTCCTTTTATTTGCTTTGGGTTTAATTTGCCTTTCTTTTTCCCACTTGTTGAGATAGAACCATATGTGATTGATTTTTAAAAATTTTTCTAGGGCTGCCCAGCATGGAGCCTACTTAAAAAAAAAAAAAAAAACACTTCTAAAATTTTTACACCTGGCCTTCTAGAGATTGCCCCTGGGTCAGTATAGCATAGCTTCATGGTCAGCCAGTGATTGGTCCCGTGTGTTTGCTTAAACACCTTGAAAACCAGTGTGGCTTCCACCCTTGGCCAGCTGGGTTGGGGAAGACACTCAGCAGTCAAGCAGTTTGCAGGTCTTCTCCATTTCTTACTTATAGCTAGCTGTACCTTCTCGTGTCCTGTGGGGGTGTGCCAGCCCTCCCAGCCAGCTAGTGTTCTGGATGTAGTCAAGACTCTTTCCTACTCATTGATTTTGACCTTTTTTTGTTTCTAATACAAACATTTAAAGCCACAAATTATTCTCTAAGCACTGCTGTAGGTGCATCCCACAAATTACATGTTGTAATTCCATTATCATTAAGTTAGATACCCAGGCGCCCCATCCTTTTTGTGTTTTTTATGTTTGCCTATCCTTTTCTTTCCGCGTACTGTCAGCTTATCTGTGTATATATAAGTGTAATTATTTACATGCTTTTGTCATTTTAAAACTTGTTCTTTGCTCCGTTTTTGTTCCTTTGTTTCTCCCTCTCCTGTCCTCTTTTGGATTATTTGAAATTTTTGAAGAATTCCATTTTAATTTCTCTCTTGCCTTTTTAATGCCATCTCTTTGCATTATTTTTTAGTGGCTGCTTTAGAAATTTTAACATTCATCCATAACTCTTCGCAGTCTACTTAAGTTCATATTATACCACTTCACATATAGTGTGGAAACCTTATATGTGTATAAGTCCATTTATTCCAATCCCCGTTTGGTTTTCATGCTCTAGTTGGCATATATGTGTGTGTGTGTATATATATATATATAAAATATGTGCATACATTATAAATCCTACAAAGTGGTGTTATAATTTTGTTTTAAACAGTCATGTGTTTTAAGAAATTAAGAGGCTAAATTATTTTCTCTTCACCCTGATATTTACCATTTTATGTGTCTTCATCATTCCTAAAGATCCAAGTTTCTTTTGAGTATCTCACTTCAGCCTACAGAACTTCCATCAGTATTTCTTACAGTGCTGGCGTGGTTGCAGCTGATTGTCTTAGTTGTCCTTTATCTGAAAATGTCTTTATTTTGCCTTCATCCATGTAGGATATTTTAGCTGGCTATATAGAATTCTGGATTTCTCTCTTAGCATTTTAAAGATGTTGTTGCTCTATCTTCTGGTCTCCATGGTTTCTGATGAGAAGTCTACAATGGTTTGCCTCATTGTTGCCATATAGAAATATAGGTATTCAAGATTTTCTTTTTGTCATTGGATCATTGGTTTTCAGCTGTTCGACTATGGTATAGTTAGGCACGGCTTTCTTTGTAATTGTCCTGTTGGGGTTGATGGAGCTTCTTGAGTCTGTAAATTTAAAAATTTTTTAAAAGATTTTATAATTTTTTTTTTAAGATTTTATTTATTTATTTGACAGAGACAGAGACAGCCAGCGAGAGAGGGAACACAAGCAGGGGGAGTGGGAGAGAAAGAAGCAGGCTCATCGCGGAGAAGCCTGATGTGTGGGGCTCGATCCCACAACGCTGGGATCACGCCCTGAGCCGAAGGCAGACGCCTAACCGCTGTGCCACCCAGGCGCCCCAGATTTTATAATTTTTTTAAGTGATCTTTACACCCAGGATGGGGCTCAAACTCACAACCCTGAAATGAAGAGCTGCCTGCTGTACTGACTGAGCCAGCCAGGCACCCCTTGAATCTGTAAATTTCTGTCTTTCACTAGATTTAGGAAGTTTTTAGACATTATTCGAGTATTTTTTTTTCTTCTGTATTCTCTTTGCCTCTCCTCTTGGGGGCTCCAGTTACCTATATGTAAGAGACTTTTTTTTTTTTTTAAATAAAGATTTTACTTATTTATTTGAGAGAGAGAGAGTATGAGCAGTGGGGCGAGGCAGAAGGAGATGGAGAAGCAGGCTCCCCACTGAGCAGGGAGCCCAATGTGGGGCTTGATCCCAGGACCCTGGGATTGTGATCTGAGCTGAAGGCAGATGCTTCACCAACTGAGCCACCCAGGCGCCCCTGTAGGAGACTTTGATATTCCAGTGGTTCCTGATGCACTGTTCATATTTGTCTACTTTCTTTTCTCTTCTTCACATTGGATAATCTCTATTCGTCTACCAGCTCACTGGCTTTTCCTTCAGTCATCATTATTCTGCTATTAAACCTATCCAGTGAATTTTTTATTTCTTGTATTATATTTTTCACTTCTGTTATTTCCATTCAGTTTATTTTTTATCTTTCCTATTTCTCTATTGAGATTTCCTGTCTTTCTTTTACGTTGAGCCTGTTTTTTTTTTTTTACCTCAGTGAACATAATTAGAACCGTTTGTTTAAAGTCTTTGTCTAATAATTCCAACATCTGCATCGCCTAGGTGCTGGGACCTGTTGATCACTTTTCCTTTGAGAATGGGTCATATTTTCTTGGCTCTTCATGTGTCAAATTACTTGGGATTGTTTCCTGGACATTGTGAATGTTCTTTTGTGGACACTCTGTAATCACTTATATTCCCCCAGAAGAATGTTGATGTTTTCATTTTAGTTTTAGCAGGCATTTAACTTATTTAAGCTCAGCCTGCAAACTCTTGCTTGTCTGTGGTGGGAGGTGGCTCACATCTGAGCTCAGACTGTTTTCAGTCTGCCACATGCACACTTAAGTAAAGGGTCAGCCAGACACACAGGCTGAGTCTATACATCAAATTCGGGGTTCCCATTTTCTGGTTTCTTCGGTCCTAGGATTCATTTCCCACTCTATTGCCACTGGTTGCCTCATGCTTCTGGTTCCTCCTACCAGGAAGATGTGGGATTTTTCACTTAGAGTTTTAGTTTCCCCATGCCCCGTCACTGCAATTTCCTCTTCGGGCATGGTCACCGAAAAAGACCCCAGGAAATTCACTTTTGTGCCAGCTTGCTTCCTCCAGTTTTTGACTCCTTTGCAAAATTTACCTGTTCCTGTTCATGTTCCAGAGCCCTCAGATACTTGGTTTTTTGCATTTTTTCCCCCAGAGCTTATAGTTGTCATCAACAGAAAAGATTGGTTAGCTTATCCCTCCAATCCCGGAGGCAGAACACCTTTACCTGTGCTTTTCAATTGTTGCTCTTACAGTATCTGCTTTCCATGCAACACTTCCTGCCATATTATACCATGCTCAAACTACCTCTTTCTGTTTGTTAAATAACATTTTAAGAAAATATTATGGTAATGCATTAAAAAAAAACACATGTGACTTACCTCTTTTAACCAATTAAAACTGACTTCAGTTCAGTTCCTTTTGGGTAGGCATGCATACCAATAGGCAATATCCAGACAGAGTATTTGATATCTTTGTTTCTATTTGTGGTCTTTTTCATATTTAGCTGGTATGTTACTATATATTTATTCTTGTCGAAGAGGAAATGTACAAAACACTCAAGAAAGAACCAAAAAAATGTATGTTTTTCCTTTCATGTTAATTTTCCTAATCTTAAACCTTGCATAGTGTTCGTTTACAACACTTATCTTGAATTATAAATATAGCAATAGATAAATGAGTTCAACTGTGACACAGCTTTGTAAGGGTTCTATTAAATAAGCTTGGTTTAGAGGAAGGTGCTGATAACTTGTGTGTTTAAATGATACATGATTTTCATGCTGTAAGTGCTGCATCCTGGAAACAATACATTTGTTCTTATACATGCAAGGTTTTTATAGTAGTGACTTGTTGATAAAGGAAAATCATTATTAATGAGACGTGTGAATGTCTGTGTTTTGTGTATGTATCTTCTGATGAAAACTTAAAGCAGCTGACTTTTTTTCCCCCACACTCCTCTAAATCACTTAATCCACAAAAAGCACTGTGGAAAATTTTAACAATATTTATTAAGAGCCACCTTGTTTTCCTAATTCCCCCATGTGTTTAATCTCAAAAATTAGCAGTCTTACACATCTGTCCTATGAATTCTGTATCAGGCAGATTTATTTGAGAGTAACAATAACTTGGATTCCCCCTAATGAGTATTCTTTAGGGCATTAGCTGGTATGAGAATGGGGCAGAAAGCCTCCTGACTTCCAGATGAGGCTTCCCAAGTTCTTAATATAATTACCAGCATTAAAACAGCAGTGACAAAATGAGTTCTGTGGCAGTGAGAACCTAGCCAGGAGAAAGAGATGCAGAGTTTGTGCTCTAGAGGCTGAATCTTCATGTTCTGTTAATTTGTTTCTGGTCCAGAGCATTGGGTTTGATGTTTGTGTTCTAGGGCCATGTTGTCTGGATCTAAGAATGTTGGCTTTATGTTGCGCTATCAGAATATTCAGTAGATCTGTCATATTTAATTGTAATATCACTCATAACAAACTGCGTTTGTTGTGTTCTCCCGCCCCCAGTCTTAGAAGTAAATCAAATTCATTGTTGAAAACGTGAAAAATATTTGAAAATATGAAGAAGAAAACAGTTCAATCATGGTCTCACAACTTACGCATCAATACTAGTAGTATTTTGATTAATATTTCTTTTTTTGTTGTTTGTAGAGATGAGTATTTTCATAACTGTTTAATATCAGTTGGGATCTGACTTCAGATGCATTTTTGGATCTGCTTTTTTAGTTAATGTTAGGTCATGAGCATTTCTCGTGCTGTCACACGGTTTTCTGGGAGAGTTTTCTTTTAATGGGTGCATTACATCTCACACAACTTGTTTAACTATATCCGTTTTGGATGACAAGTGTTTACTATTTTACATTATTTTTTTTTAATGTTTTTTAAAGATTTTATTTATTTTACAGAGAGCAAGAGAGCACAAGCAGGGGGGAGGGGCGGAGGAAGAGGGAGAAACAGGCCCCCAGCTGAGCAGCACCCCCTGGGGGGATCAGCCTGAGCCGAAGGCAGACCCTTAACCGACTGAGCCACCCAGGCACCCTAAATTCATTCTTTAAAGAGCATCTTTGTCCCTTAGTCTTTGTAGCTTTCATTTTTAAAAATAAATTGTGAAGAAGCAAAATCATTAGAGTCAAATGATCTTGAAAAAAAATCTAAAAACAACTCATTTTTTTCTTATTAAACAGTGATTTTTTTTTTAATAGAAAAATTTTAAACTACCAGAAAACTAAAAAAAATTGCCCCGTGGCCTTCTCTTTATTAACGAAGATAAATGCAGTAGTATTTGAGATTTACCTTTCCATTGTGGTATTTAAGTATATATTTCATCTAAGATAATGTGTATTTTGCATGTTGTTTCACAGTTTGTTCTTTTAACTTAACAGTTCTCTTTGTGGACATTTAATTTAAGCAATTTTAGGACTCTTGACTCCTGTTCCAAAATAAGCTTTTATTTATTCTTCTGAGTGAGCTCTAGAATCATTTTGTTAGGGTCATTCAAAAAGCCCCCTGGGATTTTTCACTGACATTTTAACAAATTAATTGTAATCAACATCTTTATTTGGACATACTGAGTCTGTATGACCAGGAATATAATGTGTCTCCGTACGCACTCAGATAATCTTGCATATCCTCAAATGCAATCAAATCCTACGTTTGAACGTTGGATATTTTTATTGTGCATACTATTTAGGGTTATGCGGAATACTTCAGAAAGCAAGGACCGTTGTGCCTGGTTTCGTACCAGGGTCGTAGTTCGCTCTTGGTAAATTTTTGGAATGTGGGTGGCAGTAGGAGACTTAAAACTGAGATCAATCTGCCTGATTGCTTTCAGGGCCCTGACAGACTAACTTTGAGGACTCAGTGCAAATGTGTCTCTGATTCTTATTCCTGAGGCTTCCAGGGCCATTTGGTGGTGTTTTTGTCATCGGAAATAGCGAACTGGCTGATTAAGTAGGTTAGCTGTGTTTGTCTTTACACGTTTGCATTGTTTTCTCATCTATGATTCCATGTTTTACAACCTGACAGTTTTTAAAAATGAAATAAATCTGGTTTTAGCAAATTTGAAATAGTATAAATGAAATGATTTGGGGGCATTTAAGTGGCTAATTAAAAATATTATTTTGTTACTAAAAATGTTACCAGTGAATCTCTTGGGGTGGTGGGATTACGGGTAGTTTTACTTTATTAGTTTTTTTTTCTTTTTCATTTTTTGACTTTTTTAGAGTGACTGGTATTATCTGGGTGTTAAAATATTTAAATTTATGATGAAAACATTATTACTTGCTTTTTTTATGTGCAGGAGCACAGCACAGGGAAACATCTTGCTTTTGAACTTCAATGGCTGGCATAGTTGTTCTTTCATACGGCTGACTGTCGTTACTTTGTGCTATCTTTTTTTCTAATCATGCAAGTTACGGAGTTAGTTTCTCTGGATTTTCCTCCTTCAGCTTCTTGGTTTAAATCTCCTGTTCTGAAAGGGTGAATATGAAACAGGTTTGAAACATGCTATTTATTGATAATATTTACACCGTTGGGTATTTTTACAACCTGTCTTTTCTTTTTTGTCCTGGAAAGAAGCCCAAATATTACTTCAGTAATAGGATGAATGTCACTTTGTTATGTTTAGGAAAAATGCCAGAAAATGCTAGACCAGTGGCGTGTTGGGTAACTTATAACTGATGGTGGTGGTGACCCTAGCGCTTCAGACCATGATTTTGCCTTAACTTCTACACCCCACATCAGTATATCTAGGCATTATTTGGTGTTTTTCATGTTGTAGGATTATAAAAAGCAAACATTGCTTAGAATAACTTAAATCACACTAACTAGTAGGAATGCCCTTTGAGCTTTCTGTATGTTAATTGGAGAAATGTGGGAAACTGATTTGTTTTCCATTTGCATCAAAGGCCAGGGAGCAAACTGCTCTAGCATTGGGAAAAGGAACATAGGAAAGACAACACATTAAAATAAACTTTGAAACTGGGACTTTTTTCTAAACCACACAAATCCTGTGTTGTTATTATAGAGGTAATAGAAGGGAAATAAATCATGACAGCATATAATATAGCAAAAAGAAATATGAGCTACGTATGGGACACCTACTGATTTTAGTAATTGTTAATTCCCGAAATAAGTTTGTATCACTTTGAAGCATGAGCAGGGTCACATTTAGGTGTGCATTTTTGTAATTGCGTTTCAGATGGTGTGTAAGCCTTATCATCACTGTACATTGCTAGGTACCGGTACTTTTGTGTTCAATGTTATTTATAGTAACAGTGGAGAGTAGAATAATTATGAAGGGATTTTGCAAGGTTTTTAACAAGTTGGTTCTCTTTTGAAATCTGCAGTGTTAATCTTTGCATAAATATTTGTCTACTGCTGAAGAAACAGAAGGACTAAATTTAGATGGGGAAGAGAGATGAAATAATAGTTTCTGCACTCAAGGAATTTATGGTCTAATGATGCAGGCAGGTATCTAGACAGCGGGTGCATCAGCGTACGCTCAGTGCTGTGACAAGGGAGGGAGAACCCACCCAGACTAGCATGGAGATGCAGAGAAGTGTCAGCCGGGAAGGCTTCCTGGAGCAGGTGATGCCTGTGCTGATCGCAGGAGGTCGCCTGGTAGAGGAAGGCTGAGAAGGCTTTAGCGAAGAGCAGGACCAGTACATCCTTTGGTAGGACTGGAGCAGGGGGTCCGTGTGGTGGAATGGCTGGGGTGGGGGTGGGGGGGTTTGGTTAGAAGGTAGAAACACTGAATTTGTGTGTTAAAAATAGGGGTTTGAATTTCATACTTTGTATGAATTCTTGCTGTAATGTTGGTTTGGTTTTTTTTTTTTTAAATCAAGTTTAAAAATAAAATATTACATTTAACTAGTTCTCTTTTAGAAGTCTGGGGCTTCTGAAAGAATTTCCAGGTGTTGAGTGCCAAGATTGTTGACCAAACAAGGAGTTGCCTTTGGAAAGCCGGATTGTTGTCTCAGTTTGCTCCCCCCAGCTCCGTGGCACTCTTCCATAGGCGTATGGTGGCATTATACCACTGAGTCAAAAATAGATGGACACATTTGAGCAAGTTCTATTTATTTTTAAAAGTCTAGAAGGTTGGTTTTGCATTTACTCTAGTTCATAGCCTTCTCTAAGAGACTGAGGCCAAATTGAATTTATCTGGGAACCTGCCACATCTATAAATGCTACACAGAGTAATAAATGGGCCGTTGGCTTCCAAGAATCGGTGACAGTGCACTTCAGTTCCTAATTTAGAGTTCATGAAAATTATCCCTTGACAAACAAGATTATAAAAAAAGAAATTCTGCTTGACGGATCCATCTTTTGATAAACAGTTAGATGTTGTTTACACAAACAGTGCTTGAGCGAGTCAAGGTAGGGAGTAAATGATGGGATTGGAAGGAATGCAAATGGCAGGTGTTTTTGTGTTCAGGGGAAGGGGAGGTGACCGAGCCAAATCTTGTCCCACTTGCTTTGTGTCACTCAGTAGACTAGGCTGGTGGGGAATAGCTGTGGTCATAATTTTACATCTTGATATCTGGGAAGGTGCTGGGCGAGAGCTGGGGAGGCTTGGAGGAGAGGCCTGGGTAGGTCCTTGAGAGAGGGCCAAGAAGAGGGAGGGGTGTGCAAGCACCAGAGGTAGGAATCAAAGTGGATGTTGGCGACAGTGTTTGTCAGAGGGTAGTTCACTCTCTCTCGGTGGGTTGTGAAATCATTTTAGTGAGTGTGACCAGCATTTTTATAAAAGGAAGGAATTAGAAACTTTGCGAGTTGAGTCCCATGCACTAAAGGTAAGCTTGCTTTTTTTGATGTAACCTTTCTCAGGTATAAATCTGTACATGCAAATGTATGATGTAGCCTCAGGTTGTGATAAAAACATAATATGGCAGGCTGTGGTCACAAAGGTTTGAACTCACATGCTTTAGGTGACTTCCCTGTATGCTAAGCACTGGGGCAGGTGCTAGGGGAGGAAGTGAGGGCAGCTCTGACAAAGATCTTGATCCCCGGGTGCTTCCTGTCTCTAGAACAGTTTGGGGCCAGGGATTCATGTGGGCGGCACCTGGGAGCAGTGCTCATTCCTTTCCATCTCCACTGCCCAGGAGGAGACTTCGTGCTCTTCACCAAGAAGAGGGTATTATGGTTGAACATCTCACCCTGCTCTCCTTCCCCTTTGCTTAGGCCTCCTTGTGGAAGGAAGACACGTCATGAATAAAGTCAGGAAGAAGCTGACACCCCAAGGGCCGTTTTGACGAGGGGGTAAGGGTACTGCGGTGAAGAAGGCAGGTCTGGAAACCAGCTTTTGGGGTCCCTTCTGGCAGCAGAGACTAGGAAATAGTTGAGAGTGTAGAGGCTCCTTGCAGCCGCCCCGTCTCTTCGCTGATGGGGTTCCTTACGCGGAGGCAGCAGCCATGGTAGGAAGCCCCGTTTACCTCAGGCCCAAGCCACATCTCCGGTGGCATCTGCTAGGGATTCCTGTACTTTGGGGGATCATACAGGTGATGCTGAGTTATCATCAGCTGTCCCATCTCTCCCTCAGCTTGTTAGGACCCGTAAGAGGTTGCTGCTTCCCACCTGCCATCCCCTACCTGTGGGAGTTGTAGTTGGAAACGGTCAGATTCAGAGGGTTTTGGTTGCGATTGCTGGCCCTGTCGGTTGTGTGTGAGCCGTGTGAGTCCTCTTTCACACACTCTTTGGAGTATGGGTGTGACTTTGGTGCCGTGATAAGGAATTTCTCTGACAGGGTATGACAGGTTCTGCAGGATGGGAGAGCGGAGAGGCCGGCTGTGGCTCTATCGTGTCCAAAAGCGGAGTGACCTCCGGCTGACGTTTTTTATGTTCTGGGATTGGTCTCTGAGGGTGTTTACTTACCACTGACATTGTTCAGATTTTGTGAAAACTAAATTTTCTCGTTTGCCACCCTTCTGGGTTAGTTACCAGACAGGTCAAGTGCCTTTTAACTCCGGACGTGACTTTCTGTGTCTTAATCAACGTCTCACCAACCAGAAGATGGTGCTGTCGTGCTGGCAGCCGAGCCACCGTTCCCTCGTCAAGTCAGACTTGCCATCTAAATGCTTATTCATGCTAAGTAATGTGGGCAGATTTAGCATGCGGCGTTCACAGTGTACCCCTCATGCCGCGTGTCACCAGATAGGCAACATGGAACATTCGTGGGATCAAAGCTTCAGAATCTGGGGCTGGGGAAACCTGACACTGGGGCCTTGATTAAGGTGCTTGCTCAGGGCCACCTTTGCACTTGGGGTAAAGTGACACTGCTGGAGTCAGGACGAAAACATCTTTTTGGTGCTGTATTGGTTCCTGCACTGGCCCCCATACTCACAGAAGACAAGGAAAGACTGAAGAACGAGGCAGACCACTCCAGATGGGTAGGCAGCAGGTTTAATAAAGCAAGGGAGCTTGCTTACCAGCCAGGCTTGTCTCAGGCACTGTAAGCTGAGTAGATCTCTGCACCTGCTGGCCAGAATATTCAGTTTATATAGAGGCCTTGATGGGGTTCATTCACATGTACTGCCCAGATGGTCTCCACACCACCTCACTGTCTCAAGGTTGTATCCTTGGAACAGCTCCCACCACGGAACGGTAGGCAGGGAAGGACAGGGAAGGGGGTGAGGATCTTCTGATTGCCCAGAGCCAGCTCATGGGTCAGCTGGAGGTCACGTCCTCACCATTATCTCCTCCAATGTGTGTTTGATCTGTGTGCAGTCTTCCATGATTTGGTTTGAAGACTTATGAATAGAGATGAGACCTTTCCATAGACAGAAAACATTTTTTCCTGTTCTCTTTTTGGAAAAGATCTGAGTACCTAGAGGAAAACTCATGAATTAAGTTTATAAGAAATACTGTGCACAATTCGGTGCTTAATTGACAACTCAACCAAGTTGAAAGACCTGAGCCATCTCTCAATTTATTTTAACCACTTGAAAGAAACCCAGATGGTATGACGGGCTTGGAGTAAAGCTGTGTGATCTTGGGTGCCTGACTTAACCTCTCTGAGCCTTCAGCTGTAAGATGCCGATGGGAAAAGCTGCTGCTCAGGACTGGGAAAAACTGATGGAGGTAGAAAGGTAATGTTCTCAGCACAGTGCCTGGCACTAGCTGCTAGGTCAGTGTTCACTTCTTCCCTTGTGTCCCCCCTTTCTGCAGTTCAGACATTTAAATGATATCACGTGGTTGATTTTACTAAAAGTATGCATTGCAGCATTATGGAGACTGCGTGCAAAAGCTCTTGGTATTTGTTTGCTCAGCCGGCGGCATGACATGGCCCTCAGGTGAGGTCATCCTTGTTGCTGTAAGTGACAGTTGAAGTCTCCTGCCCGTACCTCTTGAACAAAAGACCAAAACTGTTGCCACAGTGGTTTTCAGTTGTCTGCCCTTTTCTTTCCCATGGCTCCCGACAGCTGGGTTGCCGTTTTAATGCACCTCTTTTTTTAATTTAATTTAATTTTTATTTTTTTTATTTGACAGAGAGAGACAGCCAGCAAGAGAGGGAACACAAGCAGGGGGAGTGGGAGAGGAAGAAGCAGGCTCCCAGCGGAGGAGCCCAATGTGGGGCTCGATCCCAGTACGCTGGGATCACGCCCTGAGCCGAAGGCAGATGCTTAACGACTGTGCCACCCAGGCACCCTGCTAATGCACCTCTTATCCTTGCAGTTAGGGGTCCCCCTCGGAGCCTTCTCGGTGGGTCCACTTCACCACCTGTGGGGGCAGCTTTCTGTTAGGGGGCTTAGCTCTTGAGAAGGGTCATCAGTAATGGGAGGATTCTAGATTCTGCAGACACAGAGAAGTCTGTAAGATTGCTCTAAGGTAGGTCTATGGATCTATTCTCAGACTTGGTTTGGGAAGCTGGTTTGGGAATGGTTTTAAAAGTACAGTCAGTCCTCATTCTGCACAGATTCTGTGTTTGTGCATTTACCTACTCGTTAAAATTTTTTTGTAACCTCAAAATCAGCACTCACGGAGCTTCTGTGGTCATTCACGGACATGGTCAGAAGGCTGAAAAATCCGAGTCGCCCAGTGCACACGTTCCCCAGTTGAAGTGGAAGAAGGCGACGCTCTGCCGTCACGTCGCAGCTCTCAGGCTGTAAACAAGTGCCCTTTCACAGCCCGTGTGGTGCCACGTTTTCCGTAGTTCTGTGCTTTTTGCAGCAGCCCCCCGGCACAGTGCCCAAATGCTGCCTAGTGTTCCTGAGCACGAGAAGACTGCTGTGCCTTCTGGAGAACACATGGGTGTCAGATACGCTTCGTCCAGGCACAAGTTATAGTGCTGCTGTTGGCAAGTTCAGTAGTAATGAATCAACAACGTATATTAAATAAGGTATCTTGAAACAGAAGCCCACATAAAGCCAGAGTGCGTGTTGAATGGTTTACGAAAATGGGGCTCACGTCTCTAACCCTGGTTTTCTTCAGGGGCCGGTGTTCAGAGACTGTACTGTCTGTTCCTTTCTGCCTGCCTTGCTCCTTCAGGGGCTTCGGCCCAGAGCCCTTAGGGAGAAGAATTTCTGGGCTGCCTACTTTTTATTTGTTTTTCAAGGACAGGTACCTGTTGTAGAACTTCTAGAGAACGGTCTGGCTCTTGCCTGACGGGAACACTGGGGTGTTGTAGAGACGCAGCCTAGCAGGTGGCTCGCACACTAGCTGGCAGTGTCCATAGACAGGTAGGTGAATGGAGACGTAGGGTCTTTCTTTGATGAGATGAGAACATCGAGCTGTATCCTCAATTTATTATGACTCGGTCATTTTTAAAAAATTATACTTGTCTAGCCAAAGGATCAAGATTAGGTACATTCGGTTGTATATTAAACATTTGTGCTTTTAATTCTGTGCCTTGAATTTGACTTTAATCGGAGATGGTGTTGTCTTTATTTCTTTTTTTTTTTTTTTTAAGATTTTATGTATTTATTTGACAGCGAGAGAGAGCGAGTAGGGGGAGCAGCAGGCAGAGGGAGAGGGAGAAGCAGGCTCCCCACTGAGCAGAGAGCCCGATATGGGACTCAATCCCAGGACCCTGGGATCATGACCTGAGCTGAAGGCAGACGCTTAACTGACTGAGCCACCCAGATGCCCCTGTTTCTTTTTCTTGATATCAACCTTCTGGTCATCAACTTCTACCTTAACTTTTGCCATTGCGTGGTGAGGCTTGGGAAAACCAGGAATGTGTGGTTTACCTGGCTAGCCTCTTCATTTCAGCCTCAATTTAACTGGCAGGTTGGCCCTTGAGAAAGGAAAGGGCTGAGATGGGAGAAGAATAAAAAGTAGTGGAAGATTCTTTTCGTTCTTTTGGCCAGTAGTTGGGAAAGGGACATATAGCAAATCTGGTTGCAATCAAAGTGAGAACACGGAGTGTCCCATTTTGCAGTTTTCTTCTCACCTGTGTACATGGAACACATGGAAGTCTTTCCCTAGTGGAGCTTACATTTAAGAAAAGTGTTGTTTTTAAGTCTGTTGAGCTAATCACATCCTTGGATTCTCTGTGCATCTCTGACCTGTCCTTTGGCCTGCAGGACCCCTTAACAGGTGGGTGATAAGGAGGAGGGGCAGCTTCGGGTGTGCTGGACACGCTGAGCTGGACCGTCCCCTACCCTGCTGATCGCACAGCAGGCTCGCCACCTCCCTCACTCATGCACGTGGAAGTCTGTTCCACAGACATGGCCTCAGCGATTTTCATTTGAATGGGGTGTTATGAGCACCCTACCTCCATCTAGAATGACTGGGTGCCCTGTCTTGCTGTCTTGGGTTGGGGGGGGATGCCCCTTTTGTGACCGCTGCGTTGACGGGCCCGTTATCAGTATTAAGTACTGACACTGACAGGACTTGGCCAACTTCAAGCCAGTCTTCCTGCGTTTTCCAGACACATCCTTATCTTCCAGAGGGGAGGGCGTCATCTGTTTCATTTCTTGGCAGAGAGCAGCCTTTATCCATTGGTGCATTTCCTTCCTCATCCGTAGTAAGAGTGGCATAGGAACTTAATCTGGACGCTTTCTTCAGAGGTCTTCAAACTGGAATTCCATGAGGAGATAATCTGTAAGTCTTCTGGATAACTTCAGACATGCAGAAAGAAGGAAATACTTCAAGACCCCCATGTGTTGGTTTTGAAAAAAAATTATTTGTTCTGGAAAATATCTATCATAGACTGTCTTAAAATCTATCATTGTTTAAATCCTTTTTGTCCTTTCTCATGAAATTAGATCTTTCTTCCTTGCCATTACATACACCGCGTTGGGCTGTATTTAATGGGGGGATTCATATATACGTACATAAAATACAACCACGGTATCTCGTAATAGAAAGATTTAATGGGTCCAAACAAGGAAAGATACACATCAGAACCACAGGCCAGGATCTGAATGGCACCGATGGCTATATTTTGTTGATGTTCATTGCTTGGAGAAATTTTTACAATCATTTGATAATGTTTTAATATTGCTTCAGAGACATTTTAAGGGAATAATGTTTGGGAAACTACATATAAGTGGGGATAAAATGTTTTCAGTAAAGTATTTTAAGTGAATTTAAAGACTTTCCTCTAAATTTTCATTGGATTTCTAATTTGAATAAAGGGAACTTTTCCCCTGCCATGCTTGCTAGCGTTTGAGAAGTGATTACGTTAGAGCTTGATCTTTGGCTTCTTATCTTGATACATTGAATCCTGTTAATGCTGCAGTTTAACAGCGGCAGTGAACAGCTGCCCCTAGGAGTAAAGATCTTTTTTCATAATTCATGTTTGGACAGGAAGGTGTACCTGGTAATGAATCTTGATTATCTAAACTGCCAGTGATGGACCTCAGCTATGATAATATACCGGTTTGCCTTCAGGCCTCAGCTCTTCTTTGAGCACTTACTGATAAGGAAAAACAAAACAAAACAAAGAATTCTTAACTAGGTAATGGCCTTGGGGAAACAATAGCTCCTGAAATGTTTTCTGTGTCTTAGGCTGAGGAAAAAAGAGAATTTAAATAAAACTCATAGGTTAGAACCAGCTACTTAAATAGTCTCTGGGCTCCCCTGCTTGATTTAGTCCTTTGTCCCCTTAATCCCACATCACTCCCAGGAGACCCTGGGGCGGGGCACATTTTGTTTCCCTCCTGTGGTTAGCTGCTCTGTCTTCATACTGTGTCATAATGATTCCCCCCTGTTTGGTTTGAGTGTATAGCCTTCCCTGTAGCAGTTACCTCTTATATGTATACAATTTAGCTGGAAGAGAGGCTTCTCTGTGCTCAGAGAAACGGGGCAGAAAGTGAAGATTATTCTAATTTGTACCCCAGTCCTCACCACGGAGTTGCTGACTCTGTTCACATCATGTCAGAGAAGGGGGTTAAGATAGTCTGTGGTATTTAGCTGAGTCTTGCTTTATGACCTGATTCATTTTTATAAAAATTCCAAGTGTGTTTGGAAAGAAAAGCGTAATTTTCTGATTGGGAAGTATAGGGTTCCATATGTCCAGGAGATCCAGCTTGTTAAATATAGTTCTAATCTTTATTTACTAATTCTTTTTGTTTGCTTGATTTATAAATGCATAGTTGGAATTTTTTTTTTTAACTCCTACTGTGGTTTCGACATTGTTGGTTTTTTCCTTGTAATTCTGTCAGTTTTTGCTTTGGATGGTTGAATGCTGTTGTTCTAATTAGTGATTTGTTGTTTTGTTTTTTGCCCAGAACTCAGTTTCATCTGAAATAACTTGTTTCTACCAAGTTTTTGCTTTTTTGGCTGGTATTTGCCAAATGGACAAGTATCTTTGTCCATCCTCTTATACGTATTTCAACCTTTCTGAGTTGCTCTAGATGTGTCTTTTGTGAATGACAGATGAAATTTGCATCTCTTCAGTCTGAGAATGTTTGTCTTTTAAATGGTGAATTTGGTCAATTTATCTTTACTATTTACCATACTTGTTTCTTTTTCATAACACCCACTTGTGGAGCAGGCTTGGTACAGTTTCTCTTACGTACTCCTGTCTCCCCACTCGTGGTCTTCGGCAGGGACAGACTTGGTTGCCACTTTCCCTGGGCCCTTTGGTGAGTTCGTTTGTCCTCTTGAGTAAGGAACAGGCGGGGCCAGGTAGGGAGAGATAGGTAGGGGACTAGGGATCAGGCTCACAGAAATCCCAAAAATGCGGAGATCTAAGGAAACCAGAGATAAGGGAACACACCAGACCACCCTGCCCTAGGTGTTGGGAAGGGGTGGGTGTGGGGTGGGTGGGGGAGTGTCTTTTTAATGACAGTCACCTGTGACCAACGAAGAATAACCAGACCCTAAAGAAGTAAGCCGTTAAAGATGTTATCACTAGTCCTTACTCAAACCAAGACATTACAAGAGTGATAAGGCCACAAGCTCCCTGGTCAGTTCTAAATAAAAGACTGTCATTGGAGGCCCACGTTGGCAACCCTGTCGAGGGTCCTGAGAGCTCTCACTCCTGAGAGCTTTTCTTTTGTGGATCCTCGCTTAATAAAACTCTACGGCTTTACTCACTCTCCTTTGTCCCTGAGATTGTTCTTTGACTTCGTGAGACAAGAACCTCACTCTCCCACTTCCCATTTCTCTGTGTGCCCAGCCCGATGCAGACCCCTCGGTGCAGCTTCCTGCCCTGCACACGCCCGAGCCCACGAACCCACATCTGGATCTGGGGGTGGCTTCTTGGTGTTGGGGCCACTCCCCAGGTCTCGTCCCCCCAACACCACCTCTGCTGCTTCTCTTCTTCACCCCTGGCTTTAACTTCTCTGATTTCTGACACCTAAGGATTTCCTTTTCTTTCTTTTGAGCCCAGCTATACATTTGGTGGGGGGGAGGTGCTAGTTTCCTTTCTCTGACACTCCTGTATATTTCAGGCGGGAGGGAACTCTGCGTCATGCATTAGCTCCATCTGCCTGGACGGCACCCTAGTTCTCTTTGTTTCTTCCTGGAGTGTAAGCGATTTCTGGGACTACAGATCTTCTTATAATGTTGGTGTTGGGCTTTTCTCGCTCTCACCTGCTGAACGACTTTTACCTTTGCCTTCACCCCTGTGTAATATTTAAAAGAAATTCGAATGGAAAACAGGAGTATTTCTCTGTTGGTGTGCTCCGACGTTCAGTGGTTCCATGTGCTCATTTACTGATATCTGACTCTGTCCAGATTTTACCACATGTTGGCTGTTTGCCATGCTGGAGGATCGACGGGGGATGGGACCTGCAGACCACTGAATTTGTTGGCGACCCTGGTTTGCTCTCCAAAAACAGCTGCAAAAGCTTGATTTGGGGCATGTGTTGACTCCATTTATTACTTGAACTCCTAATGCCCACAAGTGCTAATGTTCCAGGGGAGCCAAATTCTGGTCGGGGTGTCTTAGCTGATGCTTAGGCCTCGCCTGGATTATTTTAGAAAAAACAGAGGAACTTAGTCTAATGGACATCAAGTGTTATATTTTCCTTTTTCATATGAAAAAGAAAAGGGAATGCTTTGGTTTGCCAAAGTATGTTGTTATAACAGCTCTTGGGAGAGCTAAAAAGCGAAAATGACATTCTGACAAATCTTTTACCTTAGTTAATTAAGCTCTTTGGGGAACTAGACTGGAAAACAGGTTATGCATTGCAGTATAGTTACTGGAGAGGCCAATACGATGGTGAGTCTTGGGGCGTAGAATATTCTTACTCTCTGAGGGGCCTGCGGAGGGGAGGGCAGAGGCTCCTGTGATCTGGTTGTCTGTCTGGGTGAATTTTTTATTGCAGAAAACTTTTGAAGATTACCCAGAACAATATGGCACACCTGTGTGGCTCAGTTGGTTAAGTGTCTGTCTTCGTTCAGGTCACGATCCCAGGGTCGTGGGATCAAGTCCCCCAACGAGGTCTCTGCTCAGCAGGGAGCTGCTCCTCCCTCTCCTGCTGCTCTCTCTCTCTGTCTCCCTGTCTCTGTCAAATAAAACAAACAAACAAACAAAAAAATACAAGACAGAACAATATCATAATGGATACTCACCCCCTCCCTCTTCAACCACTACCATGGCCAATCCTATTTCATTTCTACCAACACCCACTCTTTCTGTTTTTGTCTTACTTTGAAGCATGTTCTAGATACCATATCATACTCACTGGTAAAAAAAAAAATTCCATTGTGTATTTCTCCAAGACAGACTCTTCTTTTAAACATAGCCACGATATTATTATTGCTCTTAAAAATGAAGTTCTTAATATCTTAATATCATTGAATATTGTTACTGTTAAAATTTCCAATTATCTTACAAATATCATGACTTTTGCTTTTTCTGTTTGAGTCAAGATCCATATAAGGGCCACACATGGTGATTGTTGAAATATCTATCATGTCTCTTAATCTATAGGTCTCTCTCACAGACTCTTCCTCTCATTTGTTGAAAAAACAGGGTCATTTGTCTGCAGGTTCCTGCAGTCCTGATTTCACTGATGGTATCCCCTTGTGTTGTTTTATGTATTCTCCTGTCTTCTTCTTTAACCTAGATCCGGTATTTCATTAGTGGTTGCTATATGGCACTATTGTAACTCTAGCATTCATTTTCCTGTATTTGTTGTAATGCATCTATAAAGAGAAACTCTGCAACTTGCAATTAGCGTAGGAAAAGCAGAATAGATATTTGAAGCAGAATAGATATTTCCTTTCCTTTATTGCTTGTTGAAAAAGTGAGTCGATTTACTAGCATTCTCAATGGTGACCAGTAAGTTAGTCATTTTGTTTTCTTTTTTTTTTTTTAAGATTTTATTTATTTATTTGACAGAGATAGAGACAGCTAGCAAGAGAGGGAACGCAAGCAGGGGGAGTGGGAGAAGAAGAAGCAGGCTCATAGCGGAGGAGCCTGATGTGGAGCTCGATCCCATAACGCCGGGACCACGCCCTGAGCCAAAGGCAGACGCTTAATCGCTGTACCACCCAGGCGCCCCGTCATTTTGTTTTAGTATCATTATGAACTCATGGATGTATAGCATGTAAATATCTTCAATGTGATGCATCCAATTGCAGTTTTGACCCTTACTGATGATCCAGTGGTCCCAGCTTTGTATGGGAGAACCTCTGTAGGTTGGCTGAGTCCTTTTGACTTGTCCTGTGATATGATAAGATGATCCAAGGTTTATCTTGGGCATTTTCTGCCCCAGACCTGGAACCAACACTTCTCCAAGGATCTCTGGTTACTTTCCATGAAAATACTGTTTCAAGACCACAATCTGGGTGCTAGAGTGCTCACAGTATTGGGTTGATCATTGTTTCTGAGCCTTTAATAGGCAGAGTTAAGAAAATTGATATTTTCTTTGTTCCTCTCCCTCTTTCAGATAAAAATACATCATGAGTGGGGTGCCAGGGTGGCTCAGTCGGTTAAGTGGCTGCCTTCGGCTCAGGTCATGATCCCAGGGTCCTGGGATCGAGCCCCGCATTGGGTTCCTTGCTCATCAGGGAGCCTGCTTCTTTCTCCCTCTCTGCCTACTGCTCCTCCCTGCTTGTGCTCTCCCTCTCTCTGTCAAACAAATAAATAAAATCTTAAAAAAAAAATACATCCTGAGTTCAAACTGGTATTTCTTATTCAACATTAGGACTACAAGTTTTTTATTTAACCTCTTTCTGTCTTACATATACATCTTCTTTTTCCCATACCAAGAATCCTGGTTCTCAGTGATACTGGTAATGGTAGAAATAGAATACCATGTAATTATTCATTTGCATTTCCCCATAATACATACCCAGCAGTCTCAGAATAACCAAACCAATGCAGTCACCAACAGTATGACAGTTTAGTATTTTTTTGCATTTCTTTTGAGCTTAGAGTATCTCCTTTGAAGGATGTACAATCTGATAGCTATTTTTAAAGCTTCCTCAGTTCTGTCATTATTTTATATTATAAATGTATATGCACAAATCTTTTATAGGGATAGCCTTTCTCTATATGGTCTGTTTTATTCTCTCTCCTTCAATTAGTATGTTTTTAGGTTTTGTTTGTTGTTTTCTGTGTGTGTGTGTGTGTGTGTGTGTGTGTGTGTGTTTAGAGCAACTTAGTGTTTTTGTTCTAAGGGCTACCACATTCCTATGCCACTATGTAATTCCTTAGCCACCTCCTTGTTTTATCATCTGTTATTTCCCTTTGTGTGCATTATGCTTGTTAATACACTTTTAGCCAAAGCAGGTCACATGACAATTTTGGATTCAAGGGGAGAAGTAAATGCACTCTTGGTGGAAAGAGCAGGAAAGCCACACGGCAAACGGTATGCATAAAAGATAGACAGCATTTTTGGCCATTTTACAATCTGCCACACTAGCACTATGTCATGTTTTTATCTGGCCTATTTTTAGTGATCGCCTGTTGGTTTCCTATTGTGAGCAGTATTGAAATTAGCTACTCATCTTTTGTTTTTCCTACCTTCACTGTCCCCTGCATCTGATTTGAAGAAATCCCCTTTTAGTCACCAATGCCAGGTGTAAGGAAGGCAGCCCTCTTTTTCTGCTCTCATGCCCTCCCTTGTTCACCTTTTCTTTTTTAGTGACTGTGTCGTATCTGCACTGTGAGAGCAAACAGCCATTATGCACAGTACTCTGTCCACCATAACCGTCAATCATGCTTAGTTGTACAGGCAGCCATCCATGTAGTGCCCACTCTTGGTACTTAGAACGATGCTGCCTCAGTTTGGTTGTCTGGAGTTCGTTCTCTAGTATGGTTTTTAGGAAGTCGTGGGAAGAATGCTTGCGAATTCTTCCGTGTTGCTTTGTCTATAACTTTTATACTTGAAACGCACTTAAGTTAGATGCATATTTTTATATAACAGAGCATTGGTTCAAATATCCTTTCCTTGAGTATTTTATATATGGTATTCCATTTACTTCTGGCTTGAAGTACTTCTCTCAGACTGTTAGGGCAACCTGATTTTTTTTTTCCTCTTCTAAATGACTTATTCTTTTTGACTGAGTGCCCAAGAGATTTTTTTGCTTTAATGTCCACTAGTTTTATTAGAATATGTTTTCAGTCTAGTTGTTTGAGATCTGTGTTCCCAGGCGTGTGGTGTGTTCTTTCAATGTGCAGTAAATATTGAGTCTTTTTTTTTTGGTTACTTCAGCAAAGTTGTCTTGAATTATAATTTTTTTTTAAAGATTTTATTTATTTATTTGACAGAGAGAGACAGTGAGAGAGGGAACACAAGCAAGGGGAGCATGAGAGGGAGAAGCAGGTTTCCCGCCGAGCAGGGAGCCCGATGGGCGGCTCAATCTGAGGACGCTGGGATCATGACCTGAGCTGAAGGCAGATGCTTAATGGCTGCGCCACCCAGGCACCCCTTGAATTATAATTTTGAGCATTGTTCTGTTCCATTGCTTTTGTTTTTGTCTGTGTGAACTTGAACCCGTTTGGGTCTTTTCTTTTTTTTTTAACCTGTCTTCTGTGTCACTTTTCTTCCATATCATTTTTAATCTGTGCGTTTCTTTTTGGTTTAAAATTTTTCCTCCTTTTCATCTTCTCTCCTCCTGAGACGTAGTGCATTTACTCATTTTTGTATTCTGATTTAGCCTTCATTTATGAAAGCGTTTCTTTTAAATCTAATTCTTTCCTGCGTTCTGTTCTTTTGAGTACTGTCACCTCATTTCTGAGTTTTTCTGCTTGTGATTTTTGTCCTTATATATTATATTGTGCTCTTAAACTCTTTCAGTTCCTTTCAAAACATTAGGTATAGTTTTCATGTCTTTTGCAGGCCTGTCTTTCTGGCATGCTTTCACCGGCTATAGGGATAATTTTTCTGCTGCTTCTTTATAATAACTTCCCATGGGATTTGAACACAATCCTCTTCTGTTACTCATTTTGGCTGTACTTTCTTTTTCTTTTTACTATTAAAACCCCTGAAGAAACATTAAATTGGCAATGAAATATGTTGTTGTGCACATATTTGAGCTCGGTTGTCAATCCCAGTGATCTCATGGCAGTGAAGCGTACCTTAGCATCAGCTACCTGAGGTGAGTTACAGCCATTTCCTGTTCGTACTGGGAACGTGGTTTACAAAGGAAGCAAACATCTGCAAGTACATGGGTTCAAGTTCTGTATGAAATGCTGATGTCTGAACAGTGAGAGTCAGGAGCTTGTATGTGTTTTAGAATTTGACTAACACAATGACGTGGGTTTGAGGGGACAGTGAAGAACAGGTAAGTGTTGATTTGGGCCTTCTGTCAAAATGTTTGTTCTGTGGACCACATGGCATATTATTACCGACAGAAGAGTTCTGTGATGAAGACTTTGCTTCACCTCGGCAGCTGGGATAATTAACAGTTTGACTTAATGTAGCTTTTTAAAAAGATTATTTATTTATTTGACAGAGAGAGAGAGATAGCAAGCGAGAGAGAGCACAAGGAGGGGGAGCGGCAGGCAGAGGGAGTAGCAGGCTTCCCAGCTGAGCAGGGAGCCCAACTCGGGGCTCGATCGCAGGACCCTGAGATCATGACCTGAGCCTAAGGCAGACGCTGAACCGACTGAGCCATCCAGGTGCCCCAACTGAACATAGCTCTTTTGTGCCCTTTCATTCATGCAGAACACGATTATTGAATGCTCACTCTATGTCTCCTTATTCCAGGCACACGTCTGCCTGACCTTTCCACTGGCTCCTTCCTCCACTTGGGTTTTTCCTCTAGATGTTTGGTGATTCACACTTTCACACTTTCACCTCACCTCCTGTAAATCATGGCTCAAAATTCTTCATGATGCTTTGCCTTGCCTCACTCCATTTAAAAGTAACTCTTTCACCCCTACTGCCTGCCTTGCCTTATTGTTCTCCAAAGCACTGTGACTGTTTGGTTTTTCATTTTGTCTTTACCCCTTCCCCCATGTCTCTTTCCCCTAATAGAATCTAAGGTCGGTGAAAGATCCCTGGAGCCTAGAACGGCACCTGACACACTAGGCATGTGGAGATTTTCTGAATGAGTGCATATATGCTGGGCACTGACCTAGGTGCTGAGGATACAGTGGTGAGCCACAGTTGCCCCACTCTCTTGGAGTTTTTTGGTCTAGTGGGAGAGAGAAATTAAATTAGTCCAAGTGTGGAAAGTGCTATATGAGAGAGCAGAGCAGGGGAAAAGAGCTTAGTCTAGGGCAGTCACTGTGGGATTTTCTGAGAAATAGAATTTTGAGCTAAAAAGTGAAGGAACAGTTGAGTCTGAGCTCTGTGACTGTGGTGAGGGTGTTCTAGAAAGATGGAGCACCTTTTTCAAAGGCTCAGTGGCCAGAGGGAGCAAGGCTGACAAGTTCAGCTCAAGGAATTGGAGGAAGACCAGTGAAGCTGGAACGTTGGGAGGGAGTAGGAGAGAGGGGAGTGGGCACCTGGGCAGGGCCACACCAAGCAGCGCCTTTGGGCCAAGCTCTAGGTTTTGCTCTTCCTGAACTACCTCAAGCATATATCAGTCACAGCCACGTACGTTGGGTCGTAATTAGACAGTACGATCTATCACAAGATGTATAGTGAATACAGGATTTTAGAGGACATCCAGCATGGAATTATAATGATTAATGACAGAATCCATTCTTCATGGCCTACGAATGGTTCCCTCATAGGGATTTTGAGAGACCTCAGATAAAATGAATGTCTGCACAGTAAATGGTTCATATTTGTATTGTGTGCTGGCGAGGTTACAGTGTTGCGACGTTCTTGTTCTTAGTAGTATACTTTACTTGCTGAAGTTTGGAAAATATTTTTTAAGTGCTCCTGGAAGAGAAGCATTTATTTTAGTCGTAAGATTAAAAAAAAGAAAGGAAAGAAACCTTTAAAATGTACTAGATGGCTGCTTTTATTGCTAGTCTCACTCGGAAAAGTCAGGTTTTATAGAAACATATGGATAAAGGGGTGTCTGGGTGGCTCAGTGAGTAGAGCTTCTGACTCTTGGTTTCAGCTCAGGTTGCGATCTCAGGGTTGTGAGATTGAGCCCTGCGTCGGGCTCCAAGCTCAGCACAGAGTCTGCTGGAGATTCTTTCCCCATGCTCTTCCATGCCTCCTATTCCTTGCACGATTATGCATGCTCTCTTTCTCTAAAGTAAACAAACAAAATATTAAAAAAATAAATATATAAAAGAAATGTGTGGGTATAAAAAAGTATCCAAGGCAATAAGGCAGAGTGGACAGGCCTTCCTGGTTTGGCAGAGGCCTCCCTGCGACTTCTGGGGCCTGGCTCTCACCAGCTGTGGGATGTCGTCCCATTACTTATCCAGACTCTCTGAGCCTGGGTTTCCTCCCGTGTGAAATGAAGCTGAAATCTGACTTTGCTCACCCACCTGTAGCACATCAGGGATGCCCCATCCCAGTAGCTGCTATGTCCTTGGCCTTAGAGGGTCGGTGAGGATGAGTGAGGTGATGACTAGTGCCCACTCAGCACAGGCCTGGCCCAACTAAATGGTAGCTCTTACCTACAGAAAGGAAGACAAAATTATTTGTCTTCCTGGGTTTTGTACACAGTTAATGGCTTTTAAATTTATGTGTTCCAAAAGGAAAAAAGAAAATCACTTATTTTTAGACCCTGAAGGTTTTTCAGAATTACTTTTCGATGCATTTAACCCTTTGGGTCTATGGATCTCAACTTGAATCTGTTAAATGTAGTAACTTCAGAGGTGTGGAAGCGCCGAGAGATTTTGATCTCATTTTTGTCTTGATTTCAGTGTGTTGATTCAAGCTCATGTTATGTGTGATGTGTTTATCAGCTACCCTCTCTGACTAATGTTGTAATTCATCTGCTGCTTGATCGTGTCCCAAGAAATTCTATTTTTTGTTTTTTTAATGAGCCATCAAATAGGATGTGGCTTGGGATTTTCTCAGAATGGGAATATATTTGTGTTAATATGTCTAGACTCTCTCCCCCCTCCTTTGTGAACAACAGCATTCATTTCCGAGCAGGGTGTTAGGGGTGTAGGCCGTGTCTGGTCTCATCCTTGACCTTTAAAAGATAACAGGACCTTGGACTTATTACCCTGTGTTAACTCATGGAGATAAACAGGCTCTGTGCTTTAGGATCTGAGCTGCAGTGAATTTTTAATTTTTTTTTAATATAAGGGAAGACCATTGTACAATATAAAGGAAATACTTATATAGATTGGAGATTAAAAAAAGAGTAAGAACTTACAATCTGAAATTTGAAATGGGCAGTGATCCAAAAACTACCTTTATTGCACAACATCCTGATTGGGTGGCGTTCAGAACTTTTGAAATTGATGAATAGATTTTTTTTTCTTTTGTGGTTCAGTTCTTTTCTACCTTTTCTGCTCTATGTATAGATTTTTTTTTTCTTTTCTTGTCTTTCCTCCTTCCTGGTTTCTTATAACAGACGAGCAAGCTCGGCTAGACGATAAGCATTGTCTGCATAGCTAAGTCAAAACACCATGTCGCGGAGTGGTGGTAACTGCGTGGTGTGCTGCCCTGCGCCCCTGCCCCTCTGTGGTTGTCCGTGGAGACCCAAGGCTTAAAGTGCAGTGACCTCCTGTGGTCTTTGGAAAAGGAGAATGATAGATTAAGAAACTAAGTCCAACCGTAGGTTTGGGTTTCCTTCTTTGTGATTTTAACTAAGCAGTATCTCCTTGCCTTGATCATCTTTTTTCCCCTTCTTCACATCATACAGATTAATCTTTCTTCTTGCGCTTTTAAAAAGTGAATTTCTATAAATCCCTACATCATTTGTGGTTCTACACAGGAACTTAATTTTCCCTAAGTAGATAGTTTTCCCAGCCTTCATTTTCTTCTAGAATTTGTAAAAATGATAGAAACACACAGAACTAGTTAAATTGGCTATTGTATATGTATTGAGAGTTATGCTGGGTGGCATTTTATAGTTTCGGGAGAATTTCTGTTTTCCTGCAGTTTTTGTTGAAATTTGTTTGGTGAAACCCATTACTACCCCCACAGTTTGGAAATGGCCCTGACCTTTTCTTTTCCTCACTGATCCCCAACCCTCTGCTGTTTCTTCTCTTCTCTGGGGAAGAGTCTTAGTCCTCAAAGATGCTTGAGATGTCCCACAGCAACACTGGGTAGGTTAAATTAGTAATCGCTGGAGTTCTGGGAGTCTTTTCTGAATAGAAATGTTTCCACCAGTTTTTCGTGTCTTTGTTTTGTTGGGATTTTTTTATTCGCTTATTGGCTCTGGATGAGTACTTAGACCTTTCCACTGAAAGAAAATTTAGGAATGTTAGCATGAAAGTTGTCTATCTCCACTCTGGAGAGTAGTGAAGCCCATTTCTTAGGGGTCAGAAGTAACAAGGACACTTAACCATATTCTTCCTTACTAAAGAAATTCACTGCCAGAGTCTTTATTCCTTCAAGAATAGAAAAATATGCATATACCCCAAGGGTTAGAAATGCACTTTTTCATGTGAAATGGGTTTCTGCTTGAAACACTAGCTTCTGTAGGCTTTTTTGTTTGCTCTAGTTATAAAAATTTCTGTAATTCGTTTTAATACATTTTACCTTAAATGTTATAGTTAATATTATAAACTAAAAAATGCTCTTAGATATTGGTGATATTTGACCAAGTATTAGAGGTTCATATCTGTGAATTTTAAATCATAACAATAATGATTGGAGCTTATAATTTCATATCCATTTGATAGTTCTGATGCGATGGGTGAGGTTAAGGGTTTAAAATTTTCATCCCCCAAATATTCGTTCCCATGAAAGTGAATTGGTGGTTACATTATTGCTTTACCATTTGTGACATTTCAAAATAATCTCTTCTAGCCCAGGAAAAAGTTACTAAATAATGCCGTAAATCACATTTTTTTGAATAAAGACTTTTTCCCCCTTGTCTCTACCCCTGATTCAATAAGTCTTTGGTGCATACTGTTCATTCTTTCTGTGGGGAAGCAACATGGTCAACTTAATGGGGACATTCCCAGCATATTCAGGCTGGAAGTTGGAGCCCATCCTTGTGGTGGTGTCCTTGTCTGGATCCTACATCAGGGGCTGATCCGTGAGGTCAAACAAAGGGGTTGACACATTGTTTACTTCTTTTCTTTGGCAGCTTAGAGCCTGCTAGGAGAGGTTTCCTTCTCAGTGGAGATGGCTTTCTCAAGAGGTCAGGCTCAGGAGGCCGAGTCCACTAAGTGGTTTATTTTATTACAAATTTTATGTAATTATTTCAGAATAATTTTTACTTATTTGTAATTTAGCTAATTCTTTGGAACTTTTACCTCCTGGATTCTCCAGATAATTTTATTATTCTCAGAACAGTTTACTTCCAAGAGTAATTTTTAAATTCTCCCAGAAGTTAGAAATTGTCAGCTTGAGATATAGATGTGCATATGGTCAGAAATGATAGAGGGATTTCCATCCACTTCGTGATCTCTTAACCCAATAGTCATAAATGAAATGAGTCGTGGAATTTTGGTTGTGCCTCGATGAGGATTTTTGAGGTTGAGCTATAGCCAAACACCACATTAATCAAATAAAATCTCAGGACTGCATTTATTTTGGTTTTGGCTGGCATTAAATCAATCCTTTTGAGTATAGCGTTTCAGCATATTAGTAATGATATGTGTAAACTTATTCATAACTCATAACCTTCCTCTAGAATTTTCAGAAACTTTGCTATACCATCGTCAGTTAAAAAGTTTTCTTTTTAAATAGGGCTCTCCTAGTTATTACAGACAACAGCACTGTAAGAATATGAGCCTGTGTTCCCTGCATTGAGCTTTCAGATCATCTGACTGGGTAACTTCAAAAATTTCACTGTTTCAGGTCTAAAGCGCCAATTTTTTTATCTTTTTATTTTTAAAAATACTTAAAAAAAATAAAATGAATACATGCTCATTGTAGAAAATTGAGGAGAGACACACAACACACCAACAGAATAAAAAAAAAAAATCACCTAGAAATAATCATGATGACCTTCTGGTATATTTTCTTTCCTGTATTTTGCCTCTTTATCTTGTGCTGGTATAATCCTACTATAGACAGAACTTAAGGTTTTGCTTTTTTTCATTAATAGTCATAAGAGGTTTTTTTCAAGTTATTTCAACTCTGTGAAAACGGGCTGCATTAGTTAAATAAGTCATCAGGTCAATATAATTTACCAACATTATTGTTTAAGAATTTTTAGGTTATATTTCAGTTATCATGCTGTAATTAACACTCTCAGACCTCTTAGGGCACAAAAATGTGTGAAGAACGGACTTGAAATGCAGAATTGTAAGTCTCTGGAATTTCACTTGGCCTGTCTATGACATAATTTGGGAGTTTTTTCCTTGGGTTTTTTTTTTTTTTCCTCAGTAGGCTCCACGCCCAGCATGGAGCCCAACATGGGGCTTGAACTCATGACCCTGAGATCAAAACCTGAGCTGAGATCAAGAGGCAGATGCTTAACCGACTGAACCACCCAGGAACCTCATGATTTTTGGTTTAAAAAAAAAAAGTTTAAAAATCAGAATTTCTCATATTGTCAGATTGCCCTGTGCAAATCTTATGTCAGTTTATAATCCATACAGTGTTAGTTAGTTAGTTAGTTAGCTTTTTTAAAAGATGTTATCAGCAGTTCTTTGAATACTGAGGGAAGTTGTGTTTTCTTTCTTTCTTTCTTTCTTTCTTTCTTTCTTTCTTTCTTTCTTTCTTTCTTCTTTACAAATGGACCTCATGAATTTTATTTTGTTTTGTTTTTGTCGTTTTCTCCAACTTTTTATTTTGAAAAATTTCAAACCTGTAGATAACAACTTTGTCATATCTGTTTTATCTCCCCCTTACTCTGCATGTGCACAGACATGCACACACACACTACACACACGTTACACACACATTCATAACATGTACATGTATCAGTGTGTGTGTATGTGTATATATATATATATATATATATATATATATATATATATTCTCTATTTTAGGATATTTATGATCTCATGTTCAGGCCATAGTTAAATTTCCCCGAATGTCCTAGTTAATGACTCTTACAGTTTTTTATTTTTAGTTTTTGATCCAAGATCCAGTAAAAATCATGCATTTCATCACCATAGCTCTTCAGTGTTCTTTAATCTAGAACCGTTTCCCGGCCTGCTTTTGTTTTTCATAATGTGGACAATTTTTGCAGAGCTCAGTCCTGTTGGTGTTTTGCAGGGTCCTTCCGTGTGGCCTTTGTCTGCCCCATGATGAGATTCAGAGGAAGTGCTTTCAGCAGGGAGTACTGCATAGGTGATGTGTTCTCAGCACATCACGTTGAGAGGCATGTGACGTCAGTTTGTTCCACTGTTACTGATGTCTTGTTAGATGAGCTAGTTAAACGGTGACCTCCGCTCTCTCCACTGTGGCTCTCCCGCTTTGTGATTAATAAGTGCTCTGTGGGTCGTATGGTGCTAGGATGTCACTCATTCAGTGTACGCGTTGTCAAAGCGGCACTAGAGTTACTTTAAAAAGCTTAATTCATTCTTATTTTGTGAGTTGTGTGCTTTTCATACTGATTTGTAAGTATACTTGTATTACGAGTATTATTTATTTTCAGTATTTAGTGAGCCCTGAGTTATTAGGTACTAGATGCTATTCTAAAATCTTCATAACAACTCTGAAACACATGTATGATTTTCCCCCTTCATTTCGCAGAAGTGGACACCTAAAGAGAGTAATTCTGGGTTCTGTTTTTGCCAGTATTTTCCCCAGTTTGTTGTGTGCTTCTTCATATAGGTCTGTTTTGCTACACCAGAGCTTTACATTTTTCCATAGTAACAGCTATCAGTTTATTCTCTTGTAGTTTCTACCTTTGGCATCTTAGAAGCATGAAATGTTTTACTCCATTAGGAATGAGTTTTCCTCAAATGACACTCGTTGGTAAATAGGGTTGCCGGATTTTGCATAAATGTGTCCCAAATACTATATGGAATGTACTAATACTAAAAAATGGTCTGTCGCTTACTTGAAATTCTTTTTTACCTGAGTATTCTGTATTTTTACTTGCTTTTTCTCCATAGCACTATGCAGACACGGTGTATTTTCAGTTTTTGGTTTAGTGTCTGTGTTCTTCCACTGGTATGTAGACTTCATGGAGTCAGGATTTTTTTTTTTTATTTTAAAGTTGAGGTTTAACATACATATAGGAAAGTGTGTGTGACGTAAATGTACATCTCAGTGAATTATCTCAAAGTGAACATACCCGTAGAACCCCCGTCCAACACAGCAGAGGTTTTTATTCTAATGTATTTTCAGTGCCTGAAGTAGCACCTCATCTATCGTGGGTGATCAGCACATATTTGGATGAGTGCATCAGCTGTGACTTGAGAGCTAGGTATTCAAGTTACTTTTGTCCAAATAACTAGCCAGAGGATTCACTGATTATTGTTTGGTTATTGTCCCCTTGAAAAGCATAATTTTTAGTGAATATGAGTAGCGTATTACTTAGCTGTTACCCTGCTGTGGAACATTTAGGAGGTTTGTTTATGGTTTTGTGGGGTTTTTTTTAAGATTTTATTTTTAAGTAATCTCTATACCCCGTGTGGGGCTCGAACCTAACACCCTGAGATCAAGAGTCTCATGCTCTACCAAATGAGCCAGCCAGGTGCCCCTGTGGTTTTTTAAATGTATGTATGTACATTTTGATGTCCAGACCTCTTTGTGTAAAAAAAAAAAAAAATCAGTCCTCATTTCAGATTGTTTTCATAGACTGGTTTTCTTTTCTTTTTTTTTTTTTTTAAAGATTTTATTTATTTATTTGACAGAGATAGAGGACAGCCAGCGAGAGAGGGAACACAAGCAGGGGGAGTGGGAGAGGAAGAAGCAGGCCCATAGCGAAGGAGCCCGATGTGGGGCTCGATCCCATAACGAAGGGATCACGCCCTGAGCCGAAGGCAGACGCTCAACCGCTGTGCCACCCAGGCGCCCCCATAGACTGGTTTTCTAAAAGAGACGTTGGTTGGTCAAAGGATAGGAGTGTCTCTAATCCCTTTCTCATGTAGACAGAACATTCACTGACAGTCTGTGGTCTGTCTGCTGAGGAAGGCACACAGAAAGAACTGGCACCATGGCCCCGTGTTCCCTGCTTCCGAGAAAAGTGAGAGTAGATGGCCAGGGTACGGCAGCTTCATTGACATCATTCTTGGTTGGTAGAATGATTGAATGCCTTGGGTTGGAATGCAGTTCCTCTCCTTATATGAGCTACCAGACTTTGGGCAAGTCGGTCAACAGGTTTCAGTTTCCCCCCTCTTGACCGTGAGGGTAGCAGCAGCAGTGTGTACCATGTGGGACGTAGTCTCAGCAAGCACTGACTGGTGCTCGGGTGCACACAGCCCCTGCTGCCCACAGCTCCCCCAGGCCTGGGTCCAGACCAGTCTCGATGGGCTGACTGGTGCTAGGGGACCTTCACCCGGGCCCAGAAATCCTTGTCAAGTCAGTGAGGGCCAGGGTGTGAGCTTGCAGACAGAATTCCTACCTTCCCATCACATCCACACATAGGTGGGTTAGAACCCTTTTCGGACAGATTTATTTGAACTGTGAGAGCACACCCTCAGAGCATGGGATGCCCCTGCCTTTCCTTGCTTGTCCACAATACATCCATTTCTGGCACCTTTGCTGGAGAAATAGATAGTGCATTACCCTTTTCTTGTACCAGTCAGCTCTTTTCAGGACTGCTTCTAACTATAGAGAACTCCTTACAGCTCCATGAATGTCGTTTATGAATCTAGAGTACAAATTGTCTTGTGTAAACTACTCTGTGTGTACATTACATTCACCTCCTTGCTGCCAAGAAGACAAAGTGGGGGTTTCTCCCTCCTTCTGATATTCTCACTCTCCCAAAAAGAATTGGTCATTTGTTCAGCTAATATTTATTACTAAGGGCCTCTGCGGGAGAACATTAGTCTTAAATTTCTACGCTTCCACTAACTACCCCTAACACCAAAGTAGAGCAGATAGGAACGCCCAAGGGCATTAGGGGTAGATGGAAGGAGAGAGAGAGGAGGGAGTTGAAATTTCTCTGCCCTCTCATGTTTTATTAAAACCATTCTCACAAATTTTAAAAATTCCACTGTATAATACATCTCTTTTATTTTAATATTAAAATGTTTTAAATTATCAGATTAATTATTTAACTTTTCCTCTCTGATCTCCAGTAAAATCCATGCTCTAGGAAGTTCAGGCCTGGTTATTCAGTGGCCTGTCGTGATTGCGGGCAATAGCCGCAAGATATTGTCTCCTGGAGAAATGTCACTGGTGATACAAGATGACTGAAGCACGCTCCTTGTCTCCCGAGAACTGGCCTGGGTGTGATCGGAGGACAGGCTCAAGGCGTGGGTTTTACAGTCCCTGGGTTCCAGTCACAGTTGCGTCATGCCATTTTTAAGCTTGAGCGGATTCACATGTGCTCATTTGGAGGCGTTACTCCTTCGGTAGCAAGACTGGTTTTGCTTGTCACTCCAGTCAGTGAAAATGTGCATCCGAGTGAGTCGGAGATGAAATGGGAGATACGGGTCTGCTTTGGCCACGTGACTGTCAGTCCTCACGTTCTGCCTGTGGGGAGCCTCCAGCCGACTGGAAGCCGTGGGCGCACACACACGTGGGTTCAGTGGCCTGGGCCTCCCGTGCAAGCCGCCTTCTGCCTCTGGTGTGCGAGAGAAGGAACGCAGTGTGTTCCAGCCCTGGCGGGAAGCACAGCCACAAGAGGTGCCAAGGTGGCCCCTCCAGGGGGCATTTTCAAGGGTAATTTGGACTAGCGCAATTTTCACCTTTAGTTTCCCCACACACGTGCACGCTGCTGCAGCTCCCCAGTGCTGGTTGCTTGCCCTGCAACGGGCATGGAAAGCACCTTGGCTCAAAGATAAGAAGACAGTGGTCTGCAGGGGTGAGGTGGTAGTCCCTCAGTGCGGTGATAACTGTCCCACTGCAGAATGCAGTCTCATCCCACTGGGCCACTCGGCTCATACAGTTGCATTAAAATCTTTTAAGTGTCGGGGCGCCTGGGTGGCACCTCGGTTAAGCGTCTGCCTTCGGCTCAGGGCGTGATCCCGGCGTTATGGGATCGAGCCCCACATCAGGCTCCTGTGCTGTGAGCCTGCTTCTTCCTCTCCCACTCTCCCTGCTTGTGTTCCCTCTCTCACTGGCTGGCTCTATCTCTGTCAAGTAAATAAATAAAATCTTTAAAAAAAAAAAAATCTTTTAAGTGTCTTGGGCGGCATCGATGAATGCCGGCTGCCCTCTGGCTTGAGCTGGAGAAAGAACATGCCCCGATCGGTGTGCGTTTTGCTCCTTTCCTGTGACTCTCAGGGGGCATTCAGGTAGCCGCTCCTCACACGTTCCCCAGGGAATGGGTTTGTGGGGCGAGTGTGTGCATGGGGAGGCGGCCAGCTTTGAGCTGGGGAGGGCACACGATGTAGCTAGTGTTCCAGCCAGCCCTTTGAGGATTCTCACTGCCACTGCTTTCATAAAATGTAGCGTGTGAGTCGGTGGGGGATTGTTGTCTACCTACTTCACCAAGAAGCCCTCTCTCGGCTCTTGGCTGATCGGTGGCTGGGGTGGGGGGGAAGGGAGGAGTAGGAGATTCACTTGGCTCTGCAAGCCGACTTCTTTAGTTTTCATGCCTCTGTCTGCATTATAAAGTTGCTGTCTCTTCTGTTCTCTTTTGTGTATCACTTAAAAGTAGAAGCTGGACAGTTCGACTCCCCAGTCAAGTCCTGAGGGAGAATTAGTTACTGAAAACATGGTCTTTTTTTCCCCCCCATAGTAGCCAGTATTACTTCATTTGTGATTCAGGCCTGTGGAATGTTGCCCTGTGTGTGCTGTGTAGCACCGGTCTGGAGTCATGCAGCTCCTTGCTGTGGGATTGGTTTGACAAATCCATTTGTAGCCTTAGAAGCAAGCCTGGCTTGTTCTCCTGTGGCCGAAGGCCTCTGACTGCTGCCCCAGCCTGGCACGGGGCACTGTCTGTGAGCTTGCTGGGAAAAATGTGCTCTGTGGAGCTTTACACCTGAGTCCCAGGGAAGTTACTATCACACACTCCTGTTTTTCTTCATTAAAATCGTAATGCAGTTCTATGTCAAGGCAGGGTAAGTGAATTCAGTCACTGCACATACATACTTGAGTTTACGTGCTTTAAATTGAGATGGCTTGTGCTAGAGGCATGAGTGGGGGGACTTCAGAGTTATCATTTAAAGGATGGTGGTGTTTTTTTAGAGAAAGGTATATGTGGAATACTTTTCATTTATTTATTTATTTTAAAAAGTTTTTTTTTTTTTTAATTTTAGAGAGAGCCCATGCAGGAGCAGGGGGAGGAGCAGAGGGGAAGGAGAGGGAGGGGGGAAAGAATCTCAAGCAGATTGCTCGCTGAGCGAGCCCAACAGGGGGCTAGATCTCACAATCCTGAGATCGCAACCTGAGCCGAAACCAAGAATTGGATGCTGAACGGACTGCCCCACTGAGGTGCGCCTAGAGTACTTTTAAAAATCCATGAATGTTGTATCATCAAGTATTCTGTGTTCTATACCAATGTATGACTTTCAGAAGTTGTTTTTCAATTTCCTAATTTGGTTCAAGTATTTTGACGTTCCAGGAAAACCCTTGGGTCATTGGGAATTTTAAGATAAAGCATTACGGAACATTCCAAAATTCTTTAAAGTGTAGTAAGGTCATGACACCTGCCATTCTATTAATTTTTTCATGTAAACGGTTTTATTATTTAAGTAGGTAGTCATTTTGTAAATTTCTTTTTTCTTTTCTTTTTATTCATGTAAATGTTTTTAAATGTAAGACCTGATTCCATTATCTAACCAGTTGGCTTTTGCACTGGGTGTCCAAACAGACAAAAAAAAATCTACATTACTTCCTCCTCAGAATGTAGAAAACAAAATGAATATTTAGAACAACTTAAGAGATATTAACAACTCAAGGCAGGAAAGCTTAGCAGTGCCAATATCACTTAAGAAAAACACCTTCCTTTTTCTCCTGCTAGCGGAAAATCTCACAGGTTCTTTTAAGTGTTCAGGAGCAGTGAAGAACTTGTTACTTCTCTGGATTTGGGGAAGCGCCACCTTCTGAAAGCACTTAGCAGATGGGGAAAGTGGCTCTCCCTGGCTGCACGCTCCCCCGCCCCCCGTCCCTCTCCTCCTCTCTTTTTCTTTCCTTCTCCCGCTTGCTCTCCTGTGTATAGATAGATTGCTTGATTCGAGAGACATGTCACTGAGTCGGCTTCAGCAGCTTTTGACCTCTTCCTTTGCCGTTGTCAGACCTGCCGACTGTTCTGCCTAGGAGCCTTGGCGGCGGCAGCCTCCCGTAACAGGGAAACAAACTTATGTAGAAAATAAAGAGGTGAGTAGTCTCCCTAAAATCGTGAAGTCTGTAAGCGAAGTGATTGGGTAACAGAAAAGGACAAAAATAATGCAGGTGTAGCATGACTGTTAAATGCCAAGATGGGATGGGACTTTAAAATCAAAATAACCCTCCTCCAGTTGCCCTTTTGGGTTGTTTGGTAATCCTTAGAGTTTTGCTGTGTAGCCTACAGATGGGACCCACCAATGAAATAAATTAGTAGTTGGGGACAACTCAGCAAGGTAAAGAGTCAAACTGATGTGGAAAATGAGACTTAAATTTAATTATTGACTTCTCATTTGGAGAAGTATGTGATTCTTTTTGGCTACTTTTTTTCTGAAGTCAAACATTTCCAGTTATAACAAATGCGTTTCATTTTCCCAAGGCAGCCTATATCCGAAGAGCAGATTTCATTACTTTTGTTAGGAATGGATACTCTCTCCACAAAGGGTGATCACAGGGCCAGGAGGCCTGGAGGTGGCTGGCCTCAATGTTAAGTGAGGTCGTGTTGGCATTTTTTTGAACCTTTCTGGTGGTGACAGATCCTATGTGGGGTGTCCTGGGGGCACTGAAGAGGCTAGTCGATTTCAGAATGTTCCGCATCTTTAGGTGCATTGCAGGGCTGGAAAGTGGAGGGGACGAAAGGCAGAGCTTGGGAGAGGGTTCTGGGTCACAGGATAGCATCATGGTGCCATCTTGACAGCGCTGAGCAGGGCCAGACTGGTGGCGTGCGGGGGAACAGTTAAAGGGAAGCAGAGCAGTCAGAGTTTATATGGAATTGCTGTGACACCCTTACCAGGTTGGGAGAGGCTGCTTTTGGTGGCGGACACCCTCCCTCCCAGGGGGGATGACTCACCTTGCAGGTGAGGTAGCTCGGCCCTGCCTGGCTGATAAGGGTCTGTCATTCTTCTCTCCAGGTCCCCTCCTTCCCTCCTGGTTTCACTTGGTTAATGAATAAGCTGAGTCATGAGGTGTAAGTAGATTCCTTTATCAAATGAAAGCCACATCAAAACATCCAGCAGAGACATTTAATGAAAGTGTAAAGACTGCAGCACGGCATCACCTGTATCTGGTTGGCTTATAAACAAACAGACTTTAAGCTTTTCACCATTCAAACCTTTACATCAGAAAATGTAGCTGTTCTGTCAGGCCTTTTGCAACGGTGGCAATGGGAAGTCGAGAAAAGCTGGGGCACTGTTGCTTTTATCACAATAGCACTAATATTGTGGCAGATTTAATGCTTCATGAACAGCTCAACGAGCCGCCAGAAGTATTGTCTTGGTGCACATGGTGTACATTTTTATTGGGTGCGTATCTGTATCTGGCATCCCAAGTGTCATTGGTGAGAACTAGTCCGGATTAAAGAACCCACTTCACTCTGACTGTGGACCCAGCCGCTCCCCGCAGCCAGCAGTTCAGTTACACAGAGGCTCTGGTTGGTGAATAGGTTATGTCCTAAAAGTTCTTTTGTTGATTAACCTTTTAGAACACAAAGCGCATTGTGGCACAGGAATGCCATGTTGAATGGTGGGTGTCAGCGAGCTGTGGGGTGTTTCAGACTTCGGGTCAGGGCCCATTAGTGGGTTAGGAACTCAAGGCTGGTGGACACCAGCATAAAAAAAAGAAGGTAGAAAGAAACAGAACAGAAGACATCAGAGTGGGTTGCGTGTAGTAAAGGTGGATGTTGTTTGGTGATGCTCTTGCAGCTTAAAACCTGTCTCACACGGTGCGCTGCCATCGGAGCCTGAAAGGCTCTCCGGCAGGGGTGTTGTGGCCGCGGTGGCACACATCTGGCCATTCCCACTGTCTAGCACTATGACGTCAGGCAAGGCACTTGTCTGGGGCTCGGTTTTGTCATATTCACAATGGGGCTGTTTTGTGGAGATGGGATTAGTTAGAGCTGAGAGAGCATGTGTGGAAGAGCATGAAAGTGTTAAGATACTACGGAATATAGGATAGCATATTAGGGTGAGAGCTAATATTGCACTTCAGGCACCATAACCGTGCTATAAACCACGAGTATTTTTCACATGTGCTCCTTTGTGATCTATCTGGGCAGACTGTAAAGTTACTATTATATAATAGCATAACTGAGGCACGGACTGCTTGGTCTCCCTACGGTAAAATTCATTCAGTGTGCTTGACATTCAGGATCTGCCACTTCAGATCTAGTTTTTTTTTTTTTTTTTTTTTTAGATCTGGGAGATGTTTGATTTTACTTTAAATTATTCCCGTGTAGTTGAGACATCAATCTTGATTTTCTCCCTGAAAGTATGAAGAATGGTGTAAATTCCTTAGGTCTGTTGGGTTCACAGGGGACTAGTAAGTATGGGATTGCTTCCCAATTCTTATGTTCAGTTGTGCATTTTATCTTAAATAAAAGAAAGGGGGCATTCCCTCTCTCTCTTTCTCTCTCCTTCCCTCCCCTCTTCAAGGTAACTCGCACTTCTAAACTTTGTTGGAAGTCTGTCTGCTTCTCTTTGACTCCAGCCTAAAATTTCTTCACTTCTGCACGTCACAACACCATCTTTTAAGGAGCTTTGTCAGCCCTTGAGACCTTCTTTTGTGTGTTTGTTTGGCTTAGGTTTAGAGCAGCTGCTTTGTTGATGGCCTTGAGGGGTAGGTTAAAATAGTCAGAAGCATGGCATCAAAGTCACGGAGGCCTGTAAAAGTAGAATTTACTGCCCAACTTGTGGGGTTGTTGTGAGGAGAAGCAGCACTCATGGGAGCACTGCACAGAAGGCCGCTCTCTCTGGCTGGATCCTCATCAGGAACTGGCTCCATGGCCTGTTCTCCTCCCCCTCTTCTCCCAGTCTCCAACCCTGGGGCTCTCGGGAAGACCCAGTCCCTCTGCCCAGGAAACGGCCAACTTCCAGGGGCAGCGTCCTACCCCCAGATTCATAAAGCTCTGCACCCACACCTCTCTGCTCTCAGAAGTGGATCCTACCCACGTGCTCTGGACCCCATCTCCTCTCCGGGGCCTCGCACTGCCCCTTACCCTGTGCCCACCCATTGACTTCTTCCCAACAGTGTGAAAACCTGCTGAATCCCTCCCATCTTTTCCAAAAACTCCCAAGATCCCAGTTCGCCTTTGCTCCTGGTTGTCTATCCTTCTGTGAAGTCAGATGCTCTGCATGTGTCACCCATGCCATGTCCCCTCTCACTGTCATCTAGCAGTGGTGTCACACCACTGACCTACTCTCGCTAAGGTCCCTGTGACTTCTGTGCAATAAAGCCACCAGACTCTCCCCTCCTCTTGCCTGTCACTCAGTATATCGGCCCGTTCCTTCTCCTTGAATTCCACAGCACCATACTTTCTAGGTTAATCCCCCGCTTCCTCAGCCTGTGGCTTCCCAGGAGCCTCAGGCCTGCTCTTCCCCATGTGTATGATGATTAAATGTTGGCATTCCTTGGAGTTCTATTAGGACGACTTCTCCTACTCTGGGCCTGTTCTTCCCCCTTCAGGGACAGTGGTCTTTTCCCTTCAGGGACAGTGGTCTTCCAGAAACACATGTCAGATCATGTCCTCCCCCTGACTAAACACCCAGAGGTGGCTCCCACTGCATGCTGCGTGGCCACAGGCCTTCTGTGCTGTGCCCTTGACTCTAGCTTCACGATAGGCTCCTCCACCCTCTTTTCAGTCTCCGCCATGTTGTCCTACCTCCTTGGTCAAGGCTGTGCTTCCTCACTCAGAGATTGGTCACTTCATGTTCCTTATGCCTGGAACACAGTCCCCACCCCCAGTACTCTCCCAGCCTTCAAGTCTCAGGAAAGAGCCCATGTCTTTTCCTTGGGGAATGGGTCCCTGCGTCCTGGGCTTGACCAGCTCCCCATGGAGCCCCTGGAGCGCCTCTCCTTTTCCAACCTCAGCACACGTGTGGCACTCTGTATGCTGTCCGTCTCCCGGCGAACACAGGGCCTGTGTCTCTGACCCACCCTCCCAGCCCCAGTTGCCGAGGCTTAGAAGATGGCGTGTTTGTTCCTCAGTGAATGGATAGATGAATGAATGAACAGATGAGAATTTAATACACCAGTGTCTGTATTCATAAACTAATGGATGGACTAATAAACGACCAAGTGAGATCTAAGTACCTTTGTTTGTAAAGCAGTTAGCATAGTTCTTACATACAGTAAGTACTCAGTAAATGATAGCTTTATTTACTTCTCATCGACTTTTCAGCCAGGAACTATGAAAAGGGAACAAACGCATCGCCAGGCTGGTTAATGGAAGCAGTGTTCTTTAGTGACGTCACTCATTCAACGCTCAGGCGGTTGACATAGGCCTGGGGGCGCGGGGGGGTGTCTTAGAACCTCACTAGCAGCCTCTCCCTCACAGTCCACCTTTTGCTAGTTGGGATTTGTCCTTCCCTCTCCTTCCCTCCTGCCCCTTCTCATGTTAAAAGCAGCATGTCTAGGTTCTGGCCTACCTGGTGCTCGCTACCAGTGTGTTCCCTTCCTATTTCTCGTCTAGACTGTGGGCCTCCTTGGGGCGGAGAGTGTCCCATTTCTTCTGCCACACCCCAGTGCCCTGCACATTGCTGAGCCCCAGTGTTCGTTGAATGAATGATTGAGAGGAACGTCTGTAAGGTGACTGGTGTTGTCAGCGGAGTTCGTGAAAACGATTTGACTTAACTTTGGCCTCAGTACAATTTTGAAAAATGATACATAAAGACTTCTTGATTTTATATTTGTCGAGTACAGTTGACTTACTGGTCCCTGCATTTTCCATTTTTTCTCCGGGCTTTTGTGTGGAAAGGTTTTGTTGGATTGCATCCACATTCTACATGACAGCAGTATTCCATGAGTTTTTGCAGACTCAGGTTATGTGAGCCACCCCCCCCGCCCCAGCTTTGGGCTCACCAAGGTGAGGTGAGTTCTAGCTCGCTGATTCTGTGTCAACTGCAGAATGCCTTTTCTTGGCCCAGGCGCAGTTCTTTTTGTCTGAGCTATAGGTTTTGTGATCTGACAGCAGTAGCCTCATTAATTCGGCACCTATTGTGTGCTGGGCCTTGTGCTAAAAGCTTTGCATGCCCGCGCTCCACTTCTCCTAGCAGCCTTATAAAGCAAGTAGATAAGCCCATTTTATGGATAAAGAAATGAAGCCACGGAGGCGAGTGAGTTAAGATTTGGGCAGGATTTGAACCCAGGCCTCTGTGGCCTCGGAACCTGTGGCTTTCCCACTTGACTTTGTTGCCTCTCTTTCTTGACGTAGGTTAAGTAAACATCGTCATATACACGTTAGCCTCAATCCACTTTGTAGAGAAAGTTTTCCTTCCCACGTCCTTGGTCTTCATCAGAGAACTGGGAGGTGAAATGAGGGTGGGAGCAGCAGGCGGAACGAGTGGCCATCTGTCTTTCATTGTGGAGGTGATGTGGAGGGAACACATTGGCTGGGTGTGGCCTGCAGGTGGTGGAACCAGGGTCACACGCGCTTCCTCCTCTCAGCCTTGTCAACACGCAGGGCTGCCACCACTGCCCTCCCAGCTGTGAGGCATCTCTATGGTATGGCCCCTGGGCCAGCTTCCCTTACCGAGTACCTCCTGTGTGTCAGGCGCTCTGGGGGAGACTTTGGGGGGGCAGAGATGATGGGATCACATGCCTTCTGCCTCCTCCTTTGTTCTTTCTGTCTGTCCGTCCTCTTCATGGGCCGGGAGTGCGTTCAGGTGTCCTGGCTCTCATTCTTTCAGCCTCAGTGCTTTTAAAAACTAATTAGCCTCGGGCACCTGGCTGGCTCAGTCAGTGAGCATGAGACTCTTGACCTTGGGGTTTTGGGTTCAAGCCCCACATTGGGTGTAGAGCTTATTTAATTAAAAAAAAATCTTTAAAAAATTACCCTCTGTTGGATCAGTGCCCATTGCATGAAAGGAAGAACAGGGGGCCAGGGTCCTGAGTCCCCACCGGGTGACTGAGGCAAGCTGGCCAACTTCCCGAGGCTCCGTTGTCAGGGGTGCTCGTGCCTCTCTTTCCCAGTGTCACGGTGAGGCTCAGGCGTGGCGACACGCACCGATTGTCCCTGACCCAGGGAGCCTGTCTTTAGAGTCAACGCCAGCTCCTCGCTTGCAGTCCAGGGCTCTCGTGCACCAGATCAGGCTTCAACACAGACTTCTTAAGAATTTCTGAATTTTCTCTGTCGGGTAGACACAGGTTGCCAGTAGATAGAAAAGCTGTGCTTCTGCACCCCCGTTTCCTGCCATAATCTTAGATTAACCTCCTGCAAAGAACCGAGGTAGGACCCTGGCGCTATGAATGTGGCTAGGACATGGGCCCTGCCCTCGAAGAGCGCTGGGCCTGGGTAAATGCGGGGGGCGAGGCAGCATTGAGGCGGGCTCCAGGCCGAGCAGGGCTGCTTCTGAGGGCCTGGATGGCACCCTTGAGGGCTGGTGCTTTCTCAGCAAGCCTCAAGAAAGGACCGCTTTTGGGCTGGCCGGCTGGCCCTGAGCTGTTGGGACACACAGGACTGCAGCCGTACCACAGCGGGCTTCTGTTGGACTCCCCGTTCCCGCACACGCCTTAGGCTCTGCCTGCTGTCTCCGATTGATTGCGGGGACGTGCAGTCACAAACACGGAAAAATGTTCATAGTGACCGACAGGGTTGAGTGTGTTTTGTTTTGTTTTGAACGCCTTTCTTTAAAGATTTTCAAGTTTGCTTTCACTAGAATCCTAGGTAAAAGCCGCCATTCTCTATGTGGTATAAGTGAAGAAGTGGTCAATCTGTTATCAACCCAACCTGATCAAAATAACATAGAACATGACAAAACTCGTATTCAGTATGTTCATATTTAAATAAACAAGCAAACACAAAACAGCATTCGGTGTCCTCCTGGTGTGGGGTGAAAACCCACAGTGACAGGACTGTTGGTGCAGGGCCCTGAGCTGCGGCTGTGGGAGGAGGAAGGAGAGGCATCTTCGAGAGGGTCTGAAGGAGGCAGGATTGAGTGTGAAAGCACGTGTTGATGCACAGGGAGCGGGGCTGTGTCATCAGAGCTGGCAGAAGCCACTCTCGACGCACGGCCCTTCTGCCGGTGGGTGAACGTATCAGGTTATCACATGGAGATTCCTTCTGCTGGGTATACAGAACTGTTGTGGAGAGACAGACAGACTGATTCTCTCAAAGACAGATGTGTATGCCTGCATCATCTCGGAATGACACCATCTGGGACCCTTCCAGTGCACGTGGTGTCGTGAAGAGAATGTAGTCTTTGCTTTGGATCCTGGCCCAAACATTCGTTATCTTTGGGACCTGGACTAGTCCCTTCTTCTGAGCCTCATTGTCTTTACCTGTACAGTCAGGATACCGCTTAAGGATTCCCCATGGCTGGCAGTGTAAGTATCCAGTAAATGCTTCACCTTCCTGTAGCAATGGGACTACTACGAATGTTGGCATCAGACATTGAGACTTCGTGTAGGCTGCGGGTAGCCTTTGGAGACAGCGCATGCAGGGCCAAGAGTGCGTTCCTGCCCCAGCAGCCACCACTCCCTGCTGACCTCAGCCTGCAGATGGCCCGAGGAAGGTCCGAGACGCAGTGCTCGCTCGCTCACACCACACACACCATTCAGGGGCAGCGCTATGTCACTGGGGACATTAAACCTGGAGAGACTCTTACCTCGTCTTTTAGACACCTTCCAACTTAGACCATCTGTACCAGAAATGGCCCTAAGTACTCGGACAGGATAAACAACAGAAAACTTAAAGAATTTGTTTAAGATGTAATGAACATCTGTGAAACCACCACTGAACCAAAGAACTGAACTACTGCTAATAAATTACATCTATCTGTTGCTCCTCCTTCTCCCATGGTCCTGATCGCCTGCCAGGGGTGTCTGCTCTCCTGAAAGTTGTGTTGATCATTTTGCTTTTTTGTTCTGTCTTTCTCTCTCTGACACACAGACACACACACACAACTCCCTGGATATAGTGGATCTCTTGTTTGTTTATTTTTGTTTTAGAACATAATAAAAAGAGTGTCAAACTACAAATAGACTTCCGGGACTTATATCTCTCATTCACCATTATATTCTTAAGATCCATCCATTTTATTTTATGTCACTGTAGTTCATGTGTGTTTACTGTGAGACGATATTCCGTGGTGGGAATATAACGCGGTTTTTCCATTCACCTGCTGGTAGAGATCTGGCTTGCTTCTTTCCTTCTCTCTCTTTCTCTGATAGTGTAAACATTGTGTTCTTTAAAAAAAGTTCTTGTATTTCCTTCATAATACTCATGTATCAATATATGTCTAAGAGCGGAACTGCTGGGTCAGAGGATGTGTGAATGATCAACGTTAAGTGAGAATGCCAGTGGTTTTCTACAGTGGTTGTACCAATAGAAGTCTCGTTGCCCCACATCTCCCCAGCCATTGCTCTTAGCGGTCCTTTAAATTTTTTGCCAGCAAAACACACAGAATGATACTGTTCTCCTAATTTGTCTTTGCCTGAGCTTGAGCATCTCTTTATATAATTATTGGCATTGTACACTTCCTTTGCTATGAAATGACTATGCATACTTTTCACGTCTTTGCCCATTTTTTTGTGGCGGGTTTTCTTCTCGTTTTGTAGGCGTTTTTATGGATTCTGGTGCTAATCCTTCACCAGTTCCATGCATTACAAATATCTTCTTCCAGTTTGTGGACTGTCTTCACTCTCTGAAGTGTCTGCTGATGGACAGAAATTTTAATTTAATGGAGTCATACTCATTGACCTTTTATGAATTCTTAACACGGTTTGTATCTTCATAAATTCTTTCCTACTTCAAGCTCAGAAAGATATTCACTTATATTTTCTTTTCAAGTTTTCAAAGTTTGCTTTTGACATTTCAGTTCTTCATCCATCTGGAGTTGATTTTTCAGCATGGTGTGACTAAGAGTCCAATTTCATTTTTTTGCTATGGATAAACAATTTTTCCAACTTTTCCTTTTCCACATTCTCTGTCATGCTGTCTCTGTCAAAAATCAAAGTTTCACAGATGCGTAAGTCTGTTTCTAGGCTCTTCTTCTTTTTTTTTTTTTTAAAGATTTTATTTATTTATTCGACAGATAGCGACAGCCAGCGAGAGAGGGAACACAAGCAGGGGGAGTGGGAGAGGAAGAAGCAGGCTCATAGCAGAGGAAGCCTGATGTGGGGCTCGATCCCACAACGCTGGGATCACGCCCTGAGCCGAAGGCAGACGCTCAACCGCTGTGCCACCCAGGCGCTCCTCTAGGCTCTTCTATATTGCTGGTCAGTTTGCTGATCTCTGTACCATTGCCACACCATCTTAGTTACTCTGGGTTTGCAATAACCTTTTATAGCTACCAGGCATGTCCCCCTTCCTTACTCTTCTTCAGAAAGGTCTGGGCCACTGTTGGCCCATTTGTTCTTCTGTTTAACTTTTGGAATTAACCTTTCCAGTTCCACAGAATAATTGGGGTATAATTTCTGTACAGTAAAGCTACCCTCTTTATTGTACAGCTGTTTCAGTAAATGCATACAGTCATGTAACCACCACCACAGTGAAGATATAGGATGGTTCCATCACCCGCATAATTCCCTCATCCCCTTTACAGTTGATCTTCTCCCCCAGTCCCTGACTAACCCTGCTCTGTTTTCTACTGAGATTTTTTTAAATTTTATTTTTAATTTTTTCAGTGTCTTATTAAAATGTAGAAGTTCTTTTTATTGGAGTTGCAGTAAAATCTATAGATGAATTTAGGAAGGAATCTATATCTTAAGTCATCTCGTCCATAATCCTAATGTATCTCTGTCAACTTAGTTGGAGTGACTTTGCCTGACAGTAATGGAAAGTTCTTAACTTTTAGGAAGAAAAATCTAAAACATTTTAAGTAATTCTTTAAAACTCCTAGTAAGGAGTACATTTTAGAAGACAATTGTCAGTCTAGATAAACACATAAATACATAAAAACTAAATATGGTGGACACGTGGCAGTATTATTAAAAAAAAAAAAAAAGTTATGTCTTAGTTCCAAACTGGCTTTGTGGCTTACCTACAAGACTTTCGGCAAGCAGCCTAGCTTCCCTGATCTCAGTCTCTATATCTGTGCGGTGACTAGCATCCCTTCCTCACGGGGCCCTTGTGGAGGCGAAATGCTGTAATGGTTGCAGAGTGTCAGGAGATGAGCAGACCTGGTGTGGGGCCGCTGTGAGCCGGTGAGCCCACGTGAGGGGAGCTGCCCTTGCTCACCTACCAGGAAGCCGGGAGGGCCGTCAGCATGTGCGTTTCCCCAGAGGCTCTAACCAAGTGGCACAACCGAAAGATGGCCTTGAATCATTTCCCTGACAAATTTGGAAAAGGTTAGTGTTACCAGGCAGCCTGCTACATGCCGCTTCTGACAGGCGAGCTGAAATCACTGGAGGACACAGCTGACAGCCAATTCATTTTGCTGATTCATCCATTTGAGGGGGGATGGCTTAGAGCCAGAGCTTGGCTTCCAGATTAAAGGCCGAGCTCCAGAGCTGCTGGGACGTGAAGGAATGCTGGTAAATGACTACCATGTGAAGGCCAGCGGTGAAAAGTGGGTTGTTATTTGTTTCCCCTTTTAAGTGATCCTAATTCCACATGTGCTGGGATAAATTCCCCACCGTGGTTAGGGAGTTGTTTGTAACGTTTGTCTGTGGGGCTGCGAGCTCAATTATTGGAAACAACCGGATACTGTTAAATAGATCATCTTGGCTCCTTTATGACCCTATCATCACCTTTGCCTTCATGGGGAATATTGACTCAAGCCTTCTCTTTTACTTGGGAGTCCAAGTGAAACTCGAGAGAGGGATTATTGCAGATGTCATCCCTTTGGGGCCTGCCAACAGAATAAACCTGCTGGAATAAAGAATGGATCTCAAGCAGGAAAGTCCAGGAGATCCTCTTTTGCCAACAATCAGGACCAAATAATAATGGTAGAATCTGTGGGTTCGCTTTATGGATCTCACTGACAGTTTAACCTGTATTAGTAAGAAAGTGATATGCTCATAGGGAAATCATCCCTACATGAAGTTTGCGGGTGACGGGATAAGCTTAAGAGGGTGGAAATCTTGTCTTGTTTTACCAAATATCTAACATGGTCCCTGGGACAGTGAGCAGTTGCCAGGCGGAAGCACGGGTGGTTGGTGTTTGTGGGATATTTAAATGGTCAGCTGGTTAAATGAGTGGAGAAAGTCAGAAATGTGGACTGTTGAAAGCAAGAGAAGTAGCTGTCCCAAGGAGTAAGATTTTCGAGAAATGACCCAGGTTCTGTGGTTCTGTGCTAAGGAGTGACTTTGGTCAGTCACACATCTCCCGAACTGGATGCTTTTTTCTGTTTGTCTCCCTGGGAGTGAGTCAGAGCACGCTGCTTTGAGCTCACATTTCAGTAACTCATATTCCTTCCTTGGGAGACTTTGTGTAATAGGGAAGTTCTGTAATATTCTGGGGTTCCCCCACCGCCCCCTTTTTTCTCTTTAACTCTAGAGTGGATATTTGAAAAGTTATGCAAACTTCTTAGTGAAAATTTGTGTTTTTTAAAGAGTATTGGGGTTTTTTTTTCTTGTTTCGTGGTGGTTGTTGTTATGTATTGCTCCTTAGATGGCCACACATTTAGGGCATGACATTCTGTAAACCACAGTCGTGCTTAGAAGTTTAAGGCAAATCTGGTCCACTTGGAGCAAAGATGAAAAATGTCAGGTGTTGGGTATGTGGAGCTTCTCCTCTCATAGGATTGTCTTGCCCTCTGACTTAAGGTCCCTGATGTACTCGAGTCTCTTGTCTGGCACTGATGTGCTGAGGGACCACGTGCTTGTCACCACTTGTATTCTGCCGTGCATTCATTCACACGCTATCTAGTGAGAATGACTCCATACCAAGAACATTGCTAGGAGTGGGTACACGGACTCTGTGTTTTAGACATCATGGTGCTTTTGCAGCAGCCCAGGTACCAAGTCTGCTCCTAAGGACCCCGGCCAGCACGGCCAGCCTCCCACTGTCTCGCTCCCAGTGTGGGTAGTAACTGGTGGTAGTGATGGCGGGCTGGGAGAGTATATGCTCCAACTGCGGGAGCCAGAACCAGCGAATGGCTGCCCCTCTGCTCACAGGTCTCCCGTGGATCCTCACTCCCACGCTCCCAGCGCATTCTGTCCACCGGCCTCCGAGAAGCAGGCAGCAAAGACTATCAGGAAACTGACCTGGCCTTAGTGAAATGTTAGCACCAGGATGGGAATAAGCTCCAGCTTTCAAGTGCCCCTGCCAGCCAGAGGCACATTACAGAGAATTAGCAGTCTTTAAAAACGGATGGAGAAGAGGCGTGTCTCAAGTATGGTGGGGATCTCTTGAATTTGCGGAGTTCAAAGTGAGGTGCAGAGTGACAAGAAAGGCCCTGGCCTTAGAGTCGGAGCGGCCTGGCTTTGCACCCCAGAACTGCTGCTGACCCTCGGTGTGGCCCATGGCAGCCACCCCTCGGCACTTCCTCCCTTGCTGAGGGAGGAACTGTGAGATGACTGGGCAAAACCCCGGGCACAGACATGGGGTAGACCTTCAGTTTCGGACCCAGTGGTCAGCTCTGCTGTCAATATTGCTTTCATTTTCATTTTTAACAAGTAAGGGTTTACAGTTTTCCTTTAGTGGGGCTTTTTTTTTTTTTCCATTTTCTTACACTGAAAATGAGTAATTTTCAGGCAGTAATGTTACCTGCAAATACCTTTCAATTACCACCATTATGGTTCTTTATAGTTTACAGAGCACTCTCAGGCCATCAGGAAGATTGGGGTACAGTGACTCTTTTCTCCAGATGAGAACACTGAGATTTGGGGAGCCCGTGGGACATTCCCAACCACCCCCGCCCCTCCGCTGGCTTCTCGATGGCAGAGCTGGGGTCAGAACTCAGACCCGCATCTCTGGTTTCTTTGTGACCTCAGGCCACCTTGCAAAAGTGACATCTCTAGGGCTAGGCCAGACTTTTTTTATACAGATTTTTTCTTTTCCTTGTAGCTGTCAATACCAGCAAATATGCAGAAAGCTATCGGATCCAGACCTATGCCGACTATGTGGGGAAAAAACACGAGGAGAAGCAGAGCAAGAGAAAGTGGACAGAAGACACTTGGCAGGAGGTCGAGAGAAAGCGGTTGAACACTCAGTGCATATCCTATGCTCTGCAGAACCACTACTACCACACCAATAGGTAAGAGTTCTCGACTGCTGAATAAAAGGGCAGAGTTGTTGGAGCAATAGCATTTCTTCCTGCTTCTCACAGGATTTTAAGTCCTAAATCTGACTTTCGAGAGTTTTTTTTAAGTAACTTTCCACATAATATCAGAAGTGACTGCTACCCGAGTTCCTTCTGTGCCACATAGACCTGCAGCTCTTGTGGTTAACAAACTTGCAGAACCCTCTTGAGGGACACAGGATACGTGTCATTCCCATTTCAGGGGTGTGGAAGCAGAGGCTCTGCGATCCAACCACCAGTTCAGTGAAGGAACCAGGCTCAGAGCTGAACTCATCTGGGTCCAGTCGACATTCTCATCCTCCCCGCAGTCCACCGTGATGCCCCTGTCTGGGCTTCTGACCTCATTTCAGATCCCTGGGAGACACTGAACCACATGCCTGCTGTAGGAAGAGAACTTGACATACTTCCCCTCATTATCCATAATCCCTCCTTCGGAAGATACATACTGGTGGTCACGTGTTGTATCTTTGTGAAATGACAAAATGTGGGTATAGAAAATGGGGCAAAAGTTCATAACAGAAAATGATAAAGATTAGAAAAGTGTGAACTGACAGAAGAAAAGATTAGCCATAATCCCATCACCTAGAAGCTACCACTGTTAATATTTTGGATTGCCCTCTATGATTTTTAAATGGCTTTTTAGAGATTTAAAAATTTTGAGATATAGGGGAGCCTGTGTGGCTCAGTCAGTTAAGCTTCTGACTCTTGATCTCAGCTCGGTTCTTGATCTTAGGGTTGTGGGTTTGGGCCCCTCATTGGGCTTCATGCTGCGTTTGAAGCCTACTTAAAAATAATCGAGACATAATTAATATGCAATAAAATGAACAGATCTGAAATGTGTGTTCAGAGTTTTAAGAGTTATATACAGCAGTGTATCCACCACCCAAAGCAAGGCATAGAACAGTTCTGTCTTCTCACAAAATTTCCTAGTGTCCCTTTCCAAGCAATCCCAAGCCTCTACTGCCCTAAACATCCATTTTTCGTATCTGTGACTGTGCATTAATTTTGATTATTCTTGGAATTTATAAAAAATGGAGTCATATTGGGAATAATATTGTATTGTGTTTGGCTCCTTTCACTTAACTTTTTTTTAAGTTTTTATTTAGAGAGAGCACCTGAGTGGGGGAGGAGCAGAGGGAGAGGGAGGGGAAAAGAATCTCAAGCAGACTCCATGCTGAGCGTGGAGCCAAACATGGGGCTTGATCTCACCATTCTGAGATCATGATCTGAGCCAAAACCAAGAGCCACCCAGGCACTCCTCACTTAACATGTTTTTGAAATTCCCCCTTGATTTTGTGTATATCAGGAGTTTGTTATTATTTCATTGTCCAGTAGTATTCCACTCTACGAATATACAGCATTTACCTCTTCTGCTCTTGGTGGACGTTTGGGTTGTTTCCGGTTTGAGACTATTCTGTGTAAGGTTGCTGTGAACATTTCTATAAAAAAGTTCTTGTGGCTGTATGTTTGCATTCCTCTTGAGTCAGTACCTAGGAGTAGCATTGTTGGTTCTCAGGGTGTGTGTGTGTTAAACTTTATGAGAAGAACCGAACGGTTCTCCAAACTGCATGTACCGTTTTATACCGTAGCACCAGTATTGTGTGACTGTTCCAGCTGTGCTACACCCTTGCCAACGTGTAGTGCTGTCAGTCTTGTTTATTTCAGCCTTTCTAGAGAGTATGAGATGGATGTTGCATGGTGGTCTGAATTTGCATTTCTCTGGTGACTAATGATGTTGACCACCTTTCTGTGTGCTGGTTGGCCATTCAGATATCTTCGTTTTGAGGTAGATATATAAGCCTCTTGCCCAGTTTCTGATTCAGTTTTTGTCCTTTTACTCTTGATCAGTGGGACTTCTTCTATGTATTCTGGAGACACATCCTTTGTCAGAGAGATGTTTGTGCTGCAAATGTGTTTTTCGAGTCTGGTTGCATATTCATCTTGTTAGTGATTTTGATGAGCAGATATTTTTAATTTTGTTGGAGTCATGTCTATGATTTTTTTTCTTTTATGGTTAAATCTGCCTACTCTCAGGTTGCACTGCTTTTCTTCCAGAAGATTTATAGTTTTAGTTTTTCCATTTAAATCATGACCCATTTCAAATGAATTTTATATATGGAATGAAATAGGAGTCACGATTTAGGTGTTATTTTTTTTAATATGAATATCCACTTGTTCTAGCAATGTTTGTTAAAAAGACTTCTCTTTCCTCATTGGATTGACTTGGCATTTCTGTCAAAAATAAATTGACCATGTATGTCTAGGTCTATTTCTAGACTGTTTTGTTCCAATCATTTTTATGCCCATTCTTGTGCCAATACCACACTTTCTTATTTCTGTGGCTTTATAGTAAGTCTTAAAATCAGGTAGCATAAACCCTCCAACATTGTTATTCTTTGTCAGATTGTTTTGGCTGTTCTAGATCCTTTGTATTCCACTCAAATTTTACAGTCCTTTTACCTCTTTCTTCATTCAGCCTGTTTTGTAGCTTTTACTGTAGAAGTCTTAGAAGTCTAATGTTAATTTTCTTCTTAACTATTTTATATTAATGATGCTATTGTAAATGGAACTGTTTCTTAAATTGCATCTTCAAATTGTTTGCTGTTTCTATATAGACCTATTGTTGTATATCGACTTTGTGTTCTACAACCTTTTAAAATTGACTTATTCTGATAGATTTTAAAAAATATATATTCCACAGGGTTTTTTATGCACCCAATCCTGTTGGCATGCTATTAACAACAGTTTTATTTCTTTTCCAGTCTTTTTGTCTTTTCTTTTTCTTGCCTGATTGCACTGACTAGCACCTCTGGTATATTGTCAAATAGAAGTGGAAGGGTGGATATCCTTGTCTTGTTTCCAGTACTAGAGAGGGGAAGTCCAGTGTTTCCCCAGGAAGCCTGGCTCTTAGATTGTCCACTTAGTCCTCTCTTGGGTTTAGGAAGTTCCCTTCCATTTCCAGTTTGCTGAAAGTTTGAATAGATGTTGAATATTTTCATATGTCCTTTCTCTATCTTTTTAAGTTGTTGTATGGTTTTGTCCTTTATTTTTTAGTATTTTGAATGACATCAATTGGTTTTTGAATGCTTAATCAGATTTGTATTCCTGAGAGAAATCTTAGTTGGTCCTGATGTATTATTATCCTTCTTATGTGCTGCTGGACTTGATGTGTTAGTGTTTAAGTATTTTTATATCTTTGTTTGTGAGAAATACTGGATTGGAATTTTTTCTTTTTTAAAATCTTTGTCAAGTTTTGGTTATCAGGTTTATGCTGACCTCATAAAAATAGTTAAGAAGTTCCACTTTTGTTATTTTCCAACAGTGTGTATAGGGTGGTTTTGTTTTTCTTTTTGTTTTTTTAAGTTTTGGTAGAGTTTACCAGTGAAGACATTTGGGCTTAAAGTTTTTTAGTGGAATGCTTTTGATTATGGACTTAATTTCTGTAATAGATACAGGATTGTGTAGATTTTCTGTTTCTTCTTGGATCACTTCTAGTAATTCATGTCTTTCAAGGAATATTTCATTTCATTTAAATTGTCACATTTGTTAGCATAAAATTATTAGCTCAAAATATTCCCTTATAATTTTTATATCTGTAGGATCTATAATTATGTCCCTTTAAAAATTCCCGATATTGGTAATATGTGTTTACTCACTCTTTTCCTTGCTAGGTGTTTATGAATTAATTCTTTCAAAGAACCAACTTTTTATTGGTTTTTCTGTCTTCCTTTTTTTCATTTATTTATATCCTTGTTCTTATTATTTCTTGTTTTGTATTTTGATGTTATTCTTAGCTAGCTTCTTAACATGGGAGCTTATTAACCAATTGATTTTTATATATTTCTTCTGTTCTAATAAAAGCATTTAAAGCTGTAAATTTTCCTTTAGACTGCTTAGCCACATCCCTCAGATTTTGATAGGTTGTCTTTTTACGATTGTCTTTTAGAAGGTATTTTCTAATTTTTCTTGTGCTTTCTTCTTTGACCCAGAAGTTATTTAGAACTTCTTTGGTAATTATTGACAGTGGTTTTATGGCCCGGCATATGGTCTGTTTGGTGAACATTCCACATGCACTCGAATGGGTGTAACATTTTATTGTTGTCATTGCAGGTTATGTTGGTTTGTGGTGCTCAAGTCTATATCCTTACTGATTTTTTTGGGAGTGGGAGGGGGTCTACTTTTTCTTTCACCTACTGAGAGAGGTGTTGAAGTTTCCAGCTGTGGTTGTAAATCTGTTTTTCCATCTAATGATATCAATTTCTTGTTCCAGGTATTTTGCAACTCTTTTGATAGATATTTTTCTATTAAGGAATGCTATATGCCTTCTTAATGAATTGCCCCTTTTGTCAGTATGGACAATTCCTCTTGATATCTAGTAATAATCTTTTTTTGATATTTATTTTGTCTTATAATTAATATTGGTGCTCTTTTTTCTTATCCTTGGTGTTTGCATAGTATTTTCTCGTTCAGCCTTTTACTGGTAACTTGTTTGTCTTTATAAAGTGTGTTTCTTATAAACAGCATATACTTGGGTCTTGCTATTTTATTCATCCTGCCACCCCCTTTCTTTTACATTTAATCTAGTGAGTGATACAGGTAGGTCTGCCTCCCATCTTGGTATTTGTTTTCTATTTGTCCTGCTTGGGTTTTGTCCCTTTTTTTTTTTCTGTTGCCTTTTGGATGAATTGTATATTAGTTAGTATTTGCTGATATTTTAGCATCCTGTTTATATTCTCTGTTGACTTTTTCACTTATACCTCTTTGTGTTCTTTTTTCAGTCGTTGCTCCAGAGTAGTGGTTGACAAACTAGAGCCCATAGGCCAAATCCGGTCCACATGTTTTTATAAAGTTTTATTGGAACACAGCCACGCTTGTTAATTTACGTATTGCCTCTGGCTGCTTTGCCTTACATTGGCAGATTTGGGTAGGTTGACAGAGACTGCGTGACCCACAAAACTCAATTTGGATACTGTCTGTCCCTTTACAGAACAATTTGCTGACCCCTGGTATAGAACAGCCCTCTCCAGTACCATAGCCACCAGCCACGTGTGGCTATTGAGTACTTCAAGTATGGCTAGTCCAGACTGAGATGTGTTGTCGATTTAAAATACACATCAGATTTTGAAGAATTGATGACATGTTGAAATGATAATATTTTGGATATATTGGGCTAAATAAAATAGTATTAAAATTAACTTCACTGGTTTCTTTTCACCTTTTTTTTTTATTGTGGCTCTTAAAAAATTTTAAATGTCATTTATGATTCACATATTTCTGTTGTCCAAGTACTGCTCTAGAAATTATAATGTGCCTCTTTCCTGTATCACAGTGGATCTTCAGGTGAAAAATCACACTACGTCATGGACAACCTAGGACTCTTACAATAATCTCTTTCCATTTACCTCCCTCCCATCCTTTGTGATCTTTTGTCTATTTTACTTCTCCATAAGCTGTAAACTTGATACGGTGTTGCTTTTGTTCCTTTCCTTTTCTTTTCTTTTTTTAAATGTTTAATACTTGTGAAGAAAATAAGGGGCTGAAGTATATGGTGGAAAATGGCATAAGTATAAACACAAACATGCGGGCCTTCCTCATTGAAGGTGCAGTGCAGATTGTGGGGACCCCTGTTGAGGGAAAGGCCGCTGCAGCTCTGAACGTCACATCACCTCTGTTAGCTCTAGCGAGTGGACTCTGAGACCCTGGGAGCGCTGTCACAGCAGCCAAGCTTCTCCCCGGGGCTGTTAGCTGTGCTCACAGAAATGGGCATCAGCTCCTTCGGGTGTTTGCATTGTTGTGGTAGCACATGCTTCTTTTCTTGTCTGTGATGGAGTCAGTGTCCAGAATATTCAAGGAGCCCATAGTCAATAACTGGACAAAGCTAGCCCTTAGATTCTGGGAAACTGGACTGGACGTAAATTTGCTTGAGAAGAAGATTTGGTTGGGTGGCATGAAATCTGAACAAATACAGGTTAGCGTGGTGTTTGAAGAATCCTTCTTTACAGTGGATGCTAAAGTACTTAAAAGCTCCCTGGTAGGTATCTGGTCCCCGTAAGTAAGCGCTGAAGTTTGAAACCTTCCTGAAAGACAGGTGCTATTACCATTCTCATTCTAGTAAGAATGTTCTCTAATTAAAGAAAATGGTTTCCCAAAGCCACTTTGCCCTCAAAGCCATTTTGCCCCAAAGAGATTTTGGTCAGTCGTGTCTACGGATTATTTACAATTTGCATTTTTCAGCTGTTGGGAAAAACCCTTTGGCTAGTCTCTTCTTTCTCATGTTTTCTGTCTGTGAGACTCCATTTCAGCCTTCTTTGGCAGTGTAGCAGCTCCTGGGAATTCCTGCTTCTGTAGGAAATGCTAAAGCATATATCAAAGTTATGGTTTTCAGATTCCACATGATTGTCATAGAAAGTTAGTGCTTTCTCAGAGTGACTGAATGAGCATGTTACATGAGGAAAAAGGGGAGCTGCCCCTTTAGAGACAAAGAAGAATTCTGATTAACCTGATTGTATTCCAGGACCCATTGCTTTGTCAGACTGCTTACGCATTTATTTATAAATGTGGGGCAAGTGTTTTCTCTGATCCTGCTGAAAAATGCCTTGGACGCAGCAGAAGCCATAACGAGGCCAGGGGACTGACCCCAGGCAGCTAGCAGACAAGGGTTCTAGCTCAGGCTCTGCTGGTACCTTGGAAACGACTTCATTCACTCTTCCCTTCAGTAAATACCCACCCAGAGCCCAGTGTCTGCCTCTGTGTTCTCATCTTCAGCGAGGCATTTTGTTGGGAAAAAAAATGCTGAAGTCCCTTCTGGCTCTTAAATTCCAGATGTTTTTACGCGGTACACAGGGCAGAGCATGAGGAGGAAACTGACAGAATCTCTGGAGACCCTTTGCTTCTCTCCTCAGGTAGCCAGTAGTTTCTTCTCAACCTAAGACTGAGAGTTTTGAAAATGCCCATGGTTGGAGAATTTTTAGATAAGGAGAACATAATAAAAATCAGATTGGGTAAACCAGTGTCACAAGTGAACCACTGAAAGCCTTATACTACACTGAAATAATAAAGCAGCACACCACGTGAAGAAAAGATCCCTGACCGTTTCAGTGGGTACTGCCTTTTAAATTCCCACCAGCCATCTGTATACTAGAATGTCTCAGAAGCTTCTTCTCCCCATGATTTCAGTACGATTAGAAACTGCTAGCCTGTGGCAGAACATACTCGGACTCAGCCCTTTCTGTCCTCTGTGTCTTGGTCCTCTGTTTACACCTTCAGTGCTTTGCTATTTCTGTGACTTAGAGGGGGTTGCCTCTGGCTTTCAGATCCCCTCCACCCCCGCCACTGTCTCAGAATGTCTCTGCAGCCTGAGCGCCACCCAACTCACCCTGGTTGCTTCTCACTCTCTCAGCGGTTGAGGAGTGCCTTCGGAATCTCCGTGTTGACCATCTCTTGTTTCTTTTTCTTGCCTCTGGCTCCATGATGCCACTGCAGAAATCCTCATTCAGCTTTGTCTTTTTTTTTTTTTTAATTAAACTTTAAAAAAAATACTGAAGTATAATTGCCAGACAGTATTATATTAATTTCGGGTGTACAACAACACAGTGATCCAATAATTTTATACATCACTCAGGGCTCACCACAGTAAGTGCTGTCGCCATCTGTCACCATGCCACGCTATTCCAGTATTATCGCCTGTATTCCCTATGCTGTACCTTACATCCCTGTGACTAATTTGTTACAGGAAGTTTGTACCTCTTAATCTCCTTCACCTGTTTTGCCCATCCCTCCCCCGCCCTCACCTCTCTGGCCACCAGCAGTTCCTTCCGTTCAACTTTAAGTGCTGCTGCTTCTCCTGGGGAAAATTTCCTGTGATGTCTCTCTTACTCGCTCCTGGTTTCTCTAGCTTAGGAAGCTTAGGAACAGATTTTACTTCTGTGTCTTTATCTTAACCCCACGATGTTTCTCCGGTTTACATATTCCCTGGGATAAAGCCTCTGCTTCCGGAAAGGACTAATGAAATGTATCTAGTACAGCCACCTCAGAATCTTTCCTGTGTTTGGGAAGAGTAAATGTTGGCAAACTCACTGTCCATCTTGTGGGTTAAGTATATTTTAGCAGAGAAGGTGTTTCCCATGGCAGTTTTTAAACCATTAAAGTGATAAATGCACATAATCTTTAAAATTTTGCCTAACAGAAGCATATAAAATGAAGGGGGGAGAATCTTTGCTCCTCCCTCCCTGGCTCTTCTTTCAGCTACTGTGACCATTTTCTTTTAAGCAAATACTTTTCTTGTCAACTTTGACCAATATATCTGGGTCAGTTCTGTGAGACCATATAAATTTAGCACAAGCATGTTACCTTCCATCCCTTTCTGTTTTCTTCTCACCATGATTAGTTATACTATTAACTATCTTTTTGTATCTGTACTTTCGTGCTTTCTTGAGAAGTCGATTTTTGGAGATGGCAGCAGGTATCCAGCATGTATAATCTTATGATGGTGTAAATGCAGTTCCTCTGAAGGAAAGAAGTTGCATGGTGGGGCCCACTGGGGAGAAAGTATATTCTTGTGTCATTAAAACTTTGCTACCCAACTGAGAATCTTCCAAATATCCCAGCCTTTTTTGTGTGGATTTTTTTTTTTTTTTTGAGGGAGGTACCTTTCTTTTCCTTGGGTGACTTTGATTTCTTTCCTTTTTTGCATGTGTAGTGTATGGTTACTAAATGCTATAAAAATGTGTCTATTTCACCTAATTGATAGTGCTGCTGGATATAGAATTCTAGATCCAAAAATTTTACCTGTTCAGAACCTTAAATACATTGCTCTTCCCACTGTCATCATTAATCCCCTTTTCTGTTTTCTGTGTCTTTGTGTCTCTCGCACCTACCCTGGAGTCTGACCCAGAGTTATATCCTCAGATGTTTGGTGAACTGATAAATGAATAAATACTCAAGCGCCAGTTTTAAGTGCAGGCTCTGGGCTCGGTCCTTCATGTTTTTGTTTTTGTTTTTGTTTTGTTTTGTTTTTTTAGAGAGAAAGAGAGCATGTGTGGGTGGGGGAGGTTGGGGAGGCAGAGGGAGAGAGAGAATCTTAATCAGGCTGCACCATGAGCATGGAGCCCCGATGCAGGACTCGATCTCATGACCCTGAGATGAGATCATGACCTGAGCTGGAATCAACAGACTGAGCTACTCAGGCGTGCCCTGGTCCTTCATGTTTTAGCTCTTGTGATGGTCATGGCAGCATTGTCAGGGAGGTGAGGCTTGTCCACATCTCGCAGAGGCTCAGGGGGATTAAACAGTTCTTGGCAAAGACATCGGTCTGACACCAGGATTATCTGCAGAGCCCTGTTCTTTCCACTGTGCGCCCTCCCCCCGCCCAGTACATTTTCCCAGGTCTGGTATACAGCTCTGTCCTCAAGGGAAGAAGGTACTCAAACAGATTGCAGCTAGGTACATGCCCCATAGGGGACCATTGTCTTGTCTGTAGTCACCACACCACCTAAGAAAACCTCTAAGAGCTTGTATTTTTTTATTTAAAAGCAATATCCTGGGAAGCAGAAGAGAGGCCCTTTTGGATTTCTGCTTAAAAGAATCCCAGAGCTTTCATTATACAAAAATTTCAAACATATACAAAAGTAGGGAAAATAATATAACAAAGTCCTGGCTAGCTATCACAGAGTGTCACCAGTCAGTGTGTGGCCAGTCCTATTTTATTAGTACTCTTTCTCTCCTTCTCCCTTCAGAGAATTTTGAAGCAAATCACAGATGGCATACCCTTTCAACCATGGGTCTCTGTATGTATGTATCTAAAAGATGAACAGTCACTTAAAAACAAAACTACAATGCCACTAACCCAAAAAAAAAAAAAAATTAACGATGACTCCTTAATATCAGATAGCCAGTATTCAAATTTCCTGCTCACATATTTTTTTAATAATTGTTTTGTTCGAGCTCTAGTTTCCAAACAATTCATATATTACATTTGGTTGATGCATCTCCTATCTCTCAGTCTATGAATTCCCTCTCTGTGGATTCTCCCACAACCCCCAGTGTGCTTCAGAAACTACTAGGTTGTTAGCTCTGTAGAATTTCCCATATTCTGGAGCATTCTTACAAGTTTGTTCAACATGTTCCCTGACTACTATATTTGTAATTAACTGATAGTAAGATATATAAACTTAATCAGATTCAGGACTAAACTGATGGCAAGAATATTTCATAAATGATGATGTATATTTCCTCCTGCATTACACTGGGCTTCTCCTCATCTCTTAGTTACCTGGAGATACAGTTCATATAGAAGAAACAATAAATTCTTTAATCTGTTCCCTCAACACACCTTTTAAAAACCAGCTTTCAGAATAATTAATTGGTTTCACCTTCTAACAGTGAGCAATGAGATTTTATTTTGTTTGTTTAAATCATGGGGTTTTAAAATATATATTTTTTATATATTTTAGTACATTACAGTTCTTCTTTTTGATGCTCTAATTATCTTGTTTCCGAGCAGTGGGAAGAATTTTGGGTTGACTCTTGTGTCCTCTCTGACAGTCCCAGTACCTTTAATAGCCTCTTTGACTTCTGGTATTCTTTATTCCAGGCTCTTCTCTGCATTTCCTTCCTTATATTTAGAGTTAGCCATTTCTCCAAAGGGCTTGTCCTTTTGATGGAAAATGGTATTTAGAAACTGTAATCTGGGTTTTCAGGGTGTTTATTGATGCTGGATTCTTTGTTATTTATAGCATTTTTTAATTAAAAGGGCTAGCAAGGAAGTCTGCCTTCTTTCCTTCCTTCCTTTTTCTTTTTAAGATTTATACTGGGGCACCTGGGTGGCTCCGTCAGTTCAGCGTCTGCCTTCAGCTTGGGTCATGATCCTGGGGTCCTGGGATCAAGTCCCATGTCAGGCTCCCTACTCAGTGGGGAGTCTGCTTCTTCCTCTCCCTTTGCTGCTCCCCCTGCCTGTGCTCTCTCTCCGTCAAACATAAAATTAATAAAATCTTAAAAAAAAAAAAAAAAGATGAGTTAATATGGTATTTCCAATTCCAGTTAGACTCTAGGACTTATTTAACTTCTTTTAGTTTTTTTTTTTTCTTACGCTGAAAATTTTGGTTCTTAATGATATTGAAGTAATTATTTATTTGCTTTATACTATTATGGATAATAATTTCAGAATAACTATAACAATAGCTTTACAAATAATGTAATTATTGAAAATAATTTTTTTGCAGTAATTTTTCCCCCTAGAGTATATCTGACCAGAGAAGAACAAATTACCTGATTTTATTTATTTATTTATTTATTTATTTATTTATTTATTTATTTTTAAAGATTTTATTTATTTATTTATTCGACAGAGATAGAGACAGCCAGCGAGAGAGGGAACACAAGCGGGGAGTGGGAGAGGAAGAAGCAGGCTCATAGCAGAGGAGNNNNGATTTTATTTATTTATTTGACAGAGATAGAGACAGCCAGCGAGAGAGGGAACACAAGCAGGGGGAGTGGGAGAGGAAGAAGCAGGCTCATAGCAGAAGAGCCTGATGTGGGGCTCGATCCCACAATGCCGGGATCACGCCCTGAGCCGAAGGCAGATGCTTAACCACTGTGCCACCCAGGCGCCCCAACAAATTACCTGATTTTAAAGTTGCTTGAAATAATTCCTTCTTTGTGTGGTTAAGCTACCAACTCAATAAACATTTAGATTTCTTTCATTTTTAACTTCAGGGATTGCCTTTTTTCAAATCAGTTTTGCTTTGTAACTATGTAGACCATTTGTGTGCTTCCAGAGTCAGGTCTCTCAAGCTTCTTTCCCTGCCTTCCCCACTGTTTCCTTCCTCCCTTGTGGCGACCACATTTATTAGTTTTTAGTATAACCTTCCGTTTTTACAAATTTATTAAGCAACTACATATTTATGCCCTCACCTCCTGTTAGATAGATGGTAATGGGCCACACGTCCTTTTCTCTACCTTCTATTTTTCATTTAGCCTGGTATCTCGGAAGCCCCTCTTACTCTGCCTCTGGTGAAATGTGATTCTTTACACTGCAGCTGGTTTTAGTGTTCTTGAACCTCCTTAATAAAATGGACTAACCTGGCTAAATCTGGGTGTGTAATCCTTGTTTAAATGATCAGCCTCATAGTGAAATTCACAAATACCGCCTGTCATATGCGTTGTGAAAAGTTGATTCATGACCCATGCTCTTGTGGAGGGGGGTGGTTCCTCGACCCTCTCTCCCCTTCCCAGCTCTTCCTCTGTCCCATCAGTATGAAGGTGTAAAGCCCACGGACACACTGCTTGCTTTTTGGAGCAATGTGAAAAGCGAGGGAATGTTCCTGTTTTTTAAGCAGAGGCTTCATTCCAGGCACTGTGCTACTGCTTTACATCTTCTTAGAAAATCTCTCTGACAACGCCACGAAAGCCTTGGTGTTATTCCTCAGTTATGTATGAGAAAGTTGAGCCTCACAGAAGCTGGATAATTGAGCTAGAGCTGCACAGAATTCTTACTTACGGGTGTTTGGGATCCACAGCCCTGTGCATGAAGTTGCCTCTTCGGGACATGGCACACCTACACCTGTGAGTTGTGTGTTTGAGAGAGATGCTGTCTCGTTTTAATGAATTATGTTTTCTTAAAAAAAAAAACCAAACCTGAGTTAAGGAAACCCTAAGTTCAAAACCTCTGAATTTTAACCTTAACTTCTTTGGGGTGAGGGTTCAGACGTGTAGTCCCATGCATCATCATTGTAAAATGGTTAACTTAAAAAAAATTTTTTTAAACCCATGATGCTGGGATGTTCAAGACAATATCAAAAATCCTGAAGTGTTATCCTCTGGTATGCTCAGCACTGGTCATCCCCTTCGTAGAATCCAGTCTTGGGCTTTTTTTTTTTTTTTTAAGATTTTATTTATTTATTTGAGAGAGAGAGCACAGATGGAAAGGGAGAGGGAGAAGCAGACTGCCCGCTGAGCAGGGAGCCCGTCTTGGGGCTCCATCCCAGGACCCTGGGATCATGACCTGAGCCGAAGGCAGACGCTTAACCAACAGAACCACCCAGGTGCCCCACAGTCTTGGGCTTTGATCGGTTGATTGGTTGCTGTTAAGTAGAGGCACTGCAGTGAGTCCAGAGGAAGAGGACTTCACAGTGAGAGCAGATGGACACGTGTTGAGTGTATTCAGCCTGGGACAGCAGCTGGAGGGAAAGGCAGTAGGAACCATAGTTAAAATCCTGAGATGCCATTATGAGAGGAGTAGTGACTCTCGGTCCTCACATGGGACTGAGGAAGAACCTGCAGGGGGCTTAGGTAGCATTATTATTATTAGTCTTGCTTCACTCCTAAGAAAATTCAGGAAGGGGACGTGTCTTGCTCCACATCCTGGAGCTGGTGCTGCCATAGACAGAGCTCTTCCTGCTGATCGGCTACCTTCCCCTCCTCTGTGCTGATTTTGGCCAGGCCTAATGATCTTCTGAGGACTGTGCTAATTTCAGACTGCGAAGGTGGTGGAGACCTTTAACATCTGTTCTAAGTGATTTTTTGTAATAACTAAAGAAAAATGATCACGGTCCTCCACTCAGCCCTCCCACTTACTCCTTTCCACATCTGAACAGTTGGAAGGAAGGATCTTTCTGGTCTGAAGAGAGTATTTTAAGATATTGGAATAAACATTGAGCATATAAGTAGAGTCTGGTTAATATAAAATGCAGGATTTGAAAGTATGTAGTTACTAATAAAATGGAACGATTAACCAGGCAAATTGGGTTTACCACAGAATGTCCCTAAAGACATAAAACCTGGGAGCTTTTAAATCAAGATGCAGCAACTCTTAAGAAGTATCCCCTTTCACATCTACCTGGCTGGTGTCGGAGAGGTGAACTGACCTAGCTTGTCTCTTCCCTTTGACTTCTCGTGGGCCAGCAGATCAGGGCACCACTGCTCTCTCTCACAGGATATATGTCAGTAGGATTCCTGAGAATAATATAAAAAGAGGTGCAAGGAACTTGGATAAACAAAATGTGGTTGACGTATACAATTGAATATTATTCGACTTCAAAGAGAAGGGAAATTCTGACGCCTGCTACCAGATGGGTGAACCTTGAAGACATGCCATGGGCTGGGGGCGGGAGGGAACGAGCTGTTGGTTAGTAGGTGTAGAGTTTCTGTTTTGCAAGATGCAAAGGGTGCTAGCGATTGGTTGCACAGCAATGTCCGTGTACTTAACACTACGGAACTGCTCATTTAAAAGGGTTGAAATGGTGAATTTTGTTATGTGTATTTTCCCAGAATTAAAAATTTTAGGGGTGCCTGGGTGACTTAGTTGGTTAAGTGTCTGCCTTTGGCTCAACTCATGATCTCAGGGTCCTGGGATCGAGCCCCATGTTGGGCTCCCTGCTCAGTGGGAAGTCTGCTTCTCTCTCTCCGTCTGCCCCCTTCCCTTGCGCATGCTCTCTCTCTCTCTCTCAAATAAATAAATAAAATCTTTGAAAAAATAAAATTTAAAAAGACAAAGGCAACTTGGAATGCATTTTTTATGGTAGAATTTTTTTTTTTTAGAGAGAGCACGTGCGCACAAGTTGGGGGGAGGGGCAGAGGAAGAGAGAGAGTCAAGCAGGCTCCCCACTGAGTACAGAGCAGGATGTGGGGCTTGATCTCACAGCCCTGAGATCATGACCTCAGCCAAAACCAGGAGTCGGACGCTTTACTGACTGAGCCACCCAGGCTCCCCTTAGAGTTTGCCTCAAAGCCTTTCTCACAGTAACTGGGAAAGGGAGGTAACAGACCTAGAATACTTTAAAAATTTAAATAGAAAATGATGAATTAACAAGAAAAAGAGTTGATGAGTTCATAATTTTCAGTTAGTAGTCTATTTTAGACTTGATTTAAATGCGTTTGTAGACGTAAAAATTCTCAAGATAAAATGAGAGGTTGGTGGATTGAGCGGAACATGCTGCTAAGATCTGGCCTTCCTGTTTTCATCTGTTAGATGGGATGTCATGTGTCTGGCACCCAGATGGATTGAGTTTTAGATGAAGGTCTGCCTTAACAGATCTAGAGTATGAAGTGTCAGTGCGGTAGAAACTGACAAAAGCACAAAAGTGAAAGTGGAAAAGCTGCCTTTTACCTCACAGTTGAAAGCAGAATGTCGTCTCAGGACTTTATTTCAAATAACATGAAAGCTCCGTTGAGTATCACCTTGCACTTACATGACTTCTGATGTCTTGAAGTGCGTTCACGTCTCCTCACAGCAGTGATATTTGAGAATTAATGTTTTCTTTTCGTATTTTCCCTTTATTTATTTGATCCACCCTAATTAAAAGTAATTATCTGTGTTTGTAATTATGTTATATTATTCATACTTATATTCATGTAAGAGTGTAATTTTTTTAATGGTGCTAACGATTGAATTTGCCCCCAACACACCTAGGGCAGTGAAGTGCTACTTTTTACGTGTCCGTTAACTAAATAAAAACAAATTTTCCTGGTTGACTTAGCCAGGTCAGTGTAGTTAGGATTCTTTCTATATTTTCTGTAGTAGTTTTAGCTGAAATAAAATATGAAATGTGTAAATTGTGTATGGATTTATTGCTTAAAGGTAGAAATTTTTAACATTTTTCTGATACTTCTTTTTTGACGCTGTATACGTTTTAATTCTGGTAGTCTGTCCTAAGGCAGCCGAAGCAACAGGCAGTTGGTGTTTATTTGGGCAGGTCGGGTGTAAGGATGAAGAATGGCTGCTGTGGCCCAGTGCCAGGTTGTCACTGTGCTGATGCGCGCTTCCGTATTGAAATGCCGTCTCCAGATTTGAGTTGCTTCCTTTTGTCTGCTCAAGGGTCTGTGAAGCAAAGATTCCATTCGTTTAGCTGCACTGCTGGTCTTGCAGAAGCCAAGTAGACGCTTGCCAGATGGGAACGTTCACATCCTCCCTTTTGTGCCCCTTCTCCCAAATGCAAAACAACTAAAATTTGCGGTATATTTTCAAATCTTCAATCCCAAAGTAGAAGTAATTATGGAGTCTAAGTGGATGTTTACCGTACTCCTCTTTAAACTTTTCTATATTTTTGAAGTTTTTATAGTGATGTGAAAAAATGGAATCACGTCTTCCAGAAGCCTCGTATACATTTCCAACAGAGTAGGGCATTGGGGGTGGTTTTTGGTGGTTTGCAGGTTCCAGACACCCATAAATTCACAAGTGGCAGTTAGCAGATGGCTTCATGTGTCCCGGGGAGGCTTCTGGAAACCTTCCCTCCTTCCCTTTGCGTTGTAGCTCAGGGCCAGCTCAGACAACCTACACAGGCTTCTTGCACCTCCCGTCCACACTCTTCTTTCTCTCTGTCTCTCATTTCCTGACACTTTTCAAAGATTTGGACCCCTGCCTCTGAAGGCTCAGATCAACATCATCTTCAAAAACATACCCATCGCAGGCCAGGGAGGGAATGGCGAAGGCACATCCTTTGGGTGCCACGTGCCAGGCACTGTAACTTGTGCTGTATCACTTCATTTTCTTATTAACCCTCATAATAACCTATTTATTAATCGAGGAGACTTGAGACTTCACAGAAATACGGGAAGTTGCCCAGAGTCACAAAACCAGTAAATGACAGAACCCGATTCAGATCCTCATCTCTCTCATCCCAAATTCCATGTATGCTCTTTCCAGAATGTCTGCTCCCTCCTCATATATCCATTTGTGATCCTTTCCCACCATCAGAAATGCCTTCTGAGATGCCTTCCATGCCACCTGGAATCCTTGGGAATTCTCTGCCTTGGGAACTCCTGTAGAAAGTGAAACAATATTATTTATTTACCTTTGCGTTCCAGCACCTAACAAAGGATGCCCCATGGTCACTCAGAGAAGGGTTTGAATAAATGAATGAACAAGAGAACTAGGAACGCCCTGGGAACGTATGTTCCTACTTTCTGACTGGGAAAGGCCCTGAAGACTGCTTTTCCCTTTTAAGAACAACATACAGTCAGGCTAAGAATACTTCCAATTGCTTTGCTAAAGACAAGGCAGGAAGGAATGACATTCTTTTTTAATTACACCAGAATCTACCTTATTTTATTGTCTTACTTGCTGTTAGACTAAAAGACCCACATGAAGGTGGGAGTACATTGGATCCCTGGAATATCAGGTCTGAAGACCGTTCATGCACACCTTATTGTCATATTGTAAGGGAAATAAGAGGAAATTAATCTTATATTATGCTACAGAAATCAGTATTCAGACCACCATTTCCTGAGTATCACATCCGTTGTCATCTATTTGATATAAAGAATTGGGGAATTCTTGGGAACGACCATGAGGCCCATTAGCTCATCATCTTAGATTAATGATTCTAAATTCTTAGAAGGGATTCATTTCTAGTGTGCTGTAGTCGCAAATTATCCCCCAGAAGGTCTTTAAAAACCAAACCAAGGTGCAAGAAACATGTGGTTTCTTGGTGTCAGAATATCTTCTGGTAGGTGGTTCTCTGTTCTGAGGGAGCGGAAAGTATGTTCTCTTCTCCTGGTAAAGCCATCATACCCTATTGATTCATCAGATCTGATTGGTAGTGCTAATGATGTCATCTCCTCATTAATTTAACAAAATATAGGATGTGAATATCCATTTAAGATGGCTAAATTGATGGAGCTAATGAAACTATTAGAATTTAGAGTGGCGTTCTCCAGGTAGGCAATAGCTTCCTTTTTTTTTTTTTTTTTTTTTCCCAGTCTTCCTCTTTCATCTCTAGTTTTTCCCTGTCTGTTAGCTCAGATCATTTATGGTCGTCTACTATAGGCAAAGCAAAGCCTGCCTGTAGTTTTTAAGGTTCCCCAGCTCCCTGCATTGTCTCTGTTTCCTCAGAGTTTTTTCTCTCTGTATGTTGGCCTCTCTGTACATGGGCATCAGAGAAAGGTGAGTTGCCATGCAGTAAGGAAGAGTTGGGTCCTTCATGAACAGGGTAGCTCCACCTGCCTGCTTCTTTCTACATCATTTGTGCAACAGTTCACTTCCAAATTTGAGCCTGATGCTCAATCGACAGGTTGGATTTCCTTCTCAGGTTGGGTTTGGTGGGTTTATAACAAAAACAGAAACCACCAAAAACAGCAATTTCCAAAGAGATGGAATGTCTTTTAAAAAATACATAGGATTAAGATATTGGTGCTATAAATTTTGTTGTTTAGGTTTTGAATTTTTTCTTAGGTGTCATTTCTAATTGCAAAAGCTCATAATTGTGGAATGCTGTAATGCCATGCTAATTCAGATGAATGGAAGTGTACACTGAAAACTAGTCTAGATTGTAGGACATTTGTGAAGAAATGAGAGAGATTCTTTTAAAGAATCAGTCTCACTTATAACTGTGTGAGCAGAACTATTACTTGATAAAGCCATAGATTCATGCAGCTGGAAGACACTGGGACGTGATCTTGTCCACCCTCCTTGACGCTAGGAGTCACAAAGCCAGTGAGTCTAAAAGAGCTGAGTATGCCCGTTTAACATAGCCAGACAAGTACGGATTTACTATTGGTGTAAGGGTTTTTTCCACAGTTTTAAGTAGATCTTTGTGAAGTCCTTGACATTTTCTTCTTTTAGAATATTTTCAATGAAATACATGAACATTGTTTTTTAAATAAGCCAAATAATAGAAAAATTTTATAATAAAAAGCAGCTGTCCCTGCTACCCTCATCCCATCCCTCAGAGGCAACCACTTTCAACTTCTCTTGTGATATTTCCTTTTTCCAAGTAATGTAATTATTGCTGCGTCTTGGTTTTTCTGTTTATCCACTGGCTTGCTAATACAGTAGGTTTGTCCAGTCCTTTTTATGGTCCTCTACTATGTGCAAAGCAAAGACTGCCTGTAGGTTTTAAAGTTTTCCCAGCTCCTTGCATTGTCTCCGTTTCCTCAGAGTTTTTTCTCTCTGTCTGTTGGTCTGCTTTGGGTCTTGTATCTTATGTTGAAGATTTTCTTCAAGTATTTGACTATTTTCGGCTGTCCATTATTACTTAAGAATGAACTAAAAAGGGATAAGAAGCTGTGGGTGTGGAAGCTAATCTTATTGATGTCCTTTCCCTGTAGAGTGAGTGAGGAGGTGAGAAGCTGGCTTTGTAATTACATATATTTTCTCTGAGGCTTCTGAATTTCTTTATGGCTTGTGCTGTTTGTGATCTCCTTAAGAAATCTTTGCCTAAACTAGAGTCAGAAAGATTGTCTTATTTTTTCTTTTTTTAAGATTTTATTTATTTATTTGACAGAGAAAAAAATCACCAGTGAGAGAGGGAACACAAGCAGGGGGAGTGGGAGATGAAGAAGCAAGCTCCCAGCCGAGGAGCCTGATGCGGGGCTCGATCCCAGAACGCCAGGATCACGCCCTAAGCTGAAGGCAGACGCTTAATGCCTGCGCCACCCAGGCACCCCTGTCTTATTTTTTCTATTAGATTTACAGGTTTTTGTTTTGTGTTTTGATATATGATCTATTTCAAGTTCATTTTTTTTTTTTTTTACAGATGTCCATTTGTTCTGGCACCATTTTTTTGAAAAGACTGTCCTTTCTATGTTGAATTACTTTGACTTCTTTGTCGAAAACCCATGGCCATATATATATGTGGGTCATTTTCTGGACTCATTCTTTTCTGTTGGTCTATACGTCTATCCTTTTTTTTTTTTTTTTAAGATTTTATTATTTACTTATTTGAGAGAGAGCTCAAGTGAGCAAGATCACAGAGGGAGAGGGAGAAGCAGACTCGCTGCTGAGCAGGGAGCCTGATGCGGGGCTCAATCCCAGGCCCATGGGATCATGACCTGAGCTGAATGAAGGCAGACGCTTAACTGACTGAGCCACCCACGAGCCCCTACATCTATCCTTTTACCGGTACCACACCTCCTTGATTGCTATAGCTTTATAGGGAGTCTTAACATCAGATGGTAAATCCCTCATCCTTGCTTTTCATTTTCCCACATAAAATTTAGGGCCAATTTGTTGATCTCTACGAAAGGCTCGCTAGGACTTTGAGATTATGTTGCATTTATAGACCATTTTGGAGAGAATTAGCATCTTATCTGTATTGAGTCTTCTAACTCATGAACGTGGTGTTTCTTTTCACCCATTTAGGTTTTCTTTGATTTTCCTCATTAGTTTATTATAGTTTTTGGTGTACAAAATTGACATATGCTTTATTAGAATTGTCACTAAGTATTTTGCTTTTTGATGCTATTGTAAGTCATTCATTTTATTTTATTTTATTTTTATTTTATTTTATTTATTTTATTTTATTATTTTTTTAAGTAATCTGTACACCCAACATGGGGCTCGAACTCATGACCCTGAGATAAAGAGCCTTATGCTTTTTCGGCTGAGCCAGCCAGGCGTCCCATAAATCATATGTTTTAAAGTTCAGTTTCCAGCGATTCATTTTTAATATCAAGACGTACAATTGATTTGTATATGTTGACCATGTATCCTTTTTTTTTTTTTTTAAGATTTTATTTATTTGACAGAGAGAGACAATGAGAGAGGGAACACAAGTGGGGGGAGTGGGAGAGGGAGAAGCAGGTTTCCTGCCGAGCAGGGAGCCTGATGTGGGGCTCGATCCATGGCCTGAGCTGAAGGCAGATGCTTAACAACTGAGCCACCCAGGCGTCCCTGACCATGTATCCTTGAACCTCACCAAATTCACTTATTCTAATAACTTTGTTTTTAAAGACTTTATTCATTTATTAGAGAGAGAGAGAGAGAGAGAGAGCACAAGCAGAGGGAGAGAGAGAGGGAGAAGCAGGCTCCCAGCCGAGCAGGGAGCCCAATGTGGGACTCAATTCTAGCACCCTGGGGTCATGGCCTAACCTGAAGCCAGACGCTTAACCGACTGAGCCACCCAGGCATTCCAATTGTAATAACCTTTTATAGGCTATTTGGTATTTTCTGTTTAGATAATCACATATACTGTAAATAAAGGCAACTGTATTTCTCACTGTCCAGTGGACCATATAAATTTTATTTCTTTCTCTGGTCTTATTGCAGTGGCTAGGGCCTCTAGTACAGTGTTATGTAGAAATAGCCAGCCTATGTGTCTTATTCCTTATCTTAGGACAAAAGCATTCTGCATTAAGTGTGATATTAGCTGTAAGGATTCAGGATTTTTTAGATGTCGATTTTCTGATTTGCAGCTTGGGGAAGGTAAGCCCGACTCCTGGTGCATTGGGTACTGATTGGCAAAAGGAAGCCGGAGGCCTCAATTCTCAGTATGTGGGGAATGCTGTTTCCCTCGTTCATCACTTCCTACTGCCCTACTCAATCCCACTCTTCAATGTTGGATTTGGTGCCTCTGTGAGAGGGTCAGTTTCTCCACAGAGTCAGCCTCCTGTCCAGCTGCTCCTGGCCTGGGGGAATTCTGGTCCCCTGGCTTCCCAAGGATGGGATGGGAATCCTAGTACAGCCCTTCCTCCTGTTAACGTAGCTGCAGTCCTTATCACCTACTTGTTTCAGGAATCCGGTGCCTATTACTTGCTGAGACTTTGCAGGTCTCTATTGGGTGAATCAGCCTTTTATACAACACTTCGATTTCTGTTTCCTCCTCCGTGCAAAGTTCTTTGGCACTCGTCTTTCTACTTGTCTCCAAAACGTTTCTCCAAAGTGAGCTGACATCCTGTCCTCTGATGTTGCTTCTCCTGTTCTCTGTGCCTTTGTCAAGTTATTTATATCCCTCCATAGATAAATATATGTGTCCAACTGGTCATGTTTAACTTCCTGGAAATTTTTTAAAAGCTGTTTATTTTCTGAAGTAGTTGGGCTTTTGCTGTGGGAGAAGTTGTTTTGTTTTGATTACATTACTGATTTGATTAGTAAATCCCTTCATCAGAGACAAAAGTAAATTTTAGTGCAAAAGTAAATTTCATCCCAGCTTCCGAAAATTTCAGATGTTCTGAATTCAGCTTCAACTAATTATGTGCTGAGTATAAGTTCCTTATTTAGGAATTAGTATTTATTTCTCTCATGTTTATCATCCATTAATCTTTGCTGTGTTGCATTAACATGAGTGAGCAATAGGGGATTGTTTAGCCAGCTTCAAATCGGGTTCTTGTAAAAAGTTCCAATTGAGTGCCATTGATTCTTTGTAACCCGGAAACATTTTTTTCTTTTATTTAGGCCAATCTCATATTTAAAAATAAATTTGTACCTAGAACTGAGCCAAGTATTTACACAACGTACTCATGTCTTCTCTTTCCCCCTGCTTCCCTTGACGCTCATTCCACAGGAGATATCCTTTATTCCTGGGTAGCTATCATACAGACATACCTTATTTGATCTTATTTTGCTTTTCAGATTCAAATTCTTTGATAGACATAAAAGTCACAGTTCATCAGCCATCTCCACGGGCTTGCCTTCTGAATTGAGCATAGGCTAGCGAACATCCTCCCCTTATCTACCCAGATCATGCCCACAAACACAGAAACAGTCATGCTCGTGGAATTTGAATTCAGTATGAGAGTCTGTGAAAACAATAAAAATGCTTTTTCTAGCTCCCACTTCCCCAGATTTTTCCAGTTCATTTTGCTTTGGGAGGTAGTTTGCACAGAGGGACTTTCCTTCTTTCCCTTAGCTATATCGAATAGGGAATGTGGTGAAGTTGAGTATATACTCAAATGTAAACCATGTTAATATATCACATCTAATTCAGGAGGAAATGAGCAGTTTGGTGTTTGTCACTTGCCTTATTGCTCTTGGCGGGGGGGGGGGGGGGGGGGAGAAGCATTCACTTAATTCATCTCTTCCATCCACTCTACGAACCTTGACCTCAGAAGCCTGACTGACTTGCAGGCCCTGGGCCAGGTGCTGAGAAGCCCCATGCTCCGCAAGGAGTGCGAGAGCCCATTCTCGCTGAGCTTATGTTCTAGTGGCAGAGAGAAAGAGAATAAACAAAGAAGTAAATAAGAAGCACAGAGATGAGTCATAGGAAGAAAACAAAACAGGATAGAGGGATAAATGCTTCAGGGTCAGGGGCTGCTTATTCTCTGCAGGGGGCCGGGGAAAGCCTTTCTGAGAGGGTCTTTTTTCAGGAGAGACCTGCACAAGAACTGGCCCTGGGAACACTGCGCTGGGTGGTGGGGAGGCAGGGAAGCAATTACAGGAGCCCGGACCTGGAAGACTGTCTCAGGTCTACCCAACCATCTGCCTGACTGGGGACAAGTCACTTACTCTGAGGCTGAGGGATCTTGCCTGTAAAATGGAAATAAAACCCTGTGTTCCACTTAAAATAGTCATCTCGAAGTATCACACAAGATAATTTTGTAAACTGGGCAACCCTTTAAACTGAAAGGTGGTTATTTTATCCAGCAGTGTGAACCTCCCAGCCGACTGAAGGACTTACCCTCTGTCTTCAGGACTTAATGTAAAGCTACAGGTTTAATAACAGTGTGGGGCTTGGCATAGGAAAGATAAATAGATAACGAAACAGCATTGAGTGTCCCAAAGCACAGCCACACATTTGTGGTCTCTTGATTTCCAGCAGCGTTTCCATGCAGGAATCCTTTCCTGATATTCTAGCGACATTTGTGTTACTCCGAATTGTGAGAAAACTCAGTCAAGAAATCAGGATAAGGAAAGGAAAATCTGTGGGAATTAAAGTTTAGCCATCAACATAGGTATTACCAGTTCAAAGGAATTCACTGACATGAAGTTGAAAGCAAGAGTGGAATCAGTGTCAAAGGTTAAGGTCAGCAGTTCTGAAACCAGGACGGAGCATATGGGAGAAAAGGGGCCACCATCAGATCTGTCATTCTTGCTTGCCACTGCTGCTGTGTTGTAAGTGTATGTCTGTAGCCCTACCTGCTGCTAACGATGAATCATTTTTATAAATGAAAACTTACTAATGAGTTTACACACATCAGTATACTTTATAAAAATCATGTGAATCTCGTTCTGAGAAATAATAAGTTTTGAGAGCAGTCTTTACATTGGCAGTTCTGAAACAGTTTCTGTGTAATAGTAGTGCTGTTGACCTTGCTAGGATACCCAAATATTATGTTATCTTAATAGAATCCAGTGGTGTTTTAGTGTTTGAATATTTGCTCGAAGGCTATAGTTCTTTGTAATTACTTTTACAGAGGAAATGCAAAAGCGAGATATAAATAGCATTGTGGAATACTTTGATATGAAATCAGTTCATCTGAAATCTGAATTAGGACAAGGAGTATCAATTTATTAACAACAAAACCAAAATCAAGGCAAGCACACAAAATATTTTCATCCCTCAAAGCGGAAATGAGATTATATGAAGCAATACGTAGTCTAACGCCCACTTTGTATTTGCTTGACCAACTTCAGCACAACAGGAAAGAAACTTCTCTACATCTGGAGATCTGCCTTATGACAAATACTAATACTTAACACAAGCAATAAATACTTGTGTGTTTTAAAACCTCATTTAAGAATAACTTTTAAATATTAAATATTTGTGACCTCTTTCAATTTTTAAATGATGTTTTTTGGGCATCCATTCAGTGCAAGTGTTTTATTCTTTTAGTGTTTTCTATTACCAAATGCCTATATTAGGTAGAGATTATTTTTTGCATGTTATTGAAATATATAATTTTGTTGCAGCATATGGTTCGTAATAATAACCATACATTTATAATTATATCTTTTACTGAACTAACCCCTGAAATCCTGTCACAGAAAAGCAACTCATTGTTTATGAGTATAACTCATTATTATTTAAAGACATGAAGTAAAATACTCAGAAAAATATAGACTAATTTACGATTCAGGAATTCTGATTTCTTGGTCTCAAATTTTGAAGATTAATAACTGTCAGGAATTTGGAAAATTTTTAAATTCTTGACAAAAGTGCTGGCACAGTTTTTTTTTGTCAACAAATAATTCCAGAAAAACAAAAAACAAACAAACAAATCTGAAAGGATTGCACAGTGGTATGCAAAAATTGCACTTCTACTCTTATGTCACAGCATACGCATAACGAACTTGAAATGACCCGTAGGCCTAAATGTAAGAATTAAAACTATTACATTTCTAGAAGAAAAGATGGAAAAAATATTAGTGACCTTGTGCTACAGTCTGAATCATGGCACCCCTACCCCCATATTCATATATTGAATCCCTAACCCCCAATGTGATGGAATTAGGAGATGGAATCTTTGGAAGATAAAGTTAAGTGGGGTCATAAGGGTGAAGGCCTCATGGTGGGATTAGTGCCCTTGTAAGAAGAGGAAGATGGAGAGAGACTGCTCTGTCCTACCATCTACAAAACATTGCTGAAAAAAATGAAAGAAGATCTACATAAATGAAAAGATACCCCATGTTCATGGATCTGAAAATGATTGCATTTTGGATAAGGAAATCTTGATGTTGTCAAGATTTCAGGTCTGGCCAAAGTGATCTATGGATTCAGTGCAATTCCTGTGAAAATCCCAATGACATTTTTTGCAGACATAGAAAAATCCATCCTAAAATTCATATGAATGCTCAAGGAATCCTAGGTGGCCAAAACAATCTTGAAAAAGAACAGATTTGGGGAACTAACGCTTTCTGATTTAAAACTTACTGCCAAACTACAGTAACCCAAACAGTGTGTTATTGACATAAAGACAAACATAGAGATCGATGGAGTAGAATAGAGAACCCAGAAATAAACTTTCACATATATGGTCAGATCATTTTCAGTAAGAATGCCAACAGTCTTTTCAGTAAATGGTGTTGGGTAAACTGGATATCCACATGCAGAAGAATGAAGTTGGACCCTTACCTCACACCATGTCCAAAATGAACTATATCTGATAAGGGATAACTATCTAGAATATATAAGGAAATAAAACTCAACAGAAGCAACAAAACCAACCTGATTAAAAAATGGGCAAAGAACTTGCATCTCTAAAGAAGATATACAAATGGCCAATAAGCTCATGAAAAGATTCTTAACATCACTAATCATTAGGGAAATGCATATCAAAACTACAATGAGATACCACCTTATACTCATTAGGATTGCTACCATCAAAAACCCAGAACAGAACAAATGTTAACGAGGATGTGTAGAAATTGGGGCCTTGTGTGCCATTTGTGGAAATGTTGCTATGAAAACATTGTGATGGTTCCTCGAAAAAGAAAAACAAACTTACTGTATGATCCAGCAATTCCACCTCTTGGTATATGCCCAGAGGAATTGAATGCAGGGTCTTGAAGAGGTATTTGTACACCCATGTTCATATTAATATTTCTCACGGCTGAAATCTGGAAGCATTCTAGGTGTCCATTAACAGATAAATGGATAAGCAAAATGTGGTATATCCACACGATGCAATATTATTCAGCCTTAAAAGGGAAGGCGGTTATGACACCTTGCTTGACATTGAATGAACCTTGCTTGACATTGTGCTAAGTGAAATAAGCCAGTCACAAAAAGACAATTACTCTATGATTCCACTTGTATGAGGTACCTATTAGAGTAGTCAGAATTGAAGAGGCAGAAAGAATGGTGGTTGCCAGGGGTTGGGGGGAAGGGAGAATGGGGAGTTACTGTTTAATGGGTACAGGGTTTCAGTTTCGCAAGATGAAGAGAGTTCTGGAAATGGACGGCAGTTGTGCAACATCGTGAATGTTCTTGACAGCGCTGAACTGTACGCTGAAAGTGGTCAACATGGTTAACACTTACGTGATGTGTATTTTACCATGATCTAAAAAAAAAAAAACTCAGAAAAGCCTTTACACAGATGTTCATAGTGTTATTATTGATTAAGAGCAAAATATTGGAAGCAGCCCAAATGTCCATCCACTGGTAAACGAATAAATGAATTGTGGTAGAGCCCTACTGGGAAATACCACTGTTCAGTGATAGAAGGAGTAAAAGGCCAGGACATCCAGCTGCATGGCTGGTTCTCAGGGCATTATGCCAAGTGAAAGAGTCCAACACAAAAGACTAAATACTGTACGGTTTCATTCATATGAACTTCCAGAAAAGGCGGAATACCGGGTCTGCAGGCAGATCCGTTTGCTGGCAAGAGAATTCAGTGCAAAGTGGCACAAGGAATCTTCTTCAGGGAAACTATTCTAAGTCTTGATTGTTGGAGCATTTGCATGGTTGTATACAATGCCAAAAATTAACCAAGCTGTACACCTGAAATGAGCGAGTTTCATCACATGTAAATAATACCCTCATTTAAAATAAAGAGGGGAAAACGTCATGGGGCAGCTTTTGTGGTTTCACAGAAAATGGTATTTGTAGGAACTTGTAACCCATTAGCAAACTTTTCTTTTTCCTACTAAAAGGAAGCAGTTAATAGAAATAGTCACCCTAGAAGAATTTGATTTGCACTTGCTGCATTATCAACACCTTAACTTCTAGCAAATTTCTGAGTTTGACCTCATAGCCATTGTACCTGGCATGGTTTATCATTTGCATCCCCCGTATGATGCTAATCAAGGTTTAATGTTCAGTTTTGACACATCAAGTTTTATCTCTAACATTTTATTTTTTAATTAAGTACCACTCCTTCAGTGGATTTAAATGTGCATTTCATATTCATTATGGAGTAGCTCACTTTGCGCTTTATAACTCTGCTTGCAAAATGAGCTCAGACTAATGGGAGGTGGTTTTGCCTGGTTTTCATTTTGACGTTTGACATCAATCTGTAGAAGAGAGAGGAGCAAGCCAAGAAACTGCCTCTTAACTCTAGAGAACAAGCTGATGGTAACCAGAGAGAAGATGGGTGGGAGGGTGGGGGAAATAAGGGATGGGGATTAAAGAGTACACTTATGATGCAAAAAACCAAAATAAAAAAAAAATGTTAAAAAAAAATAAAATCAGTCTGTAGAGGTGATCTGATCAGCATGCATGTATTGAGAATGTCCGTACATATATTTATCCATACACACAGCCATACCTTGAAAAATGTATAAGTAGTAAAGCATTTAAGGGCTTTACCTCATTTATCTGGTTTTCCACGTATAACAAACATTGGCTTTGATCCAAAACTGCTTTAGTTAAATTACATGGGATATAGTCACAGCTTTTATTTTTATCAAGAGAATCATATTCGAGAAAGTTTTATGTTGGCATGGATATTACATCCATATACATATCTAAACATATGAAATATATTCGTTCCACACATATCTGAGGGCTTTCGCAGGCAGGATGTCCAATAAGCAACAGACCTTCCTAGGAAGCAAAGGCTTCTTACTTGAGAGTGGAAACTACAGATTAGGAACTAGGAAATATGTTGTAAGTTAATTGGAAGAATTTATGAAAATGCTTTCTGTTGTTAACACTTTGCTCTGTTTATTTTTTGCTTTTGTGCACGTGCTCTCTCTTCCTGCCTGCCCCCGTCTGTGTGCACACACTCACTGTGTATCATGCTCCCTTCCTCTCTTTCCTTTTCTTTTTTCTTTTTCTCTTTCTTTCTTTTTTCTTTCTTTTCTTTTCTTTCTTTCTTTCTTTCTTTCTTTCTTTCTTTCTTTCTTTTCTTTCTTTCTTTCTTTCTTTCTTTCTTTCTTTCTTTCTTTCTTCTTTCTCTTCTTTTCTTTTTTTTCTTTTTTTCTTTCTTTTACAGAGGGAGATAGGGGCTGGAGGGCAGAGGGAGAGGGAGAGAATCTCAAGTAGACTCTCTGCTAAGCACCCAGGCTCAGAGCTCCATCTCGAGACCCTGAGATCATGACCTGAGTCAACACCAAGAGCTGGGTGCTCCACCACCCGAGCCACCCAGGCGCCCCACTCCCTCTCTTTTTCTCTCCATGGCCCCCAACATACTTATTTTTTTCTGGACCATCTGAAAGGAAGTTAAATACATCATGGTCCTTTGTCCCTGAGGCCACTAGGTAATGCTGTTTCCTTACATACCTGCGGGACAGTTATCAACCTCAGTAACTGAACATCGATAGGATGCTTTACTGGTCACATCCCCATTTTAGTATTTGATATAGTATTATCTACATCACTTCCCCCCCTCCATTGTAAGGCCCAGTCTGTGATAATGTGTTGCATCTAGTTTTCCTGTCTTGTTAGTCTCTTAGGACAGTGGCACTGTTGAGGATCACCAGCCCCTCCCCCACCACTATTTTTCAGAAAAGTAAGGTATTTTCCATTTGGGTTTGCCTGCTGTTTCTTCATGGGGACATTTCAGTCCTGACCGGAATACTGCTCAAGTGGTGCCGTGCAGCTACCAGTGTGTGGGGAGACGCTTCCAGACCGTGCAGATAGTGTGCTTTCCATCAGAACATCTCCACAGGCGGAGCAGCTGCTGGGGATGTTTGCCTCCACCATCCTTCATGTGAGGGTTGCACAGGGATCATCTGCCAGCTCCATTTCTCTTCCCCATTACCAGTTCCTAGTCAGTACTCCCTGTAAGATCTCTCCCTTCTCCCTCCCTCCCTCCCTCCCTCCCTCCCTCCTTCCCTCCCTCCCTCCGTGTCTTGTATTACATAAACCCATGGATTCCTCTTTCTTCAGTAGTTCAAAATTTGTTACTGCCTCTTACTTTGGCGCTCAGATACCTGTCCAGTGAGAGCCCTTCCCAGCTAGGCCTCTGTCCTTGTAACTTGCCTCCTCTTATCTTGAGCACTTTCCTGCTTTCTCGTATTGCAAGATGTTCCGGGTTCATTTCGTGCCTCCTTTACCCTAGCTGTGGAATCAGCCAGTTCTTCAAGAAGCCCTGTTTTGTTTTGTTTTTTAGGGTGTACGGTATTAGAAATTAAGATGTAGACACGAGGTGTGCTCACTGCTACTGAGGTTTCTTTGCTCCTAGGCCCTTTCCGTGGAAAGTGCATGGATATACACACCTATATCCCCCATACGTTAGGGCACACGTGCATATGCACGTAACTGCATAAATACGCACACGTGTACACATACTTATTTTTTACATCGTGAGCCTAAGCCCTGTCTCCACTTTCATTTCATCTCCACGGGGCTCTTCCTTGTCTTTCCCCACTCCAGTATTTGTGTGTCTGGCTTCCAACATCAGCGCATTCACTAATTTGCTCAGTACTATAACAGCACGTAAATATTTTCAGAATTGCTTCACTCATTCAGCAACAAAAGCAGACCTCCTAAGGAGCTCAGGATTTGAGTTCTTCCCTGAACCCTACCGCAGACTGGGATACTGGGTTTATTAATGGCTCTTTTGCACTTTGCTTTTTATCCACTTTTTTTTTTTTTTTAAGCTAGAAATCATTCCCTGTCTGTTCTTTGAGATCTTCATTCTTTCTTATAACTGCTCGGTACTTCACTGATTGTATGTACCACAGTTTGTTTAAGCAATTTCCAGCGCTTAGACATTTAGGCCATATTTTGTAATTACAGAGAAAGCTGCAGTGAATCACTTGTACATATGTATTTTTGCGTTGCTGCACGTGTGTCCTGCAAGTTCCGAGAAGTGTGATTGCAGGCTCAACGAGTAAATGAATGCGTAGTTCTGCTAGATATTGCCACATTCCCCTCTGTAAGAGTGAGTTCATGGCTTTGCCATGACTCTCTTCAGCTTGAGCATTATTTGTATATGAGGGTCATTAACCTTTTATCTGTGATCTCTGCTACAAATACTTAGTGCTCACTGTGTAAAAAATTTGCATGAGATCAAATTTGTCAATTTTTTGGGTCTGGATTGCAAGTCATAGTGAGAAAGCCTTTTTGTACACCCTGATTTTGGAGGAGTTCACCTGTGTTTTATTGTAGTACTGTAGAGTTTCATTTTTTACGTGTAGATATCTGATCCATTTGGTGTTTATGGTTTTGTACCAAGTGAGGAATGGGTCTAATTTATCCTTTTGCAGTTGTCCCATCATTTCTTAAAAGTTCATCTTTGCCCCAGTAATTTGAGATAGGACCTTCATCGTACACTAGATTTCTATATGCAGTTGAGGCTATTTCTAGATTTTGTCTTTCTCGAAGTCCCAACTGAGTTTTCATTAAACATTTACATCTCAGAGGCTACCAGGTTCCAGGATTTACAACACAGAGGAATTTTTAGGCCTGTTTCCCTTTGATGGTGGAAGAGTGGGTCCTTATTATTTTCTTACACTTTTTGAATTTTCCAGATTTTCAGAAACCAACCAAATTATTTTTGTCTTTAAGAAAATTGTTTAAAGGTGGGGTGCCTGGGTGGCTCAGTCAGTTAAGCATCCAGGTCTTGATTTTGGCTCAGGTCATGATCTCATGAGATGGAGCCCTGAGGCTGTTTGAGATTCTCTCTCTCCCTCTCCTCTGCTCCTGCCCCCTGCCTTAAATAAATAAAATATTTTAAAAAGAAAACTTTTTAAAGGCATTATCAGATTTTAAACAGTAAACTTTCGCATTAATTTTTAATAACCCCCCATAATATTACCATTGGTCTGCCCCCTTTTCCTTATATCCCCTCAATAAAAGAGATGTTTTGGAGAAGTGCATATGATGTATGTGAACAAGAGGACAGGTGGAAGGCCAGCCAGCTAGTCTTAAGAGCCCGTGTATTCTGCCTCTGATGGCTTCTAATAACCACCAGGGAAAACAGTTTATTATTTTCCTTCTTCACATGAGTGAGCAAGTATGAAGTACAGAGAAGATGTGAGTGCAGGGCTAACGTGGAGGAACTGGGATAACTGGGTAGCCAGAGTTTTTTTATACATAATATTTTAAGTATTCGCTTCCTTAGAAGAGGCTTAAATAGGGGTATGTGCGCATTCACTCTCTCTCTCCTTTCCCGCCCCCCCTCTGTACTCGAATGGCCTCCCTTAAGTGGAATGACTTGATTTTTAAATGTTTCTCATAACTTGGGGGCTATAATAAAAAATCTATTTATAAGACCCATTTAGAGGAGACAGGACTCACATTGGCCATGTGGTCTCTGTTTTTATCAAGTTATATTTCAGGGAACATATTTTCTCAAGGAAAAATCAGGACATGTAATTTGATTTAATTCAACATGTCACATCCTATAAAGCTTTAAAAGTGAAGCCAGGTTTAATTATAAATTTGACAAGTCACGGTTTAGGAATAGAAGAGAATTCTGTGAAGGTGGGACATGCCCTGTAAGTGTATTCAGATGACGAGCAACGTGATAGCTGACGCGCTCCAGAATTCTTCCGTTGTGTTGTGTATCCATTAGGCAGCCGTGAAGGAAACAACAGTGCCGTCTTCCAATTTAGCTCCACCAAGACTGTTATTTTATTATAGCAGCTCAACTGTTTTCTTCTCTTCTGCTACAAAACAGTAGCTCCACGAAAACAGAAACCAGGAATTTTCTTTAAAATTTTGTTCTTCAAGGAGCTCCTGGGTGGCTCAGCGGGTTAAGAGTCTGCCTTTGTCTCGGGTCCTGATCCCGGGGTCCTGGGATCAAGCTGCCGGCAGGCTCCCTGCTCAGCGGGGTTTCTGCTTCTCGCTCTGCCCCTCCCCCCTGCCATGCTTGCTCTCACGCTCTCTCTTTCTCAAATAAATAAAATCTTTAAAAAAAAATGCGTTCTTCAAAGCACTAAGAACAGCTTAGATTCCTATGTGTCTATACACAAGTGTAACGTCGAGCTTGCTTCTGAATAAGCTTGTCATCACAGGGAAACCTTCAGACTTCAGTTCCTATATAAGGTCTTTCACTCTCACACACAGGTGGCAGCCGCCCATGTTGTTGGCTGCTAGTTAAGTGGTAACAGACTTAAGAGAGTATTAAGACATTTTCTAGGCCAGTGTTCCTGTTAATCTCAACACCTTTCATGTCGTCCCATTATTTGTGTTTCAGTCTTACAGCGACCAGCACGGCAGGAAAGAGAAATCTGAGTCCCAGCCCAGAAGAAGCTGACTTGGAGGCCAGAATATCGAGGGAGATTTCTGACACCGAGCTCGAGCAGACAGAGTCCTGTGCAGAGCCCCTCTCCGAGGGAAGAAAAAAGTCCAAGAAATTAAAAAGAATGAAGAAGGACCTCTCACCAGCAGGTTTGTATAAGATCTTAGTAGAGCTCTGGAGTTGTGTACTCTTTAATGCTCTAGAAACTCATAGTTTGGGGGGAGAAATGATAGCAGGGCTTCGGTTGGTGGCAAAGCCCATGTCCAGTAGTCCCCCACAACCCCCTTATCCTTGGTTTCCCATAATCAGCCGTGGTCCAGAAGCAGAGGATCCTTCTGACCTCTGTATCATCAGAAGGTCATTGGTAGCCTAATGCTAGGTCTCCATGCCTCTGTCATTCTCCTCACTTCATCTCGTTGCAAGGGCGTTTTATCATCTCACATCATCACCAGAAGAAGGGTGAGTCTAGGACAGTAAGGTTTTTTAAGTGAGAGAAACCAATTCACATGACTTTTATTACAGTACATTGTTTTATAATTGTCCTCATTTGTTATGAGCTCTTGTTAATCTCTTACTCTGCCTCATTTATAAATTAAACTTCGTCACAGCTGTGGATGTACAGGAAATAGCATGGAGTGTATAGGGTTTGGTACTACCGGAGGTTTCAGGCATCTACTGGGTGTTTGGGAATATGTCCCCCGCAGATGAGGGGGGCTGCCGTAGTTTACCACGGGACCAGATGCTTTTTAGGATCCATTTAATTTGAGGAATCCCTAAAAAGCCCTGTCTCTTGATAGAGGAAGGCTTGGCAGGGGCCTTCTCAGTTAAAGACGGTTACTCCATTTTGGTAATCCTCTCTCTCTCCTCCATGGTTTAGAGGTTTTGCTGATGTGTGTAAGTAGCCCCAGTATCTTAAATGTGCATTTAAATGTGCACAGAGGCCTCCTCCTACACATGTTATTTTCAGTGGCAGAGTTTTCACCGTTCCCAGCAAAACGCCAGGCAGCCTGAATTTCTCTCATACGCAGAATTACATAAGGAACAAAGGAAACCAGAAGCTAACCCATGTTGAAAGCCTGGTATGTGCGAGGTTCTGTAGTAGGAGCCTTTTCTCTCCTGATGTAATTGCCTTTTCACAGTGACCCTGACATAGGGGATTACCATCCTGTCTTAGTGACACAGGTACCTGGCTCAGAGAAGTTAAGAAATGTGCAGGTCCGGGTAGCTAGCAGCAGAAGGTAAGTCCAGGCCTGCCTGAGGCGAAATCCCATGTTCTCTCTGTCACCCGGATGCCGTGGGGTGTCCGTGACTGAACTCAGCCCTCCATGCACAGTCCTCCTACAATGCTGGACTGTGACGTAAGGGAGGGGCTCGATGGTCAGCCAGGCCAGTTCCTTGCTGCGGAGATCCGGCCGTCACCTACTGGGTCCCACAGCTGTTACAGTGACAACAGAGCCCTTCACTGACGGCTGCTTGCTCAGGGCCAGGCGTGGCATTTCATGCTTGGTGGGAGTTCTTTCCTTTAAAGGTGGTCCTCAAGGTCCATTTCACAGTTAAGACATTGGTGGCATGAAGGGTAATGGGACCCGCCCAAGGTCATGGAGTCCTTCAGTTTGTCCTTCAGAAGAGCCTGTGCTTTCCCCACATGGCTGCACCACTGCCTGTCTGCTTGGGATAGCAGGGCCGCTGACCCAGCCCCGAGTGCACCTCTCCTTTATCTCATATCACGCCGGTCTCCTGGCTAGCAGAACCAACAGTCAGATCAAAGGAAGGTCTAGGAAAGCCATGGAACTTGATTCATACCCAAGCTAAGAATTCATCGTGTTTCAAATTAATTCCTCCCTTTGCATGTGGCCTGATCTGCTGGCGGGGAGTTTTCTGGATGTCATTGATATTAATGAAATCAAAGAGGCAACAAAAATGTTGCATATGGTTTTATACATTATGCTGAGGCTTAACTTTAACTGAAAACTTCAACTTCTTGTTTGAAGCCCAGATTGTTTCTTTCAGCTGCCTCCTTGAATCCCGCTGTTCTTCTTGACTTGCCTCCCTTCCGTTCCCTAAACTGAGCACTGAAGAAGGTTTTATTCTGTAACGCCCCTAATCTTCACCTGTGATACCTTCTTACCACTGCCGCATTGTGTCTGCTCAGTGAATGTTCATACTGAATGTCGGCATGACTTTTAGAGATCACGGCTAGCGTGGTGGGGGGCGGGGTCCCCTCTTGTATTCCTTTCCTTCCTGTCTCAGACTCTTCTGAATTTTTCAGCTTATCTGTTAGTTCTCAGGGACAAGATGACAGGTGTTTTTCCTCCTCTATCTGAGCATAATCTTACAGGTATTAACATTAAAATACCTAATAATAGACTGCCTGAATAGATTAGCTCCTTTTATAACTTTCATCATTCTAAGTGAAAACTTTCTGTGAGTTATTTGGGGTTTTGAATGTATAATACCGTCATTAAAATAGGTTTTTATTTTCCTCCCATTGACAGTAAAGCTGTCATTGCTTCAAGATTTGAGCTAAAAAAGAAAAAATGATAGATTTTGTACTTCTTTGTCAGTCCCGCTAAAAGAGAAAGAGAGAAACATCTTGACAGCTTTTAATTGAATCAGAGAACTTGAGATAATTGGGCTTCTGGAGCACCATTCACCAGCTGAGGCCCTCCAGCAGCGCAAAGCTGGAAGTTTAACCGGTCCTTCTTCACTGTGTTGTTGTAAGCATTTAGCGTTAATATTCTCAGCAGGATGTTGGTTGAGATAACCAGGCTCTGAGCCTGTGGAGTTGACCGATTTCGATTGCTTGGTGACTTTCGTAAGGTCCTACAGTGAGTGAGAATACAAAGGTCTGAGCCTATGAAGGGTCTGCATGAAGCACTCAAGCGTTCAGAGGGTACCAGGAGCCGTGAAGACCTGGTTGAAGTGTTGGCAGCAACCGGATGGGACGGTTCGGTAGGGCGTGGGGAAGTCTGACCTGCAGAGACAGGTCCCAGGGCCTCCTGTCTGAGCTGCCCTCCTGGCAAGAGTATCTTGACAGGGCTGCGGGTGATTCACGAAGGTATGTTGGGTGCCCAGCACTGTCGGAGAAGGCGTGAAAAGTATAAAAGATACTGTTTGACCTGTGAGGGAGATTCTGTTTTCTAAGGAGGAAGTAGCAAAAAGTAGGACCATAGAATATTGTGTATTGTAGCAGCCCTGGGACAGTGGGTGCTCAGTAAATCCTACACACAACAGTGTCATCTGTCTTAGTTACACATTTTAATATCAAAGATGCACTAAGAACTCAATACTAGACCCCTTCACAGCTAACAAAATGACTTAAATTGCCAAAGAAATGACCGTTTATTGAGTTTATATCATGTAGCAGGCGTTGTGCCAGGATCATCCTTTATTGTCTCTTCCATATAAAAACTCAGTAAAGTATAGATACCAGTATTTCCAATTTCTAGAGAGGAAACAGGCTCAAAGAATTCAGACTTGCAAAGTCAAATATAGCTGGTATTGGGGGCACTGGGGTGGGCAGTCTGATCCAAAGTTCACACGTTGTACCATTCTGCAATCTGTGAAATTCATCCAAACTTTAGAAGAAGCAAAGGACTCTTTACAAAGATAAGCATTTCTGGCAGCTGGTCAAGAGCAGAAACAATTGCCAATTTGGGCTTTCTTGTGATGACGTCATGTGACCCAAGCGACCGTTCTCTTTTGGCGCTTACTATGTACATATTATGTACTTACCAAATATTTTTCTCCTAAGTGTTGTTTCTGTCCTGTGTTCAGGCGGCAAACATAGAATGTAAGTCCCTTCCTTTTATATTTATGAGTATTAGTGTAGATTGGTAGTGCTGTCTGCTTTTCCTCGGGGGGAATTCAAGGTACATTCTCAGTTGGTACATAAAGAAATCGAGTTCTGCGTGCCATTTAAGCTGGAATAAAGTATCCCGAGGAAATGTTCCGCAGACAGTGTTTGATGGATGGGTTTCCAGAGCACACTTGTTCTTGCTGATAAGTGAATTGTGTTCCAGTGTCCTGTTGCTGACCAGACTGACCATTCTCAAAATATTGATGGACAGTCCAGTAGCCAGAGGTTCCATCAGGCCCTGTCAGCGTTGGCAGAAGAGTGCTGGAGACGGTGACTATTCTGGTGATTTTTGTGTCATGTCATAGAGAGGCTGCTACAAGTCTTTTTCTTCCTTACATTTAAAACAACACAGTAGACCTTTAAATGTTTGCCAAGAACCAGGGGTATCATTGGAGTCTTGAGTAATCTGTTGAACTTTTCAAGTTTAAATCCTTGAAGTTACAGTATGAAAATTTAGGATCTGAACAGCAGTCTGCAGTTGCTGACCATCCAGACTAGGGAAGTGCAGCCAAGGAGCTTTTTAATTCCTTGGTTAAAATGTGGCTGACAGCCTCAGTGTGGCCCCTGGGGTGTGTGCTGTGCAGTAGGCAGTCCACTGATCAGTCCCTGACCCCCCTGGTGGCCCTCCACCAGGCCCTCTGGAGCATCTCCCAGCGAAATACGTTTGTATAGCACCCCACAGGATCTTTCTGTCTGCAGAATTCCACTCTAGAAAATGATACGATGGCAGATCCCAGTGTTTGAGATTCTGTTCTGGATTCACCTGAGGGCAGAAATGTCTTTCCTCTCAGAATCTCCCCCTTTCAGCTCTGGGTAGAAGAAGGATAAAGAAGCACAAACGGTCACCTTTTGTGTTGACCACTTTTTAATTTCTTTTGTCGTTTTGTTAATAAAGATAATGTGCTCACTATGAAAATCTATAAAATTGGAGAAAAACAAGAAATCAAACCCCATGGTTGCCTGATACTCCCTTAACAACTGTTTTTACTCTGCATGTCATTTTTATACATAGTTGGCATCATACTTCATAGACAGTTGGGTATCCTGTTCTTTCCCCCATTTAAAAAAAACTCCTGGTCAAATTTTAATTATCAGCATAATATTTTATATTAAAATTTTGTTGGGTTTTTAAACAACATTCCTAATATCTTTTGCAGGGTCAGCTTTATTAAGGTACAGTTTGTGTATAATAAGTCATCACTTTTAGGTGCACAATTTGATGAGTTTTTGCAAATATGTACAGCCATATAACCATCATTGTGATCAAGAAGAGAATAGTTGTAGGGGCATCTGGGTGGCTCAGTTGGTTAAGCGTCTGACTCTTGATTTCAGCTCAGGTCGTGATCTCGGGTCCTGGGATCAAGCCCCACGTCGGGCTCTGCACTCAACAGGGAGTCTGCTTGAGATTTTCTCTCCCACTCCCTCTGCCCCTTCCCCTCGCCTTCTCCCTAAAATAAATAAATAAAAGAGAGAGAGGGAATAGTTGTATCATTCCAGAAGGTTTCCTCATGCCCCATCCCTCCTCCCACCCCTAGATCCTGGCAGCCACTGATGTGCTTCTTTCTTAATACATTTGAGATTCATTTTTCTATTGCATGTACCAGTGGTTCATTCCTTCTTATTGCTGAGTAGTATTCTGTCTTGCAGACATATCGCTGTTTATCCGTTTTGCCAGTTGGCATTTAGGTTGTTCCCACTTTTTAGCAACTAAGAATCAAGCTGCCATAAACATTTGCCAGCAGGTTTTTGTATAAACTAAGTTTTCGCTTCTTTGGGGTAAATACCGAAGCGTGGAATTGCTGGGTCATTTGGTAAGTGCATGTTTCACCTTCTAAGAAACTGGCACAGCGTTTTCCAAAGTGGCTGCGCCATCGTGCATTCCCGCCATCAGCCAGCGAGGCTTCCAGTGGCTCTGCACCTTCACCAGTACTGGTACAGTCCTTTTTCGCCATTCCAGTGGGCCTGTAGTGGTGTCTCATATGGCTTTGAACTGAATTTCCCTAGCCACTAATGACGCTAAGCATCTCTTTGTGTGCTTATTTGCCGTCCAAATCTCTTTGGCGGAATGTCTTTTCAGATCTTTTGCCCATTTTTTTCATCAGGTTGTTTGTTTTCTTCTCCTTGAGTTTTGAGAGTTCTTTGTATATTCTGGAGACAAGTCCTTTTGGGTGTTTTTCTTTTCTTTTCTTTTCTTTTTCTTTTCTTAGACTCTGCTTTTCATTTTCTTAACGGTAACTTTCAAATAGTAGAAGTTTAAAATTTTACTAAAATCCAATTTATCATTTTTTTTCTCGGATTATGCCTTTGGTGTCATATCTAAGAAATCTTTGCTTGACTCCAAATTATAAAGATTTTTTCTTGTGTTTTCTTCTAGACGTTTTATGGTTTTAGGTTTTACATTTAGGTGTACGGTCTATTTTGAGTTAATTTTCGTATATGGTGCAAAGTATGCATTGAGATCCATCCCAACAGGAAGCAGACTTCCTAAAATATATGTTTAAAAAGAAAAATTGTTCCAGAATAATTCTTTGCATTCAAGTGAAACAGGGCTGTGAAAATGAGCTCCCTGGAACACTGACCTAGCTCCTTATCCACTAGCTTTTAGACTGATCCTTCAGTCTCCAGCACTCCCTTTCTGGAAAGTGCTAGAAAGAACAGCAACAGTGACCTCCAGCCCCTTCTGGTCTAGGTCTCCTTTAGAAAGTTCCTAAAGTTCTGGTTCCTCTGGACACATCACTTGCTCAGCAGCTGCACGTTTTAGGCAGTGAAAACGAGGATCATCTTGACTGCAGGCTCTCAGCTTCTTAGGGAAGAACCATATTCAGTGTCTGGCCACCTTACTGATAAGGGAAAGGGACCTAACGTCCACGAAAAACTTGCTGTGTGCCCGGAACTCGGCTGTACCACAGCGGGCCTGTGCAGCAGAAAGTAGTGTTCAGTCCAGCAGATAGATGGGCCAGGGAGAGTTGTTCAAAGCCATACGGCCAGTCAAATGGCCAGGCCAGGCATGCTCATCCAAAGCTTTTGCTTATCGCACTGTTTCTTACCAGCTCTTCCCCGAGTCACTTCCTGTGTGTCTGCTGGCATGCCGCCACACCCACACATGGTCCCATCCAGCCGGCAGCAGGTGCTAGTAGAAGTAAGACAGAACAGTTGTTTTTAGCCATTTAGCTTTTTGTTTGTTTGATTTCCCTCACAGCTAGTTTGAATTTATTTCACTTCTCCACACTTGGCATTGTGGCTTTTACCTTTAAAATGGCTAATTGGTGGGGCACCTGGGTGACTCAGTCCGTTGGGTATCTGCCTTCAGAGTGGGTCATGATCTCGGGGTCCTGGGCTCGAGCTCCGTGTCAGGCTCTGCACTCAGTGGGGAGTCTGCTTCTCCCTCTTCCTCTGCCCCTACACCTCTCCACTCATTCTCTCTCTCTCTTTCTTTCTCAAATAAATAAAAATAAAATCTTAAAAAAATATGTGAAATGGCTAATTGGCTGCTGTGATATTTCTCTGATACGTGAATTATAAAAATGCCCTTACAGATGTTTCTTTTCCTCCTTACGATCAGGTATCATATGAATGTGTGTGATTTGAGAAGGTCAGGCTAGTGTTGTCTCTTCACGGCCCATCTGCACTATTTACTTGCTCTGCGGAGGGGAGTGTCTGTGTGTCTTGTTCTTTAATAACCTGACTGGATCCTGGGAATCTCACATGGAGCATCTCCTGTCCCTCTTCATTTCTCAGGAGTGGTCTTACAGTCTTTGCTGGGAGTGCCAACACAGCGATGAGACCTGGGGCAGAAGCCTCCCAAGTATCCCTCTCCCAGGCTTCTCATCCTCTCCGTCTGGACTTCATCTCAGTAAACGATCACCAGTGGGAATTCTCGTGTTGGCTGAAATCCTGTGTTATTTCGTGTGTTCAGACCTAGTTATCTTTAGACATTCCTGCCATTGAGGTGGCCACTCTGAGCTGAGTGATTTCCTACTTTGCAGGACCTTGCACCTCCTCTAGTTTTGAAAGTTACCATTTTAGGCAGCAGCCGAGCCCTCTCCCCTTTTGGAATCTTGGAGTGTTAGCAGCTGGGGTTAGCTTTGCTGGTTTTCCCTGCCAACCCTGCTTGAGTAATGTACGTGGCCACCAGGGCAGGAACGCCTGGTCGGTCATGTTTTCCATCGTGGCCATGTTCTTCCCTGACTTAATTCCCCTTCGCTTAGTCTGGACATGGCTGGTCCAGTCCCTGACCTGACTGTGCCGCTGCCGATAGAGTGGCGGGAACGGAGGAGAAGGGTTTCCAGCTTCCGGGTGAAACTGTTTGTACCCGAAGAGGCCCGTCAACACTGAGCCAGTGTTGCTGAAATCTGAAACGGCTGCATGGTTCTACTTGGGCCCCTTTTGGGGGTCTCTGAACCCCCACTAGTCAGCTTCTCTAAAAAAGCCACCAGCCCCTTGGGTTTCTCTTCTGGGTGCTGGTACAGAGCCCCCAGCGCAGAGAAACCTGGTGTCCTGGGACGAGACAGGGCTCTGGATGCCGTGGAAAGATCTAGTCCCACCTCAGCCACGTGCTGGCTCTGTGAGACTGGCCACCTTACCCAGCCTTTCTCAGCCTGTTCTTGCATCTGTAAAACGGGGACATGGATACCACTATGCTGGGTTTTTTCTTTTAATTAATTTATTAATTTGAGAGAGAGAGCATGAGTGAAAGGGGCAGGGGAAAGGGAGAGAGAATCTCAGGCCGACTCTGTGCTGAGTGCAGAGCCCGATGTGGGGCTCGAGCTCACAACCCTGAGATCATGACCTGAGCAGAAGCCAAGAGTTGGACGCTTCACGAGCTCTGCCGCACAGGTGCCCCACACCGTGCTGGACTTGTTATGAAGATTAAATGAACTGAGGGATGCCTGGCTCGCTCAGTTGGTGGAGCGTGTGACTCTTGATCTTGGGGTCGTGAGTTCAAGCCCCACGTTGGGCATACAGCTTTCTTAATTAAAAAAAAAAAAAAGATGAACTGAGTGCGCAGTGTGATGGCTAGCAAAGAATACAGTGTGTGCCCCCTGAGCGATATGTGCGCGTCCATGTTTCAACCCCTGTGAAGTAAACAGAGGCGTCCAAGCAGGGAGGCAGGTCACTGATCCTCCGTGGGACATATGCATGGCGTCGCCTCTGTCTGCTGGGTGCTGCTGCCCATGGGCAGGGCCTGTCTGCGGACGTACTCTGTCCAGCCCGGCCCTGTCTGCCGTGGGCACTCTGCTTTGCGCTGGTCGCTGGTCCCCTGGGTGCTGTCCTCTCCTTGTTCACCATGTTCTGTTTTGTCCACCCCCTCCCCAGGAGTTATTCCCGACAGCCCTGCCAAGCTCTTCGAAGTCCCTGACACGTGGTAACTGAGGCCCGAGGGAAACACATCGCTGGTGCTGTGGCTGAGGCCGGACCAGCCAGCACATTCGGAAGCCATACTGTATTTAATTGAATAAAATGTGGTATGGGAGGGGTTTGAAACCAAGTATGTGTCCTGGAAAAAAAAAACAAAAACAAAACCCAGTTTTTATTTTTGTGGCTGTGTCTCTTCCCTTTTAATGTAAACTGTCTGCTGCTACTCAGCACGGGTGTAGGCTGTTGTGAATGTGTACGTTATTAACCCGTTGATCATCTATCGCTTTCGTGAAGCCCTTCCTGTCGTGAATTTTCGCGTGTTTCAGAATACCCTGGCGGGGATAGTTGGCTGTGAACCGAGCAAACAGCAGATGCTCTAGGGCACCGTGATCATGAGTTTGGGGTTGAAGTCTGGCCCGCTCCGAGGGGTTCTCTTCGGACTCAGGGGTCTCCGCGACCCACAGCTTGTCTCCTGATGGATGGAGAGACCACTCGCGTCTGCCTGTTTCCCACCGCAGCTGCCTGAAAATACAGAGGGACAAGCCTGTGTTTCCAGAAGGGAACGGTCTCCCGCTGTCCACCTGTAAAGGAGCTTCACCTCTGTCTTGGCCTTCAGGCCATATTTATTTAGAGTCCTTTCCCCCCAGGATGTGAGTTTCTCACGGTGGACTGTACGAGTATGAAAAGTTAACTTCTGTTTTTACATGTTCTGCTGTGCTCCTTCCCCACGTCTCAGCCTGCTCGTCCTCTCTGTCTGAGTGTGTGCCTGGGGGTGAGGTGGCACGCGTGCATGCTTGTGCGTGTGCGTGAAACCACAAAGGACGTGTACCAGCCCTTTCTCTGTTGACACCGATCCCAACAGCGACAGAATTTCACGGATCTACTTCAGGAGATCCGCTTCATAGAGATCATTGTTAGATATTTAACATTTTTTTGTATCATGGAAATAAAAAATGAAACATGTATTTCCAAAAGATGAAAATTAAAGGAATTTTCATAGGATTCTGGTTTTTTTTTCTTTTTCTTTTTTTGTAAGTGAATGACGTATTTGATCTTTACGTAGATATGTTTCTCTCAAAAGATCACCCCTAAAAAGCTCTGATAAGTCACGAATCTTGGTGTTTATGGATTTTTTTCTTCTTTTTTAACCTCTGACCCCGATACCTGCATGAATGAGTCAGATGCTTGGAGCTGGAGTTGAGCCCCGTCGAAAATGGCTGTATAGAAGGGGGGTCCGCATCTCTGTCATGGTGGGCGGAATGGAGCCCTTCGGAATCGGTGGTGGCATGTGAATTCAGATGAGTGAGACACTCATGTTTCCTCAGTCACGAGCCTCGGAACATGTCCCCTCCTCCCCCTGACCTAGCAGTCTGTGGCAGAATTACAAACCCAAACCCATCGGGAATGTGCTCCCACCCCTTCCAGAGTTGTCCCTGCGCACAGCTCCGTGGGGTGGTGCGCAGGGAGGTGGAGACAGACAGATAAAGGCTGGGGGTTACAGGGCATTGCTGGACGGTACTGAGTCCCTGAAACCTACAGATAGACTCAGGTAGTGCCGGACACTCTTCACATCGCCAACAAGAGGGAAAGCCGCCTGCAGGCCGTGACGGGCGTGCATGGGGCTGGACGAGTGCACCCTGTGTGGAGACCCAGAGCCTCTGGTGGTCCAGCACCTTCTGTGCGGTGCACGGCTGCAGCGGGAGAGGGGTGGGGCCTCTTGCCCTAAAGGAATGAAATTCCCCATTGTTCCCCTGAAGCCCAACTCTCCCTGGTCAGAAAGCATTATAGACACACACGGGTTGTACCCCTGTGTCTCCTGGTCCAGGGAGGGGCTCGGGAAGGGGGAGCTTTCTGGAAAGGAGGCTTCGCATCATTTACCCTCTCCGAGCCTCCATTTCCTCCATCATGAAGCCAGGACGATAAACCTGCCCTATAGGGTGATTGCAAGGACTAAATGAGATCACATAACACGCCCAGCATACCTAAGCACCCACTAAATTGCCATGACAGTTGAAGATGACGCTTTTGATCTGAAACCCTGTTTGTATCCTCTTCTGTCAGCTGGAGCTGGTACGGGCATAATCACGTGGGATTGGGCTTAGAATTAATTATCTGGGGGATCCCTCATCCACGTCCACACCCCTATTTTCTTCCCAACTGTATCAGATGACTTAAAATAGTTGAACTGGGTCAACCCAGTTGTCAACCCACTCCACACATACACACAGGCTTTCTTGACGTCTCTTTGGGTATAAAACCCTAGGATGGTGCTTTGGCTTTTTGATATGGAGGCCCAGGGGCATATGTTGATGATGGGGCTGTGGCTCCAGATTTCTTACACACCGAGCCAAATCTGGAGGCGGGTGTGGAAGTGGGGACCTCGGTGTTTCCCTGCAAATTGTTCTGTAGTCCTCTGATTGCAGAGCTGGGGTGGAGACTGAGTGCTGTGCTCTGTCTTTTCTTACAGCTTTATATTCACCATCCACCCCCCACCAACATTTTATTGTGAAAAATTTAGAATATGCAGAGAAGTTGTAAGAATTGTTCAGTGGATACCCATTTACCAGCCCCTCACCAGATTGCATAGCCCCCATTTTTCTCTATTCACATTATTACATAACCAGCCATCCCTCCATTCATCAATTCAGCCTCGTTTGTGATATATTTCTAAGGAAGTCATAAACATGGGTGCACTCCCTCTACCATGTACTTCAGCACGCGTGTCATTAGCCAGAGTTTAATATTTATCAATGGGGGTTCCTGGGGATAAAATTTATAGTGAAATGTTCAAATCTCCAGTGTACCAATTGAGAAGTTCTGACAAATGCACCCTGAACTATCAAGTTCCAGAACATCACCATCACCCCCAGAATATTCTCTTCTGCCTCTTCGAAGTCAACCCCAACCCCACTGCCACCTCCCAGAGGCAACGACCAGCCTGCATTTTTTTCACCACAGGTTAGTTTGACCTGTTCTAGAATTTCATGGAAATAGAATCATGAAGTGCATGCTCTCTGGTGAGGCCCCTCTCTCTCAGCGTGATGTTTTTGAGATTCATGCTGTTGTGTGTGTCAGAAGATTTTTTTTTTTTTTTTTTGTGGCCCAGTGTGCATATATCACAGTCTGTTTATCCATTCTTCAACTGATGGACACTTGGGCTGTTCCCAGTTTGGGGCTACTATGAATAAACCTGCTGGGGACATTCTAGAAATTCTCAGGTCTTTTTCCAAAGTGGTCATATCATTTACACTCTCACCGACACCGCAGGAGATGTTCCAGTAGCTCCTGTCCCTGGCAACATTTGGTGTCATCAGTCTTCAGCTGTTTGATGGGTATATAATGTATCTCATTGCAGTTTTCCTTTGCATTTCTGTGATGATGGACAATGACATGCTTATTGGCCATTTGTATATGTTCCTCTGAATTATCTGTTCATTTCTCTTGTCTGTATTTTATCGGGTTGCGTCTCTATTACTAAATTGTAGATGCTCATTATATATTCTGGACATCAGTCCTTTGATAATTTTCTGCAAACATTTAGTCCCACTCTGACTTGCTTCTTTTTTTTTTCTTCCAGCCTTCACTGAGATACAGTTGACATACAACGTTATGTAAGTTTAACATGTACAGTGTGTTAACCTGATACACTCATATGCTGCAGAAAAATAACCACCATAGTGATAGGCCAACAGGATCATCACATCACATGATCACCTTTTTTTTTTTTTTTTTTTTGGGGGGGNGAACATTCAGGATCCACTCTCCCAGAAACTTGTTTATTTTCTTTTTTTTTCTTTTTTTTTTTTAAGATTTTATTTATTTATTTGGCAGAGATAGAGACAGCCAGCGAGAGAGGGAACACAAGCAGGGGGAGTGGGAGAGGAAGAAGCAGGCTCATAGCGGAGGAGCCTGATATGGGGCTCGATCCCATAACGCCGGGATCACGCCCTGAGCCTAAGGCAGACGCTTAACCGCTGTGTCACCCAGGCACCCCAGAAACTTGTTTATTTTCTTAATGGTATTTTTCACAGGGCAGAATTTTAGTTTTCTTTCTTTTCTCTCTCTCTTTTTTTAAAGATTTTATTTATTTATTTGTCAGAGAGAAAGAAAGAGCACAAGCAGGGGGAGTGGCAGGCAGAGGGAGAAGCAGGCTTCCCTCTGAGCAAGGAGCCCAACATGGGGCTTGATCCCAGGACCCTGGCATCATGACCTGAGCAGAAGGCAGATGCTTAATCAACTGAGCCAGGCATCCCATGAATTTTAGTTTTAATGAAGTCCATTTTGTACTTTTTTTTTGCTTCCTTCTTACGACCCATTCATGGGGATGTCATGCCATATTTTGGTCCTTTCTAAGAAACCCCCACATTGTAAAGATATCCTTTTCATGTTTCTTGCAGAAGCTTTAGAGTTCTGGGGTTTATGATTCCGTCTGCAATCATGTTGAGTTAAGTTTTGCGTGTATAGCGTGAGGTGGAAGTGAAGTCCCTTTATTCCTTGTGGATATCCAGTTATTCCAGCACCATTTGTGAAGAAGACCTTTCCAGTTGGATTGCTTTGGTGCCTTGCACAAAAATCTATTGACCTAATAACAAGGGTGGGTCATAGGGTGTGTGCTTTAATTTTTGAAAGATTTATTTATTTTTTGAGGGGGCGGAGAAGGGCAAAGGGAGAGAGAACCCTCAAGCAGACTCTCCAGTGAGCCAGAGATGGGGCTCGCTCCCAGAACCCTGAGAACATGACCTGAGCAGATGTCAGATGCTTAACTGACGGAGCCACCCAGGTGTCCCTGATGCGTGTACTTTTAAAGGGAGCTCTTACCCTGGCTGAACAGCAGCATAGAGAGGGGCTCATCCTTTCTGCACGTGACGTTCCCTCTTGGACATCTTGCAGCCCTTCCCTCGACATGGAGGAGAACATGCCCTGACCCTTGGTTCCTGCTGAGGCCAGGCCGGGCCGGGCCGCTCTCTCCTGCTCCAGGGCACTAGTGAGTGTTAAAAATAGTGCTATCTTTTCAGATGATTTTTTTTTTAATCTCATGACTTAAGTTTCATGACTTCAATTGAATCTTTTTTTTTTCCCCAAATGATTCATGGGGTAAATCAATGTGTCTGATTTTGTCGAGGAGGGGAAATAGGATACGTGGAGGCCAGGTCATGTTTCCCCAGGTTGTGGGCCATCCTGTGCTCCCAAGTCGTCTGGTCCCCGATGACAGCGGTTCAGTCTGTTTTCTGGCCTCTCATTCCCTTCGCTTTCGTCCTGGCCGCGAACCTGGACTTGAGAAAGTGCTTGGTGCAGCTGTGCCTGCTGAAAACATTCCCAAAAGCTGAGAGGGGCGTTTAGGATGGAAATAGTTTAGGCAAGACAGTCCTGTCAAAAAAAGAAGGGACAATTGAAAAGAAAGAGCTACCTTCCTTTTTTTCTATTTTTTTTAGGGGGGAGCTTTAAATTGTGTTTTGGAAGAAAGGAGATTGAACCTCCATGCCTGTTTCTTTTAAGTGAGAACATGGGGAAACGCTAGACCGGAAAGCGTGGAGCCAGAGAACCTGGCCTATGTGTGTGTGACTTGTGCACACACAGGAGCCCCATGGGCCTGGCCTCTTATTCTCCACCCTCAGAACCTGGAAACCCAGCACTGTTCCTCTGACTCAGGAAGGGCTGATCTGACCCAGCAGCTTGTCTTCAATTTGTTGAATGGGGTGCGGTGCCTACAAGTCACCTTGACAAATGATTGTGGCCCGGGAGCCTAGGCCTGTGTCTGTGTTCGAAGGCTGTGTCTATGTGGAGAAGATGGAAGTTCCTTGGGGGGTGTTTCGGTTTTACAGCCCCCAGCATTCTGCTTGGTCCAACTGTACCCACTCTTGTGCGGGATGTGAATCAGGCGCACTTCACCTCATGGAGCCTCAGAGCCTTCACTCTCTCTGCTTGAACACCCGTTCCCTCCCACTTAGACTTGGAAGCCTTTCTATGGACACCCGGGCTTGAGAAACCACACAGTCGAGGCAGCCTGCTGTGGGGCACAGCGTCTGCACCCAGGGATTGCCCAGACCTGAGCTTACCTCCAGGACCAGGATGGCAGCTCAGTTTCAGTCTCCTGTGGGTCAGGCTGGACCACTGCCATCCCCTCCCAGATAACAGGTCTTTGACCATTTAGCTGCCATCATTCACTTACCCTGGGAAAAACCAGAGTCTCCTCCTTGGAAACACATAACCCACGCTCTCCGGAACTTTCCATTTCAAAGTCAACTCCTCCTCGAGTATTCAGTTCTGGCTGTTGAAAAGTAAATTTTCTTCCTACCCCAGTCTAGTTTTCTGTAACAGTAATGGGACATGTATATGAGAGCATACTCTCTTCTAAGTGCTTCGTGATGCTCTCGTGAAGATAAAACCGAGGTCCAGGCCAGTCGGGTAACTTGCCCTGGAGTGGCAGAGCTGGAATTCAAACCCCAGGATGTCTGACTTCAGTGCCCACGTGCCTAGCCAAGACTTGACACTGTCGTATGTTCGTATGAAGGGCATCACGTGGAAGGAGGATTAAGAAATTAGAGCCATACACCTCTCGAGGGACTCGGGGTGGCCGTCTCATCTGTGCATGGCCTGTATACGCCCAAAGTCAGTGCACTGGGGTGCGGCCACATTCCCCCCCTTTTCACCCCTGGTCCGTCCATCCCCAGCTCCGGGAGTAGAGAGTTCTACACAGACCTGTTGCCTCCTCCTCTTCAAAGCCACAGGATCATAAGGCTTTGTCCATATCTTAGACAACTTCTCAAGGGACAGCTTCCCAGAAGGGGGATTAGAGCATCAGGGAGCAGAAACATCCTCAAGGCTTTGGATACGTATGGCCAAAGCGATTTCCATTTGAGGATCCTACCAAAGACCTCCGCATTTGGAGCAGCGGTGTCCAAAACGCCCACCTGCCTAGTGAGCCAGCCTGTCGTTTCACTTACGAAGACGGGGGGGGGGGGGGGGGGGGGCCCGGGGGGGNGGTGCCCAGAGTGGGAAGACACGCCCTGGTCTTTGAAGCTCAGTGTTCCCAGGGGCATCAGCATCACCTGAGAACTTGTTAGAAATGCAAATTCTTGGACCTCACCCCAGTCCTACTGAGTCACAAACTCCAGGGGCGGGGCCCAGCTGTCTGGAAACAAGCCCTCCGGGTATTTCTGGTGCCTGCTCAGGTCTGGGAGCCCCTGGTCTTGGGAAACCTGCCTGAACTGTAGGGGAAATGCACACACTTTATAAACCAAATCGGCGGGGGCTGGGAGCAAATCCAAGGGCAAGGTCACTTCCATCCCTAGTTCCTGTTAAAAGTCATCACCTCTTAGCTGGTTCGTGTCTTTAGGTGCATAAATAGAGCCATGCAGAAAATGTTACTCACGTTAAGTGTCTAGCTCTTGTAGGCACTTGTTATTAGTACTTAGAGGTTTATTATGTGCCAGGTGCATTATTATTATTATTATTATTTTATTCCTTTTGTTCCCTTGGGAGGGGAAAGGAAGGCTTTGAGCACTTTAGAAACAGCCTAAGGTCACACAGCTTGTAAGTGGCAGAACTAAAATTTGAACCCAGTCTGTCTGCCAGAGACTGAGCTCTCTCTCCATGGCTCCACGGCTTGAGAGAAGGAGTTGAGATACTTACATAAGGTTGAGTGTTTCAAATGATTGGATTTGTGAATGTTCTAGAATCCTCTAAAGCTCCGTAGTGAGTGTCTCGAGAAGTGGCTTTCCCCTGCTTCTGGTTAGCCTCGGACTTTGACACATCAAAGTCGGTCTGGGGCACACGTCGCTCTGGCCCGGTTCACCACCCATAGCAGGCTAGTGAGGTGATCTTTTATTTCCCACTACCTGTTTCGCTTTGACTCCTAAGGGATGGCTTCTAGAGTATCTGGACTGTAGACATCCCCTGGTAGGTAAGTGTCTCTGTGGTAGATCACTTGAGTTCTATGACGCTTCGTGTAATGAGCTCTCAAATCCTATCTCAAATGAGAGGTCGGAGCCAGAGGCACTTGGGAGGGCGGAGGTTGGAGGGACAGGGACACTGAGTGGAGGCATCGATGCTTTGTCTTTTACTATCTGACTGAGGGGCGAGCCTAGAGCTTGGGACCCACACTGGTGCTCTGGCTACTCCCAGCTTCCGGGGAGTGGCAGCGGGATGTGCCAGAGGCCATAGCAGAGGAGCGGGGCCAGTCTCATCACTGCCCCGGAGGCATCCCCGTGGAGCGCCTCGAGAGGTGCCTGCAATCACATCAAAACAGAGGAAACTCCAGATATTCCCTTTTGGGGCCACGGAAGGGAAGCCAACTGAAATGTGAAGAGGTGTCTGAAAGCCGAGAGGAAACCAATGAGCCCTTTCCGAAGTTCTATTTGTGGTGAGAAGGCTTGGCGTGGGGCAGCCAGCCCTCCTGCAAAAAATAGTCCGATGTGCCAAGAAATGGCTCAGTTTTGGAAACAAATGTCCCTCTGCAGAGGAAGGGAACTGGAGCAGGGACTTCGGAAGGTTCTGCCCCTCTCCTCCGCTTCCCTCCGGACCCCAGCTCCAAGGAGAGAGAGCAAGAAAAGCTCAGCATTGAGAAGTGAAGTCTTGCGTATAGTCATGGCTTCACTGTCCCACATGGGGCCAGGGGAAAAGCGGGTCCAGTGGAAGGTTTCAAGTCAGCGCCTGGAAACTGAATGGGCCTGCCGTCTGTCCCAGCGTCTGCAGGAGCAGCTCCCCTTCGCTGTGTTCATTCTCGGCTTTGCCTCCCAGTGGGTGACGAGGCTAAGAAAATAGGGTAGGGCATGTAGTGGAAGGGAGAGTGGCTAGACAGAAAACGCAGACCTTGGCAGTGATCAAAGGCAGGACCGTTCAGCAGGTGGTCTGAAGACCCTCCTTTAAAACACCAGCCTACAGCCTACTGGGGTTAGGATGTGACCATGAAAGTGGGAGATGAGACAGGATAGACTCTTGAGGTCCATCCTGACTCTGGAAGCCTGTCACTGCCACCTCCCTGTTCCACGCTCATCAGTCTTAGGAGAGCAAGGGAGCGGCAGTGACCACTGTCAGGGTCAGTCGACCGCCTGCCACCACCGTGGAGCTCGACATTCTCCTGCTCCAGACTCCCAGCCGTGCTAAGGTTGTTGTGCACAGACACGATCATGCGGGGTCACAACAGAGTAGTGCTCCTCGGAAAGGGGCACTTTATTTTACGGCCCAAGAAGTTTGGGGGGAGAAAAACCATAAATGAGTGTAGACCCCGTGTCTCCTCAGCTAGAGCCGGGATCCATTAAGCAAATCAGACGTGCTTGCCCCTTCTGCCCATAAGAGATGGGGTGGTGTCTCCACTTTCCTCTCTTTTCTCTTTGTGGCCAGGAGCTGTCGATATACCTGTGTGGCTTTGTGTTAGGTGTGGAAAGGTTGAATGTCATTTGGAAATTAGCAGCCCAGCTTACAGGCATCTCCTCTGTCTTCAGAGGGCACAAGGGCAGCTATTGGAAGACTTAGGTGGGGATTAGAGAGGGGGTTCCCTCTGCCAACAGACAAAGCCCACCCTCAGTTGGGGCAGCCTGCAGGGAGAATGGCAGGATCTGTCCCAGGAACTGGATAGCTGGTGGTTAAGATCCCTGTGCAAACAAAGGCAGGTAGGAGGAGGAGGGGAGACTGACTGTCAGGAAGACAGGGTAGAGGGAGGTGAAGAGGAGTGAGCCCCCTGCCTGGTTCAGGAGTGGCAGCATGTTGAGAGGTCCATCTGCAGCCAGCCGGGGTCGGAAGGGCATTGGTTTTGCAAGCGTGCACAAACCTTCCTCCACGGATTTGCGATGTTGGACTGATGCAAAAACGGGTTGCTTTTTTTTTTTTTTTCTGGAAGCATTCCATTTCTTTGAGCTGTCCTGTGCTTCTGGTAGGACCCGCCTTTCACATCTCCCCTCCCTCCTAGCAGGGCACAGGAGGTGGGCACAGGACCCCAGCCTGGCCAGGCAGAGTGCCCCCCCACCCCCTGCCCCGCCGCCCTCCCAGGATCGGTCAATGACTCCCTGGGCAGTGGCGTCACAGGGAAGAGCCGCCTGCCTGTTTGGGGCACTGTGCTAGAAGAGCATGATCTGGGGGGCCGCAGCTGTTTTCCTGTGTCCAGGGAGAACCCATGTGCAATAGTGGAGAAGGACAACCCAGTTTGAGAGTGAATAGAGACGGCGGCACAGGGGTCCTGGATCCATTTGGTTCTGATGCCAGATCCACCCCGTCCCCTCCAGGGAAGTCCATCACTAAGCCACCTCCCTCACTCTTCGTGCTTGTCTCAGTTTGAGTTACGTGTCTGTCCCTTGCCGCCTTAAAGCTCTGACCAGGACAGGGGATATTTCGGTACAGGAAGGACCCCACAGTCTGTGAAAATAGCCTGCCAGTGTGTAGACTCATAATCATGGACTGATGCAAAGAGTAAAACAGGCAGGTGCAGCTCAGCTTGAGAAAGTCAAGGCTTTTCAGCCCCTTGGGAAGCTCTCATCGACCTATGGCTCATTGATAGGCTGATGGTAAATTCTCCTTCTCCATTCGTCCAGGAAGGTTCATTAACGGGGTGAGTGTTCTGGGGGAGTGAACGAAAAGAGGAGAAAGTTCTTACCCAAGAAAAGTCCATGGAGACGTTGAATTGATCGAAGACTGCTTTCTCTGGGCAGGTCCCAGGGTTTGAAATGGAGTTCCCTGCTTCGGGCATGCCGCGTCTCAGCCAGAGCCTTCCCTCAGACTCTCCTGGGGTTCCGATTAGGATCTTCTGCAGAAGACAGGGCTTTGTGCCTTGGAGCATTTAAGTCTGTCTGTCCCTGCACTGACAGGGCGATACTGCGTGGGGCCTGTGGCCTGGGGCACTGGCTTCAAACACAGACCATCTGTTGGTCAGACTTCTTGCTCTTTCCAACCTTCTCTATCACTTTTTCTGAAATTGGGAACATCTCCCAAACCATCAACCAAATGCAGTCCGTGGTGTTCCTTTCTGAGTATCCCCACAGGAGAGATGGGGGACACAATGAATAAAACCAGCCATCTTTGCTCCCCACCTAGCAAAGGGACCATTTGGTCAGGCTGCGATCACATACCACTCCTGTCTTCCGTTTGACTTCACATGGTGAAAACTGTCTAGAAGATGGGGCAGGAACTTCAAATCATATTCCCTCACTGATCCCTCTCTAGAAGCACTGGGAAAAGTACATTTTTTGTCATGAAACAAATTACAAGTCAAGCCCAGGCTCCACTACTTACTTGCTTTGAACTTTGAATAAGTTCTGTGTGCTTCTGAACCTCAGTTTTCTGCTCTGTACAATGGGGATAAAAATACTGCAGTGTTGAAGACTGTTTCAGCTGTGAATGCCATAGGTCTGAATACTGTGGCTTAAAATACTCATGTAAAAGACATCCAAGGATGCTGGTTGTCAGGGGCTAGGGAGAGGGTAAATGGGAAGTTAGTGTGCAGTGGATACAGAGTTTCAGATTTACAAGATGAGAAGAGTCCTGGGGAAGGATAGTGGTGATGGCTACACAACAGTGTGAATGTATGTAATACCACTGCACTGTACACTTAAAAATAGCTAAGATGGGAAATTTTATGTTATGTGTATTTTGTATTCTAACTCAAATCAAATTTTTAAAAAATTTAATTAAGAAAAATGATATAGGGGTGCCTGGCTGTCTTAGTTGGTAGAGCGCATGACTCCTGATCATGGGGTTGTGGGTTCAAGCCCCACATTGGGCATGGAGCCTACTTAAAAAAGAAGAAGAGGATATATATGAAAACCAAAACCAAAAAGACTTCCAAGGCAGGAAGCTTGTAGGATGGGTCTGTGAAATCATGGACCTGGGCTCCTTCAGTCTCCCTGTGCTAGCTTCCATTCCAAAGGTCAACTCATGGTCCAGGGTGGCTGCCAGAGCTCCAGCCATTATGTTCCAGTCTGCAAGAAAAAGGAAGTACATCCTGACTGACCTTTTTAGAAGCCATCCAGAAGTCCACCATAATACTTCCACTTACGTTTCATTGGCTAATATTTAGTCATGTGGTCATGCCTGGCTGCCAGGGAGTCTGGGAAAGGTAGTTGTGGGAGGTGGCCTTTAAAATGGCCTCAGGGTGGGTGGCTCAGTCGGTTCAGCCTCTGACTCTTGATCTCAGCTCAGGTCTTGATCTCGGTCATGGGTTCAAGCCCCACATTGGGCTCCACAGTGAGTGTGGAGCCTACTAACTAACTAAATAAGTAAATAAAAATAAAAATGGCCACAATCATCCCTGCCTCCTGCTGTTCACTCCCTTGTATAATTCTTTCCCCTTGAGTGTGGGCTAGACCTTGTAACTTCCTTCTAATCAATGGAATCTAGCCAAAGTGATGGGAGTTCACTTCCAAGATTAGGTTACAAAAAGATGGTGGCTTCTGTCTTGGATGCCCTCTCTTGCCCTGAGGAAATCCAGCTGACATGGGAGCTGTCCTGTGGGGAGGCCCACGTGGCAAGGAACCGACATCTCTGGCCAACAGCTAGCGAGGACCGGAGGCCTTCAATCCGGCTGTCTCATGAGTGAGCTTGGACGAACATCCTCCTAGTTGGACCTTCAGATCACTACAGCCCTGGTGGACATCTTGACTGCAATTTCTTGAGATACCTGATCTAGAAAGCCCCCAAAATGGACCCACAGAAACAAAATGTTGATTGTTTTCAGCTGCTACATTTTGGGCTTATTTGTTACATGGCAGCAACCAACTCATCCAGTTCTCCCAACGGACACATTCCCTGGGTTCTATGAGTAAGAAGGAAGGGAAGAGGGAATTGGGAAGAACCAGTAGTCACTGCCACCTCTGGCTACCTCATGGGACTGTAGTGAGGATGAAATGAAGTAAGTCTATAAAGTGCCCACCTGCTGTTGGCCAGCGCCCAGGAAGTACCTAAGGAGACGTGATTAGAGTGAGGGGCCACCATCCAGAGTCTATGTGCCAGGCTTCTCACCAAAGTCTTCCAGGAGATACAGCTGTGTTGTTTCTATCGTGTGATTTTCCCTGGGTCCCTCTCCCTCTCCCTCTCACAGCCTCCCACCAATTCCACCAAATCCAGCCGGTAGCATGACTACTCCTACAAAACCAAAGGTCCCCAAGCCAGCCAGTGGGCTCACAAAATGCTATGATTTCAGAGGGGAAGGGGTGTAATCCAGTTTCCCCTTTTGCAGCGTGAACCCCTCTAGAGCAATATCCCAGCTTTCTGCTCTACCAAATTTCTGCACTGCTACTGCAGAGGCAGAACCCAGGATTTGGAACATTTATTGAGTTCCTGATTAAAAAAAAAAAAATGACACTAGTTCAACCCAATTTTCTCTCCCCAAGAGGAGCGGAGGTCAGGTTTATGGGACATGGGGTGGTTTCTGAGTGAATGAGCATCATATTTCTTCCTGGTTTTCCTTTGGGCTTTTGGGGACCTTTCCTCTTGTCTGTCTAGAGAGACCTAAAGTCCTTACAGTGTCCTCAAGAGCCTAACCCCGATGGGTGTAACTGGGAGAAAAATCTAGAGAGTGCCCCCCCTGGGTCCCATGGTAATGTGTACACCTCACAAGGGCAAGAATTGAGTCCCCCTCTTGAATTATAAGCCCCAATATGTAGGTTTTTTTTTTTTCACTGCGGAAGAAGGTGGACTCCCAAATTATTTCACACAAAATGAGATCTCAATTTTTCACAGTGGGTTGACAACGAATGACCAAAGCCTTTCAGTGAAAACAAATATTCTAGGGAGGGAGGGAGAGAGAGAAGAGACAAATCCCAAGACTTTTTTTCTTAATCTCCTTCAATAATAATGGAAGATAAAATATGCCCATATTCTTGCTCGTTATTTTTATTAGTGAACCAGGATATACGAGAACTTAATAAAATATTCACAGAAGGCTCAGCTGTATTATTAAAAATCTTCTTTACCAGTCCTTTGAATTTCATAAAAGCAATGATCTCTTTAAAATCACTAGGAGGGGAGAGACGGGTGCATGTGTGGGGTACCGTCATATTTAATGCCGTGTTAACATGCTTTCTTAAAAAAAAAAATGACTTTTGAGCATGACGTTGCAAAAGCTTACCAGGTTCTTGCCTGTTAAATGCAGAGGAGCTGTACCACCGTGAGCGCTGTAGGAGCAGAGACTTGTCACTAATGTCTCTGTGCACACCTAATTGGAGAAGTCCAGCGTGCACCGGGGAGATTAAGCGTGGAGAGGCCACGCACTCTGAGTTTAGAAAGTTGTCACAACAAAATGATGCGTGGAGTGTTCCAACACCCTCTCTTCTTGGAAGGCAGAGCAGACTGGACAGAAGGCACTGTGTGTGAACGAGTGGGGGTGCATGTGTGTGTGCATGCACGCACACTCACACACGCATGTGCATACAGGGGCTTCAGGTGGAGAGGAGTGTTCAGGAGGAAACTAATGCTTTTGCTCTGATACAGAGCAGGAGCATTTCTTAAGCAGTCGGGAGCTGGATAGGTGTCTCACTTGAGTCCTCCTGATGAGTAATTAATTGCTCTTTGGCTTAGTGACAGAATTACAAACTGGTACTTGGGTGATTGTTTTTCTTTACCCCGCATTCTGCCATTACATTCTCTATTAGGAATTGGATATGCTCAAAAGATGTAGTGAGTTGGCTGTTGGCTAACAATGGGCCTCTTGTGTCATCCGTAGGCAACATTACCTTGAGTTCCTCTGACCCTGGCATCCACACTTAGCAGGTGGCAACTTCCTAGCCCTCCCCTTTTCCGACCTCAGGGAGTGGCCTTGAAACCTCAGAGCTAAAGCTGCACGTACAAAAGTCATTGGTCAAATTGTGTCCCTTGTGGGGGACCCCATGCATACCAGAATTCATTGGGGATGATCTCCCTCTCTCAGCCTGGTTTCCCTCACCCCACGCTCTGCACCTGCCCACCTCTCAATGTCGTGGGTGGTCATGCATTTGCAGTGAAGCATGAATATTGTTCTCTCTTACATTTCGTCATGGGAGTCCACCTCAACCGAAAGGTAGCAGGGATCTGCGTGGATGGCTGTCTTGGGGCTGGATGGTGCATCTGGTGGGGAAAGAATATGATGGACTCACCTTGTTCGTGGGATGGGTCACAGCATTTGCTGCATGAAGCTGGAGGGCCCGAAGCAGTTTCTAAGGGAATCACTAGCTTGGGGACTGCAGGAGGAAGTGGGTAGCCACCGGATGTGGTTTCTAAAAGCAGTGGCACACAGCAAGGGAGTGATGGCAAGGGGAGGCTGTGTGTCCATCCAGTCAGGAGCCCAAGGAGCGAGGTTAGTGAGGGGACATTTCAGGGACTCACCAATACATCTGTACAGTCTCCTCCTTAAACATTTGGAAGAAAACTTGGGGTTTTTTCTGTCTCTAGTTCAGCACTCTAAAAGATTTTTGTCCCAGGAGGATGTGCTGGTGTTTTACCAAAACTAGGACTTCTCACCTGAGGCTTGTAAAGTGCTAGACAGAATCATAACAGTGATAATAAAGACAGACATTTATGTGGCCGTGCTGTGAGCCAGGGATTGTTCTAAGTGCTTTGTGTATGTTTAATAGCTGACTCCTGGCTTGGAACAGGCAGATGGATGGGTCCAGAGGCTGGGCAGGGAGTAGCCAGCAGCCTCCTTGCTGGGATCTGCCAGCATTAGTTAGATGAATGAATTTCACTCCACCAACGTGCGTTTTTTAAATGTCACAATCCTTTTTAAAAAACTTTTTTATTTCAGAAATGCTCCAACTTAATTGAAATAGAATTGACATAGAATGTTGTGGAAGCTGGAGGTAGACAATGTGTTGATTTGATACACTTACAGGTTGCAAAATGATTACCCGCATAGCTTCACTAATACCCGAATGGTGCCCCATTGTGTCACGTGTCACCTTTTGTTTTTTTATGTTGGGAGCATTTAAGATCTGTCTTAGCAACTTTTAAGTATGTAATACAGTGTTATTAATTATAATCACCATGCTGTACATTAGATCCCTAGACCCTGTTCGTCTTATAATTGGAAACGTAACCTTTGACATCCCCCCAGTTCCCCACCCCCAGCCCCTAGTCTCCACCATTCTACTCTGTTTCAATGAGTTCATTATCTTTAGAGTTACCTCTAAGTGATATCATGAAGTATTTGTCTCTCTCTGTCTGACTTACTTCAGTTAGCATCATGCCCTCAATGTTCATCTATATTGTTGCAAATAACAGGATTTCCTTTTCTCATGGCTGAGTGATATTCTGTCGTGTGGCTGTAGACCAAGGCTTCTTTAGCCATTCATCTGTTGACAGACACTTCGGCTGTGTCCACGTCTTGGCTCTTGTGAATAGCACAGCAGTGAACACGTGAGTGCAAACGTGTCTTCAATATCCTGTTTCATTTCCCATGACTATATATCCAGAGATGAAATTGCTGGATCCTAGGGTATTTTTATTTTTAATTTTTAGGAACCCGCGTACTGTTTTCCAAGTTGGCTGCCCCAATGTACATGCCCACCGACAGTGTGCGGGAGTTTCCTTTTCTCTGCATCCTTGCCAACGCTCGTTATCTCTTGTCTTCTGTGATGACAGCTGTCCGGACAGGTGTGAGGCGACATCTCACTGTGATTTTGATCTGCATTTCCCTGACGATCGCTGATATAGAGCATCTTTTCATGTACTTGTTGGCCATTGGGACGTCTTCTGTGGAAAAATGTCTATTCAGTTCCTCTGCCCATTTTTATCTTTTAATATTTATTTATTTATTTATTTATTTATTTATTTATTTGAGAGAGAGAGAGAGCACAAGGAGGGGGAGGAGCAGAGGGAGAGGGAGAAGCAGACTCCCCGCGGAGCAAGGAGCCGGACGAGGGGCTTGATCCTAGGACCCTGAGATCATGACCTGAGCCGAAGGCAGATGCTTAACTGGCTGAGCCACCCAGGTTCCCCTCTGCCCATTTTAAAACTCAGATTGTTTTTTACTGAGTCGTACGAGCTCTTTATATATTTTGGATATTAACTGCTTATCAGATGTATTATTTGCAAATATCCTCTCCCATCCGTAGGTTGCCTTTTCGTTTTCTTTATTGCTTCGTTTGCTGTGCGGGTTTTTAGTCTGAGGCAGTCCCACTCAGGAATTTTTGCTGTTCTTGCTTCTGCTTTTGGTGTCATATCCCAAAAATCATTGCCAAGACCAGTGTCAAAGGAGTGTTTTCCCTGTGTTTTCTTCTAGGAGCTTTATGGTGTCTGTTCTTATGTTTAAGCCTTTAATCCGTTTGAGTTCATTTTTGTGAGTGGTGTGACATAAGGTTCCAGTTTCGTTTTCTTGCTTGTGGATGTCTGGTTTTCTCAACACCATTTATGGAAGAGACTTTCCTTTTTCCACTGACTATTCTTGTCCAGTATTCATTGATTGTGTATGGGAGGGTTTATTTCTGGGCTCTCGAGTGTGTTCCATTGATCTGTGTGTCTCTTTTTTTGCCCACATTGTACCGTTTTGATTCCTATAACTTTGCAGTGTAGTTTGAAATCAGGAAGCATGATGCTTCCACCTTCATTCTTTCTCAGGATTCCTTGGCTCTTTGCGGTCTGTTGTGGTTCCATACAAATTTGTATGCCTGTTTATTCTATTTCTGTAAAAAAAAAAATTGCCATTGGGGTTGTGATAGAATCTTTTGATGGCTTTGGGTAGCGTGGACAAAACGTCAGTCCTTTATTCCTCTCAGTCAAGTGGAATGTGTTTCAAGCACCATCTGTTCAGCACTGGGGCTCCTGCCCTCACTCCTTATATTTGGGACGAAGTCTCAGGACCATATGGAGTCAGAACAGGCATGGAAGGGCCTTCTCATTTTAAATCCACACTGAGACTGCTCTGTGCTCCAACTCAAAGTACCAGGAGCCCTCCAAGGTGGCAGCTCTATAGCTCCTGGGACAAGTGTGGGGACCAGAAAGAGTGTTTCTAGTATTGAGGGCCCTCACTCTATCCCACCCCTTTTTCCTCTCAGGGTTCTCTGCCAAGCCCCAGTCCCCTCCTCAAGCTTGGGGGACTGTTCCCATCCCTCTCTTCAGCCTGTCTCTTTCTATCCCCCCAAACCCCACCCCGGCATCCCTTCCCTCTGCTGTCTAGGACCAGCCTTGAGTCCTTCTTCTTGCTTCTTACCTTCCTGGGTATGCCTGGGGACTGAAATGCTCAAAGCGGCCTTGTCCCTTGACACTGTAATTGTTCCTTATCTCCTGTTAAGCAGGGACCAAACTTTGTCTAGACCAGTGCCAGCTACAGGGTCAGAACAGTAACCTTGGGAGAGTTGCCCAACCACACCAAACCTCAGTTTATATTTCAATACTGAGGTTCAAGGTGCTTTCACACCGTGCATCTGTTCTCTTCTGTAGTGCAGACATAGATGTGGCTTCAGGAATAGCTGGATCCAGGTACTCAAATGTGGCATCGGGAATCCTATCTATCGGGGTGCTTTGGCTGGCTCAGTTGGTAGAGCATGCAATCCTTGATGTCAGGGTTGTGAGTTCAAGTCCCGTGTTGGGCATGGAGACTACAAGAAAGCGCGAGAGAGAAATCAATCAATCGATCAATCAATGCTGTTTATTGACTCTAGTTTTCTCTGAGGTGGTTTCATACAAATGCAGGTTCCGTCCTCGTAGTGGCAAGATGGCTGCCACCTTCTCAGCTGCCCAAGGGTAAGTTCCAACAGAAGCCCGGTTTGAGTCTCCTTGGTGCTGATTGGGTCCCCTCTCCAGTTCTGAGCCAAGTCCTGTGTCAAGTGGGATGTACTGCTTTGATTGGCCCGGCCACTCTGAGCTAGGAGTGGTGTTCTCTCCTGAAACTTCATGAGCTGAGAGTGGGGAGGGGGCAAGTTGTCCAAGGAATATTTAGCCCAGTTGCCACAAAGAGGAGAAAAGGAGGCCGGGCAGGTATAACACCAGCCGCCATTGCACCATCCCTCATCGTCCACTCCCACCCCGGCCACTGGCACACCTTGACCAAATGTTCCTCCTTCCTCCTGCCCCGGTTCACCTACCACAGCACAGCCCAAGGCCGGGGACAGTGCCCAGCCCCTGATCCACCATCCAGGCATGGTGCAGATGGATCCCCTGCTGAGTGTGTGGGGGAGGGCTCTACGGGGTTGAATAGTGTCCCCCCAAATTCAAGTCGACCTGGAACCTGTGAATATGACCCAGAAAGAGGGCCTTTGCAGGTGTAGTCTAGTTCTGATGAGGTCATGCTGGATTAGGATGGGCCCCAGTCCAAGGACTGGTGTCTCTATGTGAAGAGGAAAATTTGGACACGGACACTCCCAGGGAAAAATGCTAACTGATGACAGGCAGAGATCGCATCAGGACTGCCATAAGCCAAGGCCGACCAAGGGCTCCTGCAAGCACCAGGAGCTGGACAGAGCGGGAGGAATCCTTCCCTCCAGAGTTGGGAAAGAACAAGCCACCACTCCGTCAGTGACACTGTGTTACAGTGGCCCTAGGAATCCACAGCAGGGCTATTCCTGAGCAATGTCATTCTCGTCCCACCGATAAAGACTGCAAGTGGGAAACTGGCCCCTTTCCAGGAGAAGAAATTCTCAGCTGATGAAAGACTTTAGCGGAAAAGGCCACAGTATGTTTGCAGCTGTGGCCACTTCAAAGGGAAGGCATTATCTCGACTCCCTCGGGACAGAGGTGGCCAGCATCATCCTCATTGTCCCTCCCCTCGCCCCCACCCCCGGCCGTTAGCCCTGCCCAGCTTGTCCAAGTTCACAGCTGTGTCAGCATGGCACAGGCAGCTTCCTCATTCTGTGCCCCCACCCCTGCCTTGGACTTGACTTGGAGGGGGTGTTTGTGGAGAAAGCTGACTCCTGGATCCTCTCTGCACCTGCCGGATAAGAGTCTCCTATAGATGGGAGTAACATCTCCCTTGCTTGGCCCCTGTGTGTGACCCCACCTGAGCCTCATGAGTGGCATTGCCAAGCAGTTAGCAAGCAGCGAGGACCCAGGAAGCTCATTGCTTGCATTTGAATTCTAAATCAGCTTCCTGCCGATCGTGTGACCTTGGGCAAGTCACTGCTATGTGCCTCATTTCCTTATCTAAGAGATGGGGGGAGGGGCTGTGTGGGTTATATAGCCCAGGTGTTGGCATTACTGGCAAGGGGTTGTAAGTGGCGAGGTGCTCGCCTCAGTTTCTAGAGTCAGATGGAACTAGAAGCAAATGGCAGTGACCCTGGGGCACGTGACCCTGCACTCGAGCCTCCTGTCTGTGAAATGGGGATAAGGCAGCACTTCTTCCTAGGGCTCTAGGTGAAGCACCCATCAAACGTTGCCCTGATGGACACAGATGCTCAGACCAAGCCCGTGAATAATTTGAATTGTGGGCAAAACTCCTACAATTTTTTTTTCTGGTCCTTTGGGGACCCTGTTGCACATGGTTTGAAGCAATCGTCGCTTGTGTGAGGACTGATGCTTGGGGCAGTTAAGAGGGCTGAGCAGAGAACATTCCTGCCAAAGATTCAGTGAACTGTTCATGTGGGCGAGGGATCAGGGTCGCTTGGGAGACCTGGGTCCTGGCTCAACTCTATCTGATCTCGAACATCCCTGACTTCTCAGGCTTTGGTTCCCCACCTGTAAAACGGACAGATGATTGCGATCCACGCCTGGACCACATCTGGGCTGGAGAGGATTTCACCAGTCTTTCCAGGGTGACTCAAGATACTCATTGTCATTGTTCATTCAGTCAGGGCCGGCTTCACGAGTGTGCCACCCGGGTCCCCCCTCGGAAGGGCCCTGAGCTTGGCTGAATGCTCTGCTCTTGCCATCTTGATGAAACCCCTGTTACTTTTGTAAAAAGACACCCTGAATTTTCATTTGCACTGGGCCCCACGAATTTCAGAGCCAATCCTGCCTTTGACAAATATCTTCTGATCACTGAAGGTATGTGAGGCTGCCAAACTCTTACGGCAGGTCCCAGGGATATACTGGTGAACATGGTTTCTGTCTTCATAAAGTTAACAGTGTAGGAGGCTGTAGTGGGTTCCACAGTGGCCCACGACATATGCTCCCATCCCAAACCCAGGCAGCTGTGAATGTGACCTTATTTGGAAATAGGATCTTTTGCAGGTGTCATTAAGAAATCTAGATGAGGTCATTCGGGATTTAGGATGGGCCCTAAATCCAATGACTTGTGCTCTTAGAACCACATGGGACATCTGAGGCAGACACAGAGGAGGAACACAGAGGGAAGGAGACAGAGGCAGAGCTTGGAGCGATGGGTTCACATGCTCATGAATTGCCGGTAACCATCAAAAGCTGGAAGAGAGTCGTGGGATGGATTCTCCCCAACCCCCCCCCCCCCCCCCCCCGCCCCGGGAGAACCAGCCCTGCCGACACCTTCATCTTGGACCTTTGGCCTCCAGAACTGTGAGAGATAACTTTCCACGGTTGGAGGCCACCTAGATGGTGGTCATTTGATACAGCAGCACTAGGAAACTGTTACAAGAATAGACAGACATGGATCAAATCATCACATGCAAAAATGTGAAGTAGCAAGTGTGACAAGGGACATGTAAGGTGCCTGTGGGGGAAGGGTTCTCTGGGACTTGAAGTCCAAGAAGGAGGGGCAGGAAGAGCATTCCAGGCTGAGCAAATAGCATGGGAAAAGGTCCTGGGGTGGGAGTTCACTCTCTGTAAAAGTGAGAGGAGACACACCTGGCAACTTTCAGGCTGGTGTGTTCTCTTGACCACAGAGAGCTTTAAAAAGACACCCAAATGGAAGGCTGTCACTGCTTGTGGCAATAGCAGCAACTCGGTGCCTGAGGTTTCAACCCCACCCGTTCCCCACGTTGATGCTACCAGTCTGACTCCTGAAGGCAATCTGTTTACCAGGCTCTGACCTGGTAGAGCTTCTGTCTGGTTGCCCGGGGCGGGAAGTGCCTGGGTGTTTGCTGGTCCTAACCAACAAAGGAGAGGGTTTTCTGCTGCCTTTCATTACCCAACGAGAGAGCTTCCATGTGGCCTGGCTCAAGGCGTGGCTGTGGGAAGGACCCCCGACCTGCTGCTTGCAGGAGCAGAACTTTGCAGGAGCCAGCCTGCAGGCAGTCCTGTGCTGCTGGCTGCCGGAGAGGCCACAGATGGGGCTAGAGTGCTTTTGGATCTTTCAGGAGGCCAGCTGCATGTCCTGGGACATCCCATCTCTGCGCCGTTCTTCCTGGCAATAAATCCAGAGAAAATACTCTCATCAGCCCCTCCTCCGCAAGCCGGCTGCAGAGCTGTCACCTGGGTCAAGTCGCTGTGGAGAGCAAATGAGAGGCTTGCTCTTTCGTTCATCAACTACATTTTGAGCAGCTATTAAGTGCTAGGCAAACAAGACAGACATCCATGCTCTCCTGGAACGAACATTCCAGATCAAGGGTCTGAAGACGATGGCTCATGGGCCAGATCTGGCCAGGCATCTGGTTTTGCATGGACCATCAACAAAGATTGGTTTTTGCATTTTTAAATGGTTGAAAATAGGCAAAAGAAGAATCACATTTCATGACATGTGCCAATGATATGGAATTCGGCTTTCAGTGTCTGTAAATAAAGTTTTATTGGCACACAGCCACGCCCATTCATTCTTACATCGTCTCTGGCTGCTTGGGGCTGTAATGGCACAGCTGAGTAGTCGGACAGACCCTATAGGATCTGGGAAGCTGAAAATGGTTATGACCAGGCCCTTTACACAGACGTTTGTAGGCCCTTCTAGATTCTGACTATGTGGCCTCTGGACCCCAGTATCAACTTCACCTGGGTGCTTGTTGGAAATCCAGACCCCTTGAACCAGAAGCTACATTTTAACAAGATTCCCCAGGGGTCTTGTATGCCCTTAAAAGCGTGAGGTGTAGTATCTGCCGAGGTACCTGTGATTCTCTAATTCCCCGCACCTGTGGATAGGTTACTGCACCTGGTCAACCGGGTGTTGCCGGGTGGCTGGTGTGATTAAGGACCTTGAGAGAAGGATACGCACCTGGATTATCCCGTGGGCCTGGGTCATCACGGGGGTCCTTCTAAGAGGAGGCAGAAGGGTGGGAGGAGAGGAAGGAGAGGCGAACCTAGAACCAGAGGCTGGAAGAATGAGTTTTGAAAATGAAGCAAGGCACTCATTGCCGCCAAGCCACACAGGAGCTTCTAGAAGCTAGAAAGGGCACGGAAAGAGATTCTCTCTTGGAGCCCCCGGGAGGAGAGCAGCCGCACCCACAGCTCGGTTGGAGACTTCTGACCTTCAGAACTGTAAGAGAATACGTTTGTCTTAGGTTAAGTCACTAAGTTTGTGGTAACTGTTACAACGGCAGGAGGACGCTAATACTGCCGCCATGACATGACCGCTGTGATCATCGTGGGTGCTCCTAGAGTGTGGGCCCTGCTATCCTCCTCCTCCCCCACCCCGCCCGCACCACTGAGTTGTTTCTGGTGTTGCTTCGCCTCAGTTTCCTGCTCTGTAGAATGCAGAGGATCATCTCTCCTATAATTTTTCCTTCCTCGGGGCAGTTTGGGGGCTTAGACGAGATAATGTACGCAAACTGGCTCCAAATGGTTGATGACCCTCTCTGAATAGAGGTAGTGGCCAGGGGCTGGCTCTGGGGCACCATGGGCAAGATGTTAAAGCTCTCTGTACTTGAGGTTCCCCACCTACACGCTGGGGGGCTGGGTCATTGTGGCACCTGTCTTCCGAGGCCGTGGTGCAGCTGAACCGAGAGCCTGAGCGTGATCCTGGGCCCCCAGCCAAGTAAGGAGAATGCAGCTGTGTTGGTGACCCAGTTGGGGAGTGCAGACCCAGATCTCTACACTGGGTGCCCCCCAACCACCCTGAGACGTCCTGATTCAGGCTCTGAATGGCAACCACAGCCTGGCTGCCAGGAGAGTAGATACTTGCGTCCCCTCTGTTGTCCTTGCTTTTCCTCTGAGCGAGCCCCTCGCCCTCTGCTGTGGCTGCTGCAGACTCACTGTGAGGCTGTTCTCTTGGGGCTGGGGGTTCAGGCAGGCTCCCTGATGAGGGGGAGGGGGCTGCTGAGCCAGGCAGGGGCCCAGGGCTCCACAATCCACAGCCTCCTCTGGGCCTTGTGAGGAGTCAGCACGCAGCCGATCAGGCTGGTGTTGGCTGGCTTCGCTGTTCTGGATCCATTGTGTTGGAACTGTCTGTCTCTGGAGGGGTTCCTTAAAGGCAAGAACCTGTTAGATTGAGTATGTGAGCACCCCCACCCAGCAGGAAATGGCTGGAAATATGTCTGGACCAGTGGGACTGGACCAGTGAAGGAATGACCTGTGGGACTGAGATGCCCCTTTGCAAACAGAAGGGGGCTGTTGGTCGTGGAGCCTCGGCCAGCCCCCGGGCAATGCTGGTGGACCAGGCCTTCCTCCTCCCTCCTCCCCGAAACTACCCAGCCCTGAGGGGTGGAGTAGCATTTCCTGAGTGCCTACTGCGTGCTGCTGCAATGGCCAGGCCTCTGGACTCCCCAGGAGGGGCACCCTCATTTCCCCAAGGCAGAGATTGGGTTTGGGGCCTGGGGCCTGAGCGGGGTGGAGGGTGCACACCCGGCTGAGCCCTTGGAGGTGTTCTGTAGGCAATGAGGCCCATTGAAGGCTTTGTGTCTTTACTCTTTTTAAAATTTGTTTTGTTTTGCTGCTTTTCCCCAACATTTTGTAATGACAGTTGTCAGACCTGTAGCATTGATTCGTCTAACACTTTGCTACACTCCATTTCTCTCCTATTCTATCCATTCTTCTAGCATGCATCTATTATCCTATTTTGGTGCATTTTGGTACATTGTTTGGACTTCTGATTTGGGAAATTTCTAGCGAATGCCGAACAGGGAGAATGATGCAGTGAGCTCCGCCGAGCCCAGCCTCCACATCGTCAAGTTTACTTTTTTCCTTTTTTCTGTCTTCCCTGTCCTCATTTTTTTTTCTGGAGGATTTTAAGCAAATCCCAGACACTGTATTCTTTCACCTGTAAATTCCTCATGAAAAGTTTCAGTGTCACATCCTTTTGGGTTATCTCCAAATAACCGGGCTCCTGGGCCTGGCACGGACTGGACAGATTGGCTTAACCTCAGCGTGGAAGTTAAGTTGGTTAAGTGTCTGATTCTTTGTTTTGGCTCAGGTCATGATCTCAGGGTCCTGGGATCAAGCCCCGTGTCGGGCTCCATGCTCAGTGGGGAGTCTGCTTGAGATTCTTTCTCCCTCCCTCTCTGCCCTGTCTCCTGCTCTTTCTGTCTCAAATGAATAAATAAATCTTAAAACAAAACAAAACAAAAAAAACCCTAGCCATTTGAAAGTGAACAACCTAGTGGCATTTAAGGTGTTCATGATGCTGTGTACCCAAGACATTTCCATCACCCCCCAGAAAACCCCGTACCCACTAAGCAGTCCCTTCTCATTCCCTTCTATCCTCTAGCATGCAGCAACCCCTCCCCTGCTTTCTGTCTCTATGGATTTCCTTGTTCTGGGTATTTCGTATAAATGGAATCATGCAACATGGGTCTTCACGTGTCTGGCTGCTTTCACTTCTCGATTTCACGGTTCATCCGTGTTGTGCTGTGTGTCAGGATCCAACACCCAGGGGGCATCCTTTTATTCGTCTCCTTGTACAAATGTTCTTTGTGTTCTTCCGGAGAAACTCCTAGAAGACGGGTTGCTGAGGCGTAGCTGGGCATGCCTCGCCTGCCCTCCTGAACATATCACTTGATGCTTGAAGGGTCATTTCCCAACATGGAAGCCAATACATGTTGTTAGCAAACGTTTGATTTGGCCCAAACGTCGAGTAACAAATCGTATCTCATCGTTTGCCTTTTCCTAACTACCAGCATGGTGGGGCATCTTTAGAAAGTTTTACTCTGGTGGAGTGGAAATCCTTGTGCTGGCAGCAGAGTCATTAAGGGAGGGGAGGTAATCTGGCAATCAGGAGCCTTCTGCCCAAATCTCAGCTCTCACCAGAGGGCAGTTGCTAGGGTAACCCAAGGTCCTGCTTTGCCCAGGACTGTCCTGGTTTTAGCACTAAAATTCCCATGGCCCAGGAAGTCTTAGTCCCAGTGAAATGAGTATGGTCATTCACCCTAGAAACTTCCTGCTGCCCCTGAACTTGGACCTTGGGGCTAAGAGCAGGACAGATAGTGGCAGTGGGTGGGAACCAGGGAGCTCCCTTTTTGCAGGACAAGGGGGAGATGGTGCTGGCGGAGGTGGGTGCCGCCCATGCTGGAACCCTCTTGGAGAGGTTCTGTACCCAGTACCCAGGGCCGGTCCATCCTATGCCTGTGCTGACCCGCCTGGTCAGGGCCTGGCAGCTGAGATAGATGTGTGGGAACAGGGGCTCCCACCCACTCACCCCCTCCTGCAGCCACCCCGCTCATGGAGCTTTTGGGAGACAGGCAACCTGGCTTCTTGAATGCAACCTGCCTGGTACATTCCCCGCCTCTCCACCTGTGCCTTAAATACCCCTCCCCCAGGGTCTCCTTCTACTAACAAAGTTGGCATCACTCAGGGGGACAGCTGCCCAGCTGTTAGGGAGTCAGAGAACTGGAGATGGGCCAGATTCCTATTGGAGGGTCTCTTAGGTGATGTCCCCAGTGGAGACGTAGATTGAGGTGGGGTGAATGGGAGGGGCTTGCTGCTCTGACCTGTCCTTCCATCCGTCCTTCTGTCTAGGACACATTATGTCCCCAGCTCCACTGCCCCATCTGAGACAGGCTCCTGGAGATAAGGCAGGAGCATGGGGCCATGTCTGTACATCTGGGTGAGGGGGGGAAAGGTGACCTGTGTGCCCCCAAACACAAAACCCCCAAACCAGCAGGCCTGGGGGAGGGGCAGGTGGTAAGCTGGAAGCAAGCTGGGAGGTGGAGGATTTGGGGAGTGGGCTGCTCTCTCAGTTTCCACATCCTCGTCTCTGCAGTGTGGGCAGCTTTAGGACAAGGACGTGTCCCACCCTTCACCACCCTTTCCCTCCTGCTTGTCCAGGGCGGCGCACATTGTATGCGCTCGGCAATTGATTCCTGGGCAGATGGATAGAAGAATGAACGGAACTAACTCACTGTGTGACCTTGGGCAAGTCACCTCTCTCTGGGTCTCACTTTCCTCCTCTGTAGGATGAATCAGGGAATCCTCAAGTCTACCATTCTGAGCTGACCCCTCGCAGCCCAGCTCAGTTTTGGTCTTGGGCCACGGGAGGTCCTCAAGTGGTTTGTGACCATTGTCCTGCCTGTTAGAGGAAGTGGGGCAGTTCCTGCAGGTGACCCCGGGAGGGGCTGCCGGTGGGGGGCCCCCTGCGCCAGCCCTGAGCTCCAGATAAAGGCCTTCACCGGGGTGGGGGACCTTGTGAATGGTGTCAGGGCCCCATTTGAAAACCCTTGGTGTATTCCCCAGGATGGCTGGCATCATCCAAAATCCTGACGTGGCCCGACCCCAGCCCTCGTGAACTTCCGGCACTTCCTGCGGTTGTCTCTTGCCTCAGTGTCTCTGCAGGGCTGCTCTCCCTCCCATCCAGACCCCCCGCCCCCGCCCTCAGTTGCTTCTCTCATTGTGTGCAGTTCCCAGTCAGGTCTCTGTCCAGGTGTTGGCTTCTCAGAGTCCTTTCCCGACCCCCACCCGCCAAAGTAGACCTGCCATGGCTCCCCAGCCGCACGCCTGCTCTTTTCCGCAGACTGTACATATCCAGGAGCGGGTCCTGAATGGCCCCACTAGAAGAGAAGATGCCCCTAAAGCTCTTAGCCCCTAGGGAGATACTAGGTTTCTGGAGCTCTGTGCCAGGAACCGGGGCAGGGTGGGGGGTGGTATGTACTTTCTCTTATCTCACACCATTACATATTCATTTTCTTTTGGGAGCAGGGTTGGGTCTGCCTTGTTTCCTACTAGACCTACTAGACCCTTCTGTCTGACACAGAATAGATGCTCAGTAAATATTTGTTGAATGCGGGTGCCTGGGTGGCTCAGTTGGTTAAGCGGCTGCCTTTGGCCCAGGGCGTGATCCCAGCGTTACCGGATCGAGCCCCACATCAGGCTCCTCCGCTATGAGCCTGCTTCTTCCTCTCCCACTCCCCCTGCTTGTGTTCCCTCTCTCGCTGGCTGTCTCTCTCTTTCTGTCAAATAAATAAACAAATAAATAATTAAAAAAAAAAAAGCTGCCTTCAGCTCAGGTCATGATCCCAGGGTCCTGGGATAGAGCCCTGCATGGGCCTTTTTGCTCAGAGGGAAGCCTGCTTCTCCCTCTCCCTCTGCCCCCCCCCACTTGTGCTCTGTCTCTGACAAATAAATAAAGTATTTTTTTTAAAAAGGGGGGATATTTGTTGAATGAGTACGTGATTGAGGAGATGCTACTGGGCTTTGCCCCCTTGCCCCTCCCTGCATGCTGTTCTAACTTGGGGCTTTTTTTATTGGTAGCAGGCACTGTGCTAAGCCTCCTACATAGAAATCCCACAAGGGAGGTACCCCTAGTTCCCACACTCCACAGGTGTGGCAGCTGAGGCTCGGAGAGGTGAGGGGATAGGCCCCAGGTCACACAGCACTGAGTGGGGAAGCCAGGATCTGATGGAAGTTGCTCCAGCCTGAGGCCCGTGCTCTGAATCTCCACCCAGCCGTCCTGAGGTGGGGCCCCATCCTGGCGCCTGCTCTCTCCCCTGCCCTCCACACAAGGACGAGCTAGAGAATTCCGAGGGGCCTCAGATTCCCCACCTGGACAGTGGCCTGGCTCAGGGTAGATCTGCGTTCTGGGCTCCGGGTTATGTTCCACTGTTCCTCACTGCCTCCCAAATTAGTTCCACGTTCAGCCCAGGGCCTGTGGTTTCCACTTGTTTTCTGTAACTGGAGCTTCCCCAGTGCTTGGCACTGAGATCCAGGACTTGGTGTCGGCTCCAGTTCCCGATTTCCTTGGATGCTGAAATGATGTCAAATGATTTTGTTGGCAGAGAAAAATCCAGCCAGGGGTCAGTGGGCAGGTCCCTGCCCCTCCCCAGACTCAGGTAGGAAAAGGGCATAAAGAATTGCCCTTGCCTGCTTTTCCCATTCTATCCTGGCAACAAATGATGCCACAAGAGCTCAGAGAGGTTGGGCAATGTGTCCAGTGTCACACAGCAAATGAATTGCCATGCAGAATGTGCACCGAGGACCCGAGCTCTTCCTCCCACAGGCCAGACAGAACCTAACCCTGGGAACCCAGAGTGTTGAAAACCCGGGCCTTGCCTGCAAACAGCTCAAAAGTCAAGCAGAAAAAGACCAGATTGAGCGTAAACAGTGATCAAAGCGGTGCCCGCCAACATGAGACAATATGTATTTTTAGACAGAGAGTGAGTCAGTCCTTGATGATTCACAGGCTTGGCTGGGCTTGCAGGGCAGCCCCAGGCCACCAAGGGCAGGGCAGAAGATCAGCCACACCAGGGGACAGGCAGGCTGAGAAGGAGGTGAGGGCCACGCTGGGTGGGGGCCCCTCCTGATCCTCCATTGTTCCATCAAGGCTTGGATACTTACTGACCTGCCTGGAAGATGTGTTTTTGAATCAGTGCTGGAAAAGAGCTCCCATTAGCAGAACTAGAAAATGATGTTAGTAGCAGCTTCCTCCCACTTTATAACCATCTCTGCTGGGCTGGACACCGGGCTAAGGTGCTGGAGAGGTGGCGGAGAACAGCTCTGACCAAGCCCTAACCTCCTGTACCTTCTGAAACAGGTGTCAGCGTGCTTTCCCCAGAAAGAGCTAAATAGTAAATATTTCAAGCTCTTGGAGCCATGTGGTCTCTATACTAATGACTCAACTCTGCTGTTGAAACAGAAAAGCAGTCCCAGGCATCATGTAAATGAATGGGCATGACTGTGTTCCAATGAAACTTTACTTATAAAAACAGGAAGCGGGCCACATTTGTCCTGGGGGCTATAGCTTGCTGACCCCTGTTTTCAAAAATGCCATCACTCCCCACATGCACACGCCCTCGCCTGACTCCTCTCATTTGCCCTCTGCCATGTGGCTAACAGACACTCTCCCCAACCATGACCTTCCTGAAACCATCTCCTGCCAGGGGGCCTGCTAATTCTGCAGGTAAAAACTGCTCCAAGGCTCTATTTGCAATGAAGGAGTGTTCTTGTTTAGCCTCACGAGCCCCCTGCACACGGGGATGTACAGACCGTATTGGTCTGAGGCAGCAGCCCCCACATATCACTCTGTCCAGCCTCGTGCTTAGGACATAGTAGGTGATGGGCAAGCATTTGCAGAATGGATGGCCCCAAGGCCATGCCCAGCCCTATTTTCGACACTCTAGTTAGAAACTGGCAAAATAATAGGGGGGTTGTGATAGACTCATGCCCCCTCTGGTCATCTTCTCTCTCCCCCCGGGGTCTCGGTACCCCCAGTGTCTCTTTCCCATCCTGTGTTCATGCCATCAGAGTCCAGCAGGAGTGCTGAGAGCCAGCGGGAAGCGTCCTGACCCAGAATCCCAGCGCTGCATGTTGTGGGCACATGGCACTGGGCCTCGGCTTCCTCATCTGTGAAATGGATGGGGCGAAGGCCTGCACTCTCCCTGAGCTCGCTCAGAGGTGCACGTGAATCACCATGTCGTTTGGCCTCTAAGATACAAGGTGAACTGTCCCAGGTGTCCCTCTCAGCCCTTCAGAGAGGTGAAGTTAGCCCTGTTTGTATAGACCAGGGACTTGGGGCATTGAGGGGCTGGCCTGAGGTCACAGCCAACCAGTGGAGCGCAGGGTTTGGACCTGGTCTCTTTGGGCCCTCTTAACCCTTGGCCACCCTCAGCCACCCTCTGTGAGTCAGCGATATGTGACTGGCCGCCCATGTGGCTCCCTCTGCTGACACCTGCTCCTCCACCAACCAGCAGCTGCCCCCCAACCCTCATTGCCACCTGTTCAATGGCCAGGCCGGGGAACAAAGATCTATGCCACCTTGTAGGTGTTTCCAGATAGAGACAGCAGCGTGGTTGAGCAGTCAAGCAGAACCCCACCCCCTAAAGTTCCAGATGCCTGGGCTCTGGGAGATGGGCTGCAGATTTGGCGTCGGCAGAGCTGGGTTTGAATCCCATGTCTGAGGACAGCTAGCCCTGTGACCTTGGAAAGGGAATTAATTCTTCCAAGCCTGTTTTCTCATTTGCATAATAGGAACAGTCAATCATACACGGTTCTTGTTATTCACGGTATTTATATTCTATCCACTTGCTGCAAATGCTGGATTAGCAAATCCTGAGCCATTGCTCTTAGGGGTTACACAGGGTTAGGTTCCTCTGAGCCTCTGGTTACATTTTTGTGGACTGATCAATACATAGTCTGGTTTCATGTGTGTTTCTGTTAAAAGACACCTTATTCACCTTAGTTAATATACATTGTTGATTGATGAACATTGTGCCAATGACACTGTCACTTGCATCTGAATGAAACTTACCTAACGAGTATTTTCTCTTTGAGGCTGATCCCCACCCACTTGTACCCAGGGACACTAGGCAGCATGTCAGCCTTGCATTTAGGGATCATTTAAAACACTGAATCACCAACACAGAGCACACACACAAAAATGCAAAAGCCGTGGTCCTGAATAGACCTCAAAAAGGACATTCGTTTACAGCATAAGAGCCGAAACAAGAAGGCAGCATGTGGCTTTGTGCAACCTCAGATGGCAGTATGCACATGGGGTTAGCTCAGATTTCTTGCTATTCTGCACATGTCCGTGTAGGACCGCAAAAGCACCATGAGTATTGATTCTGGGCTTACAAATAAATTCTAACGAGTAGGCAATTTCACAAATACAGAATCTCCTACTTGACGAGGACTGGTTGTGTGTGTGTCCGTAGATGTCCAGAAATCTGGAGATAGATTCCTCATATAAATATGCATGCATGTGTGAGTATATGTTTATGCCCCGTCCCTCTTAGAAAGAGGGCTTTGTGGCCCTGTTGCACTAAGTCACTGGTCAGAAGCAGCCCGTGGAAAGCTGCCCTGCTCTTTCTGCATCTCTAAACTTGTAACATTATTGAGAACTTGCTCTCTGCCCATCTAAACTAAGACCTTCCCAGGCCTTATTTCCTTTAATCCTCAAATGGTCCTAGTGGAGTTTGGTACTATGATTTATCACCATGATAATCCTATCACAAATGGGTGCACAGAGGTTAAACAAATTCCCTGTGGTCACACATCACCAGCCAGCAGGTGCAAACCTGGTTAGCTGGATACCATGCTCGTAGTGCCCCTTGCACAAGGCCTGGCCTGACATGGTAGGAATCATAACCACCATGTTCTGACCAGGAGTTGACTGAAGGTGCCAAGGGCACCATACTATGGAAGATGAATATGCTATCATCCTCAAGAAAAAAACTTCTGTATCCTAAGCTTGAGGGCAACATTAAGCAGCAAAATCACCACCAAAACCATGCAAAAATGTGAAAAGCATGGCACTAAATAGACCACAGAAAGGACTTTTGCTTATGCTGTGAAAGCCATAGCAAGAAGGCAGAGCACTGCCTTGTTTGACCTCAGCTGGGAACACGTGTGTCAGATGACTCAAATGTTGTACAACTCTGTGCATGTTCAAGAATGACTGAAAGTACTGTACTCATTTGGGGATTACAGATACATTTTAGCACGTAAGTATATTTGCAAATACCGAATCTGTGCGTAATGAGGCTCAGTATGGACACAGGGATTTTTATTTCTTGAATATATTACAGTTCATTATAGTCACTATTCTTTCTGATGTTTAAAAGCCCCATTTTGATTCTTTTTGTCTTTGATGACCTTCTCACTTTTTGATACAAGATAGCCTAAGCTCATCTGGAGTCAGCCATTTCTCCAAAGAGCCTCAGTCCTCAGTTAAGAAGAAATGGTAGTTAGAAACCAAGACCTGAGTGGTAGGTGTGCTTGTTGTTGCTGGTGTATCTGTTTTCTTTCAGCTTTTACAGTGTGTCTCTTTAAGCAGTTAATGGACTATTGGCAGTTGTTTCTAGGTGAAGTAGAAATCTCACTTTGTTCAGTTTCCAAACTGGCCGATTGCATGATCAGTCCTTTGCTGGCTGCTTGGAGAGGCCACCCTACTGCACACTAAATGCTTTGGAGGACCCGAGTCTCTCTCTGGACTCTGTTCTAGTCCATGGATCTGTTGATTCACGTTGTTAAGAGTTACTGCCCACTCTCTGTCATATGGTCTCTAAATTCCTCCCTGGACTACGGAATCAGGATGCTGAACCCACATTGTGAGTGTCTAGTTTAAGTTAAATTGTGTGCCCAAGCCATTCAGATGATGTATTCAGGTCACACCTCTGTCCAGACATGATCTTCTAGGCTAAAGAAAGAAAGATGATGAAGGCAAGTTCCCCAAGGCTGTCAAGGGTGACTGCTATGGGGTTGGAGCTGAGTTGTGATAACTGGATAGAGTTTTCTGGGCAAAAAAGGGGAAAGGGCAGTTGGGAAAAGCATGGGTTGAAGCAAGGAGGCATCAGAGGATGGAGTTTGGGGCCAAGTCCCTAGAACTGAAACAGGGGTGAGGATGAGGGGGGTGTCCCCAGTGCCAGGTGCTGGGAAGCCACTGAAGGCTTGCTAGCAGCAGAGTGGCCTGGTGGGTCTGGTTTGGTAAGGTGGATTCAGGGCTGGCAAGCAGCTGCTAAGAGGGGCAGCAAAGGCCTATCTGACAGTTGCCCCCATTTTCCCAAAGTCCTTCTGGGCTCTTAGGTTCAGAGCCAAGGGCAACTCTGGTGAGTTCGGGGGTCTCTCCCTCCCCTCCAGCTCCTGGGATGGGTTAGGCAGCCCTCCACCCTGTGACCAGAGGGCCTCCCCCCACCCCACCCATCTTCCACCCTAAGGCCTCCCTGTACTTCCAGAGAGATCTAGGCCTGATTAAAATGGTGTGCCCACTGCGGCAAGTTTGCCTTCAAGCTCGTACCTCCTCCTCACTCCTCGGCAGAGGCCTTGACATATGTCCTGGGATGGGTTTATGGGCTCATCCCTGTGAGGTGAGGGGTGTGACTCCAGGCCTAAAGGCACTGGGGGAGGACACAGGAGGAACCATCCAACCTCCAGGTCCCCCTCTCTGAGCACCCCCCCCACAACTACCACTGCTACTCCTTCCAACCTACCCGGAGGTGCATTAGGGCAGGGACAGAACCTAAACCTGGGACTGGCCCAGGACCCATAGGGAGAGTGAGTGCAAAGAGAAGATTGGCCTCAGGCCATCCTGAGGTGGACGGGACAGGAGAGGTGTGGGCTCCCAGGCCCCAATCCCATGGCTGTTTCGAGAGACCTGAGAGCGTTGAGAGGGCTGCTGGGGCCCTGCCCAGATGCAGGGGCCCTTGTGACTCAACATGCTGGCTCAGCGGAGAAAATCCCCGTGCCTCCCACTCCAGCAGCCTGTGGCTAGCAGCCCTTTTCCCTCACCCAGCCTGGAAGCAGGGGGCTCCTCCCATCTGCGGGACCTGGGATCCCAAGGACCCAGCTGCATTCTGGGCTGCGTCCTGCCTGCTCTGTGACCTCGGCCTGGGAGCCCCTTCACCCCTCTGAGTCTCTCTCAGCCTCTGTAAAATGAGGGGATTATCTGGTGTGCCTGGGAGGTAGCCCAGGTCAGGGCATCTACACCTTTCCCTCCAGTCCCTTCATCTTAGCGGATACGAAGGACCCTGGGCTGCTTGAAGGGTTGGAGTGGAGATGGGGCACCTGGCTTCAACCAAGGGACATGTACTGTTCCTGTCTCCCCAGCACTTCCCCCGGCCCAGGGGAAGCACACCCCACTTTCCTTTGGGCCAGCGGGCTCGAGTGCCCCTGGGCACGTTGCTTCCCCGCCCAGCCTCAGCCTGCTCATCTCTAGGGACAGAGTTAAGGCCTTGAAGGTCCTTCTGAGTCTAAAGTTTATTCAGCTATAATTCACATACCATACAGTTTAGCCACTTAAAGTAAAATTCTCTGGTTCTTAGTGAGTTCACAGATACGTGCAACCATCACTCTAATCACTATTAGAAGGTTTTCAGCACCTCAGAGAAACAAACCACATGGTACTGGTTAGTTCCCTCCTCCTACCCTCCCCCCACCCTCCCTGCACAGCCCGAGACCACCACTCACCTGCTCCCTGCCTCCTAGATCTCCCTATTCAGACTTCCATATGAATAGAACCATGGAATGTGTGACCTTCTCTGTCTGGTTTCTTGGATTCAGTGTAAGGTTTTCAGGATCCGTCCACGCTGTGGCATTTCTCAGGACTCGACGCTTTTTTTTTTTTTTTTTTTTTTTTGTGGCCAAATAATATTCGGGTATACCTATACTTTTTGGTTCCTATGAATAAAGCTGCAGGGAACATTCCCGTCCGAATTTTTGCATAGATGTAAGTTTTCTCGGGTGTACGCCAGGACTGGGATTGCAAGATGACAGGGCAACCCTGGGTTTAACTGTCGAGGAACCACCAGATTGCGTTTGGCGCTGGCTGTGCCATTTCACACGAGGTGCCGGGTCTCTGTGGGGAGAGAAAAGCAAAAAGAGAGAAGCAGCCCCTCCACCCTGTCCAGCTCCCCAGCCTCAGGGATCGGTCAGGCCTGTTTGTGCCTCGTTACATTTCCAGTCCCACCCCTGGGCCCTGCCGTGCACCAGCTCCCATGTCAGGAGTAGATTGATGTGAAGAGAGGATTCTAGAAAGTTCCATGTCCATCCCGTTCATCCTTGCAATAGTCCACCAGGTGGGCACTCTTATTGTATCATGGCCATTTTTTGGATAAAATAAGTTGGGCTCAGAGAGGTGACAGAATTTGCTGGATATCAACCACGTCGTGCCACAGCTGGGATTTGAACTCAGGAGGTCTGACTCGTGGGTCTGGGCTCATTCCCACTAGTCTGCCCTGCTCTTGCCTTATATCCCTGAGTGAGTCAGGGCTGAGGTGCCATGCTGCCCTCTGGCACATAGTGGGTAAAGGGTTCTCATCTGCTCCGAGAGCCTGGGGGTGGAGGTTCAATGTGGAGGACTGTAGCCACGGGGGAGGAAGGGCTGAGGAGGGGGCCTTCTGCCAGTGGCCCCATTCCCTGCCTTGCACCCCTCCCTTTCGAGGGCACCCATGTCAATGTGTGTTGCCCAAAGCATCTGGCTGAATGACTGTGGCTGCATCCCAGACCGCATCAAAAGATGCTGGTTACCCAAACAGCAGTGTTCCTTCCCTCCCTCCCTCCCACTCTCGGCTGCCCTGCTGGCCTCCTCCCTGAGGGTCTGTCATCCACTAGAGGGCCTGGGAAGAGGGGAGGCGGCCAGGCACCGCCTCACTGTGGCCGCCCCAACAGGGAGGTCCCCTCATCATCCTGCTTTACAAGCTGCACCTGGGTTCATGGGTTCATGCACCCGGAGAGGGTCTGCCTGGGGGGTGGGGGGCCTTCATTTTTAACAAGCTTGATTGAGGTCTACTTCACACCCCCTAAAATCCACGCATGTTTGTAAACTCAGAGTTATGCAACCATCCCCACGGTCTAGTTTTATGACATTCTCCCTGCCACCTCCCCTAAAACCCGCTGCCCGTCTGCGGTCATTCCCATGCCTCAGCATCTTTTCATGTGCGCATTGAACTTTTTTACACCTGTTTTGGAGAACTGTCTCTTCCAATATTTTGCTCCTTTTTCCACTGGGTTATTTGTCATCTTATTACTGAGTTGTAAGAGTGCTTTATATATTCTGCATCCAAGTCGAAGGAAAGCCTCCGGTGCCTCTCTGTCCAGCCCAGGCCCCCGGCTGGTGAGACCACAGCAGGTCTCTGCCCAGACCACTGAGTCACCTCTTTCTGGAGCCCGGGCTCTGTGCTGGTGTGGCTGGAGAGGGCCTGGAGGGAACCTCAGGGCTCTCAGGTGTCTCTGGGCCCCAGCTGGCTCGGGATTATAGTCAGAGTGAAGGGGCCTGGGTCTGTACTTCTGACACCTGACTGGGAGGGTGGAGATACTCTGGCCTTTGATCCCTGGCCCTTCTGCCTTCCATTGTGGGGAGGGGGGGAGGTCTCCAGAACCCTGGTGTTGTCTTCCTCAAGAGCCTCCAAGCCTGACTTATTAGACCCCTGATTTAGACCCCAGCTCTCACTAGAGGGCCTCAACGTGGCCTTTGGGGTCCATGCCCATCTACGGAACCCCAGGCTGGGAGCCATCAGCTTCCAGAACATCTGTTCCTCTATTCTCCTGCCCCACTGCCCCCCCCCCAAGCATTAGAACTGCTGCTTCAAAGATAGCAGTGTGAGCCCAGAGGCAACCAGGCTGTTTTGTTCATCCAGTGCGGACTCAGGGACAGGGGGCTCTGTCTGTCCCCCAAGGGCTGATAAGGATTTCTCACCCAGCCCAGCCAGGGGGAGGGGGAATGCACACCCCGTCCTGGCCAGACTGGATTCCCAATGGGCTTGCATCACCCCACTATGGGATTTGCCATCTTGACTCTTCCATTCCTAAAAGGAGCAGAATCTGGTGGGAAGGGGACCAGGACAGGGAGTGTGCACCCTATCCCTGGTGTCCTCCAGGAGTCATGGACAACCTCAGGCTGCTGGCCCGCCTCCCTGTTCCCATCCCAGACTCAGCGGGTATCATGGCACCATCCTACTCTGTGTTTCCAGACCCATAAAGTCTTAGGTTAAATCCATATTAATCGCTAGTAGTCACCACCCTCTTGACCCCATACTCCTCTCTGCAAGGTAAGGGGCTTGAAGACATTTACAAAGGGTAGTGCTGTGCCGAAGGCTGTCCCCACTAGGAGCCGAGTTGCCTGAGTTTGAGTCCAGCTTCGGACAGTGACTTCGGACAACTTTGGACCAAGTGACTCTAACTTCTGTTCCTTACATGGCCTTGCTTTCTTGTGAAGGCACAAAGAGGTCATGTACTTAAGGCATGCTTGGCGTAATGCCGGGTCCACGAATGCTCAGCGAGTAAGTGAGTCCCCCACCAGACTCAGCAAAGCCCTGCTTCTGAGCCTTCCTCCTGGCTTCCTTTGTGTACTGTCTGCCGCCTTCCCCTACCCCCATAGATATGAGGTGGTGGCCACAGCAAGAGGCTTGCTTCTTGCTCCATGTCCTGGGCTGGGGGAGAATTGCCTGCCACAATTGACTGGAAGAGTCCTAAGTAGGATTGCCACAGAAAATCTAAGACACCCAGTTATTCAGATGAGCAAGGAGTAAATTTTTTAGTATAAGTATATCCAAAACATGCCATGGGATATACTTATGCTAAAAATGTTGTTCTGAAATTCAAATTTAACTGGGCATCCTGTCTTTTCATTTGTTTACTGTAGTCCTTATTGCACACGCCCCCCCCCCCTGCCCGAGCCTTATGTCAGCCCCAGGCTGACTGATTTAGGTCTGGGCCACTGTGTGCAGGACTGGGAGTGGTTTAAGCCAGTCAGATTTCCCCCTGGGGTTGGGCTCCACCTCTTCCAACCACCAGGCTGAAGGGGCTGCCTGGGAAATCCCCCCAGTTCCCCCACAACGGAGAAGGTGCCGATTACTGTGTGTCCTTCCCTCACCCCACCCAGAGAGACGCTGGCTAGAATCGAAAAATCCACTCATGCAGGCAGTGTTTGAATCCCCATCCCTCCCTGTTCTCTCTAGTTAAATAGGAGTCTTGTCCCTTTCACAGGTGTGGGACAGAAGCAGGGACCGCAGGAAGGGAGGTGGCCAGCTAGGTGGGTACAGGGGTGTCCCATCCGACAGTGAGCAACCCCTGAACCACTCAGTACTGAGCAGCACCCATTGGCATCTTTGGATCTGTTCATGTCTGAGATTTTTCCAGGGCGGGAATGGTGCTGTCCGTGGCCCTCAGCTGTGCTGTGCGAACACCCCCCACTGTGGTCTAGGAATGGGGAGGACACTGCTAGTCATCATTGTGCCTTATTGGGGGCCCAAGACTGGCTGGCAGCCATGCCGGGAGCTTTAGGGAGGTGAAATCCCCTCTGGGAGTGTTATTCCTGCTTGCCGTGGTGGCCCAGACGAGGGGAAGGACGGGCGAGGGTCACAGGCAGACTTAGCCACAGGCTGAGGCTCAAACCCAGGGCCCCTGGCTTCTAATCCAGGCGAAATTCTTTCTACTCAACACCTCAACACCAGCTGGACTGGGGTTTCAAGGTCTCTTCCCGGGGAACACATGGGGGTGCTCAGGATTGTAACCCTACATTTCATGCCTGCTTCATGGAAGGTCACAGGAATGGGCCAGAACGCCCCACCTTTTTTTTGGAAAAAAGTTATAGTTTTTATAGTTTTTTCTTTACAGTTATTTATTTTTTCTGGGAAGCTGTGAGGGCAGGTAGAAGTAGCCGCCTGGACTAGGAGTTCACCAGGGAGTGCTAGAACATTTCCATCTCAAATGAATAACAAATGCGTGTGTGTGTGTATATACACACACGTATGTATGTATATATTTAAGGGGCCCTATCCTGAAAGGTATTAGGTAAGTGATGGTGGGGATGATATGCAGGGATACAGTAGACCTGAAGGTGCTGGGGAGCCAGGGATGAATTTTGGCAAATGTGGTCTTGCTGGAAGCAGCTGGAAGCAAAAACCCATAGTCTCCTCTACCTTGGGCTTCCCACGGAGGCTGCAGTCAAACCCTGCTGACGGGGTTGGAAAGAGTGACTCCCAGCTGGCCTGCCTTGGAGGTCAGGGTGACCGTGCACTGGGCCCCGTGCCCGCCACTCAGCCACACCCACCCAGCTTGGCCGGCGGCTCCCGTGGCCCTCATGTGGGGCTGGGGCCTGGGGACCCTCATCCCTGGGCCCCCCAGAGCAGATTCCCTCTGCCGACCTCTGGGGAAGCCCACAGGGTCTGCATCAGCTCCCTTGGCATCTCCCCGATGCTTGCATGGGGCTCGGCCCAACCCCAGTGTGGGGTGTTCTCTTGTCTCCTTGGCAGGACTCCAGGGGTGAGGGCGTGGGAGCTGTCCCCCATTTTACAGATGACCCCTAACCAACTGGTGTGTCTAAAGTAAGTGTAGAGTTTGGACTGCCGGGGTCTGGGGCCCAGCTCTGCCACCTCCTCACCAAGTCTCTCTGAGGCCTTGTGGGGATTAAACCACAAAATGGAGGGTGCCCGGGTGGCTCAGCCAGTTTGGGGTCTGCCTTCAGCTCAGGTCATGATCCCAGGGTCGGGGGATCCCACCTCGGGCTCCCTGCTCAGGGGGGCGTCTGCTTCTCCCTCTGCCCCTCCCCCCAGCTTGTGTTGATGCTCTCTCTCTCACAAAAATAAATAAATAAAATATTAAAAAGAAATAAACTGCAAAATGGGAAGGGACTTCGAGCAGGGCTTGGCATCCAGTAAGTGCCATATAAGTGTGTATTTTGGGGTTTGCTGCTGTTTGGCCTCTGGACCCTCAATCGTGGGTCTTCCTTCATGCTTCATTCACACACATTTTGGGAGTCTCTCCAGACATCAGGCATTTGCCTTTGGGTGTGTGCAGAGAGCCAGGTGCTACCCTTAGGGGACAGGAGGGGACAGGATGGTGTTTCTGTGCACCCCCCGCTCCACCTTGGCTCTGGCCTGTGCTGAGCCCAGGTGATGGACTGTGGCATCTAGCAGACGGAGAAACTGGACGGAGACCCTTTGGATCAAGGGCTGTCTTAAAGGACGGTCAGCCCTGGCCTGGGGGAGGGGTCAGCCCTCTTTGTGCTTCACTCTGAGGGTTGAGATACCTCCTCTAGGGAATGGGTCCCCAGGTGAAGGCCAGGAGGAAGGAGGGGGCTCTCTGGTGCCCCACCTGCGGGTTTGGTGTTAGCCGAGAGGTGGCTCTTTGGGATGCATGGGGGATGCATATGGGGCCCCCATATGGCATACCATGTGCTGTCCTTCCATCGTGGGAGTATCTTCTTAATAACAGACATAACCTTGTCAGGAACTTGGCCAAGGGGTGCAGAGGTATGGACTGCTGAACGGGATCCACTTTCAGAGATGCTGACACTGGGTTCATGGGGGCTAATCTATCTGGGGAGGGCGCTGGAGAGGGGTCAGGGAAAGTTTCAGGAGGGAAATGTCCACAAAGGCAGAGAAGGTGTTCTAGGGAGAGACTACAGCCTGTGCCAAGGTCCTGGGGTGTGAAAGAGCCACAATGTCAGTCCAACTGTATGGCTCAAAGCCACTCACACTGTTGGTGCTTTACGGATGGTTTAAGTGGGAAGTAAACTGAGAGACAGGCGAGCTGCCCTTCTGGGGCGCTGGGCGCCATGTATCTCCCTGATCCCGGCTTAAGTCATTCACAAAATCGCTGGTTTCTGCAGAAAATGTCTCCATGCCTTTCTTTCTCTCTGAGGAACGTTGTTGTCTGAGGTCTAAAGAAGACAAGACTAAGTCTCTTAGCGCTTCCTGAGTTTGGAGCTCAACCAGAGGGGCAGCTCCTCCCCCTAGGCCTGGGAGCAAAGGTTACGTCCCCTAGAGGCTGGATCTGTGCCAGGCCCTGCTGTTTCGCCCCCTGTGCCTGTGGATGAAAACACTGCAGCAAGTCCTCCTTGGGGCCCGCGGGCAGGGCCACTGGGAGCTGCTCCCTGGCCTGTGCTGGGGCCTGAAGCTAAGGTTTCTTGGCTTCCAGCTGATCCCTCCTGCCCCTGCTGCTTCTTCCCCACGACAGCCCAGGGGACCAACAGCTGGTCTTGAACCTTTTCTCATATGTGGCTTTGATGTGAGCCCCTTGGGCCTCCCTGAGCCTCGGGTTCCTCATCTGAAAGATAAGGGAGGCGCCACCTGCCACCCAAGTGTGTTACCAGAGTCGGGTTTGCCTGGAGCCCGCAGAGCTGGATGTGGGGCCCAGGCAGCTGGCGGGGGAGTCCCTGCTTCATGCTCTGTATGCAGACTCTGCAGAGGGTGGAAAGTGGGGTCACAGCATAGAGCCAGGCCTGGCGCCGGGCACAGGGCGCCCGGAAACGGACAGCAGGGGCATGGCCTTGCGGGGTGCAAGGGTGCCGAGGGCACATCCTTCAGACGTGGTACTTTCTTGCCTCTGAAGTGTATTTTTTTTTCCCCTCAGATGTGAGTAATTTCCAAAATCTGGACACCTTCCAAATAGCATGCCTGTTTAAGAAGCATTGACATAACGTGTTTATTGGCGCCCGCTGATGGCAGGTCGCTTGTGGGGCCCTGGGGATGCAGCAGGAAGGAGAGCAAAGATACCAGAGAAAGGAACACATTAACAAGATAATGTCAGGGAGCCAGGAGTTCCAGAAGTAAAAAAGTCATGCAGAGGGATGGAGTCACCAGGAAGGGATCTTGGGGAGACCTGCGCTGGAGAGTTTGGGAGGAAAGGTGACTCTGGAACTGAGGCCCAAGGGGGAGAGCTGAGGCAGGGTTCCAAGGGGTTCATCTTACTGAAGAGCAGAGGGAATGGGAGCAGCAGGGGAGTTGGAAAGGGGAGGGGAAAAATGTCTGAGAAGGAGCTGGTCTTGGGACAAAGTGACAGCTGGTTTCCTTAGCTGAGGGAACTGCCTGGGCCTAGACCCTGAGATATGAAATAGTCTGTGATATTGGCCTGATCGGGGGGCTTGAAGGCAGTGAAGGTGTCACTTTATAAGGGAGTATGGTTGGGGTCTGCTAGGAGATGTGTGTCCCCCACCCATGTACGGCCCCAGCTCAAGCCGTGGCAAGATCTGCTGGGAAAGCCTTCCAGGCAGAGGGAATGGCATGTGCAAAGGTCCTGAGGCAGGAGGAAGTTTGACGCATTCAAGAGCTGAAAGGTTAGCGAGGCTGTTGTGGAATGAAAGGAGGGAGCAGGTGAAATTCAGAGAGGTTGCCGGGGGCCACCTCATGTTTGACCTGCGTGCCTCAGGGATGAGTTGGGATTTGAACCACTTGGCGTATATTTTTTGTCTCGCTAGCTGCTTTTATCAGATGAGCAGTGGCTTAGAATGGAGGAAAGCAGTTAACTGACGCCTGTGTGCTGCATGACTTGAAAAGAGGCTCTCTGGGGGGCCAGGGAACTGAGTCCCCCTCACCTTGGGGAGTTCCGGGGTGCTTTTCTGCGAGGTGAGGCTCCAAGGCTGAGGAGTGGCGGGGTGGGGTGGGAGGAGCTGGGAACTCCTGGCTGTGTCCAGGAACTGCTGCTACTCTAGGATTCCCTGAGGGCAGGAGGAGGGGAGGGGCATGGGGAGGTGGCCAGAGGAGGTCCACCAGGGTTACACTTTGTCTGAGGCCAGGGGCAGAGTGAGTTATAGACAAGCTTCGCGTGCTCATACAGCACCTAGATTTCTCTATTTTTGGAATTGCAATGTTTAGAAATCAGGATTAAAAAATAGGGGCGCCTGGGTGGCACAGCGGTTAAGCTTCTGCCTTCGGCTCAGGGCGTGATCCCGGTGTTACGGGATCGAGCCCCACATCAGGCTCCTCTGCTATGAGCCTGCCTCTTCCTCTCCCACTCCCCCTGCTTGTGTTCCCTCTCTCGCTGGCTGTCTCTATCTCTGTCGAATAAATAAATAAAATCTTTAAAAAAAAATAATCTAGGTTTCTGACTTGCTGGAACAATAGAAAACTCTGGCAGCCAGGGACCCTCATTCCCACATACCAAGCATCAGTTGGAGCTGAGTGAGGGCTAACCAGCATGTAGGAGGGCCCTGTGAGCCCCCTTGTTCTGGGCCCGCACCACCACCAGTCTCACACCTGCCTGCCTGCACTCCTGGGTCCCTGGCCGGGTCCCTGAGGGCATGTGAATCTATGGTTCCAGCTGGGGGCAATGAGAGGCCACATTGGGTTGGGGGGGGCATTGAGGCTGGGGTAGGGTTAGGAGGGGACAAGACATGCCAGGAGCCCAGGGTGTCATGGTCACACCCGTGGGTGCTGGCAAGCCTTGGCTGCAGGAGGTGGGTGTGGGATAGAAGGATGGCACATGTCAGCCTCTGGCCCAGACCAGTCTTTCTGGATTTCTCATGATGACGGTCCGTGAGTTTGTCTCCTTCTACCAGTTGTCTCCATCCCCGTCCCATCACGCCCTTCCAGCTGACCTTTCATCCCGCAAGGAACCTTTCCACGTCTGGATCAGACTCTCCATAAACTGCCCATAAAGCTGGCCAGGAGGTTGTCATCAGCAGTAATTGAAGGCTTTCTACCCGACCCGGGGCTCCCTTGGCGCGGGGCCTTCGTTCAGGATGTGGGGGTGGCAGGAAGGTCTCTGCACCATCCCCATGGCCTCTCCTTGCATTTGCCTCACGCCTGCATGCACCCTGCTTCCTTAGTCATGAACCACTGACTGAGGTTCTCAGTGACTCAGCACCCCATGCTGACAGTGCCCTTGAGACCAGAGGGCCTCAGGGCTTTTCAGAAGGAGACTGTAGAGCCCAAGATGGAATTTCCAGGACGGGCATCGGCCCCTGCACCACTGCGGAGGGGATACAGGAGGGAGTGGGGCAGTGTGGCTTCCCCAGTGTATATGGGTCTCACCCTGAGTGCAGACAGTCTGGTCCCCACCGGCCTCAGGCCTGGAGACGTCCCTTCCAGATGCTTCTAGCTGTCCATCTCTTCCTTGCACACCACCCTCTTATTCTTGTGTGGTGTGGCCTTCTTCTCTTCTTTGTGAGGAAGAAATGCTTCAAGAGGAAGGAGAGTCCTGGATGGCCGTGGAGCATTGTGGGTGCTGGCCCAATCTCAAAGTACCTGGGTGATCTTGGCTATCCCCATTGTTCAGAGGGCGAAGTAAAGGCTTGAGAGCACATGATGAGTGACGGACATTGTTTCTGAGCTTGGCAGCCAGGAGTCCCACCCTTCCCTTTGAAGCCCCTGCTGCCACCCGCCCTCTGGCTCCTCTGTGACATGTGACGTGGAGAAGGCCTGTCACTGTGCTGGGCCAGGCTGGGGACCCTCTTTCTGTCCCCCCCACCCCAGCTTGACAAATTGGACCCTTTCTGGTAGGAGCTGTGGTCTTTGGCGTGGTCTGGGAACTGGGGGTTGGGGCCTGGCCTCACCTTTCCAGCTATGGCTCAGCGTGGGCAGGTTCTCAAGTGGGAACAGAGAGATGTTTTCTCTTTTCCTCCCAACACATGCTTCAGCAATGAACAAGCTTTAAAACTTAAAATCATCGTCATAACATTGACTGAGGGCCTTGAACCTGATGCTTTACCTGCACCTTTGAATTACAGCTCTTCAGTCGAATGCCTCTGTGACCTTGGGCAAGTTTCTCAAGGTTTCTGTGCTTTGGTTTCTCATTGGGCAGCTGGGGGCGTTGACGGTGCCCCACACTGAAGGATGTGGTATGCATAGAGTCCTCAGGGCTGTGCCTGGCACTGAGCGTGTTCAGTGCATGGCTGGGGCCACCTCGCTCGACCTTCATCATGACACTGTGACATTCATGCCAATCATGGGACCCGTGAAGTTCAGAGCAAGAAGTGACTTCCTCCAAGGTCAAGGCATCATTTAAAAATCTCCTGAAGTCATAATGCCATTGAGGAGATGAGGTGGGGTGGACAGTCACAGCTGTCCCCATCCCCCAGGCACACTGAGGGACCACGTCCCCTTTCCCTGCAGTGACATTCCCCTCCCCACCCCTCCCCAAGCCTCCCCTTGCCTAGGAGCCAGGTCCTCGCCTGTCCCCAGACTCTGGGATCACCTGGGGAAACTGTGCTCTGGATCCAACCTCTTCTTGGGAGTCTCCCCTTCCCCACACCCTCCCCCATTAGGAGCCATCTCTACCCCCATCCCAGTTTCCAGAAAGTTCTCTCTCTCTCCAAGAGTTCCAAACAGCCCTGGACCCCTTCCGGCCCTGCCCTGCAGATGGCCTGACAAACGTGTGACCTGGCGTGGCCGGATTCCTCAACGGTGCTTAAGCGTTATTTATTTCCTTTGGTGCGCGTGTATACACACACAGAGCCGTCTGGAAGAATTCCTGGGCTGCGGCCGGACGGTGAGTCAGTGCCCCCGGCTCGCGCCTGCGCGCGGCTGTCTGGGCGGACATGGATCCACCCATGCGTATCAGCATTTTTAATTTAACATCTCTACTATGGAAAATTTCAAAAATGCACAGAGGTCGGGAAGACCAGACAGTGCCCTCCCTGGCAAGGTTTAGCAGCTCTGTCACCTCCTTGTGGGCTTCCTCTGCTGCTCTTTCCCCCATTTGGCTAGAGTGTTTGAAAGCAAATTGCAGACATTGTACCATGCATGTCATTTTTTTAAAAAAAATTAATTTTGAAATAATTACAGAGTCGCAGGGAATTGCAAAGATAATATAGCATGGTCCTGTGTACCGCCCTTCACCCGGTTTCCCCCAATGGTTACACCTCCCGTGAATGTGCTACAATATCAGAACCCTGATTCGCCGTTGTTAAGGGGTGTGTGTGTGTGTGTGTGTGTGTAGTTGGATGGCATTTTGTCACGTGTGTAGATTCACTGAGCACCACCACCGTGGTGAAGAACAGAACTGCTCTCTCACTGTAAAGATCTTACGTGGTCACACCTGCCGCCCTGTCCCCCTATCCTGAGCCCCTGGCAGCTGAGCGTGGACTCATCTCTGTAATCTCGTCATGGGCAAATGTTATATAAATGGAATCCTCTAGCATGTTCCCCTGGAGACTGGCTTTTTTGCACGCAGCATCATGCCCTTGGGAGCCAACTGAGTTGCTTGTTTATCAGCAGTTCCTTGCTCTTTACGGCTGGGTGGTCATCCCCCAGAGGGATGTACCCCAGTCTGCTTCACTGGTCATCTACTGGGGGGCATCCGGGCTGCCTCTAGTTCTTGGCTGTCATGAATGAAGCTGGTATGGACTTTTGTGTGGGTGCAAGTTTTCATTTCTCTGGGGTCAATGCCCACTCAGGAATGGGACTGCATAAATACCTACATTTATGCTCCGTGCTTAAGAAATGGACAAGATCTTTTCTGGAGTGGCTATATGGGCTTGTGATTCGAAAGGGAAGCATCTATTAGCAGGAGCTTAGAGGGGCCGGCCCAGAAATTCTGCACAACCTGCCCTCGCCTCACGTCTGTCGAACTCCTACTATGCCCCAGGCTCTGTGCGAGGTTCCTTTCCCACAGGGGAGGTTCAGTTCCCGTTTTCCAGAAGAGAGCTGAAGCTCAGAGACAATTTGTCTGCGGCCACAGCTAGCAAGCGGGAGCATCAGGATTCAGATCCAGCCCCATCTGGCTCCCAAGCCTGTGGGGTTGATACCCTCCCTCCCTTTTGTCAGGTGGCAGAAATTGGTGCTGAATGTTTGGGGGGAGCAGCGAACAGACCAGAGGAATCGGGGAGGAAGGACTGGGGTGGGCAGCACAGCTCCTGGTGAGAGGAGAGGAGACAGGGCCTGCCCAAGGTCTGGCTTCTCTCTCCTTGCCAGGCTGAGTTGGGTGGTACACCCTTCTCTCCATCACCGATGGACGGAGCTGGTGCTTTGTTGTTAGCTGGGTCACCTCGGCCCCAGTGGGTGACCTTGCCTTCCCTGACACCTCGATTCCTGCATGGGGGGAGGGGACTCCCCCGTCAGCCCCAACTGGACCCTGGAACCTCTGCTCCTCCCCGATCAGCCTGAGAAGCTGTGGATGATGCACAGAAAACCTGTTCTTGGCTCTCCCCCCTTCCCTACAGCAAGCTCTGAGCCTCTGCCCTCTTGGCTGTGCTTTGGTGTCATGAAGATGCCACTGGTGGTGAGAATGGCAATGCCTCCTCTTGCCTGGGTGCTATGGCTGGTGCTTGACAGTGTGAGTTCACGTGATGGATGTGGCCATCCTGCAGGCGGGCTTTATTACCACCACTCCAGAGATACGCATTCCCAGGCTCCCCCAGTTCACTAGTGGTCCTGCGGGGGAGCGCTGGAGGGACCCTAGAGATGTCGTCTCTGCCTGGCCTGAGGTCTCCCAGGCCTGCTCTTCTCTCCAGCCAGCCCCCTCTCACCTTACTTCCAGGCTGTGTGAGCCCAGGTAGGTGACTTGGGCACTCTGAGACATCTTGTCCCCTCCGTGCAGGGGCATGAGTCTCCCCCCACCTGGGCAGGCCTGGCCATCAACAGATTCCCAACCTGAAAACTACTTAGTGGTCAGAAGGCAGACAAGGGGCCTGGCAGGTGAGGCCCCTGCCCTGGCCTCAGCCTCAGTACCTGGTGTGACCCTGGGCAAGTCCCTTCAGCTCAGGGCCCCTGTGTCACGTAGCAAAGGTGGTCCTTAGAACAGGATTCGCTGAGTTGGCTCCTATGACAGCTCTCTGTGTACATGATACCCTGATACCCTGATACATATGAAGCTTTTCTGTTCCATCGAGCCACACGTTGGGAGCTCTGTGTTTTTCTTTCTGACCCTGCATCTCTTTTGTGGCTCTGCTTTTGTTTTTTAACAGAGTTGGGCGAGTATATTTCTGATCAGCTCTCAGGGCCTGTGTGGCTGTGGGAGTGGGGACCAGAATGCCCTCCTCTGTGTGCTTGGCTGGTTCAGCGGTGTTTTCTGAGCACTGCTGTGTGCCAGGCTTAGCGCTGGGGATGGGAAGAGGAGCCTCGTGTGTTCTTCACCCTCGAGGGACCCACAGGCCACGGGGGTGTCCGGAGTGACTGGACCATCACTCTACAGGTAGTCTGAGTGGCCCTGGAGGGGTGCCATGGTCAGTGGGGAGCTGGTCCTAGCCTGGTTAGAGAGGAGGGCCCCTGGGGGGGTCTTCCGTGAGACATAGAAGCCCAAGAGGAGTCAAAAAAGACCGAGTCTGAGTTGGGCAGACAAAGAAGTGGAGAAAGGTGTTACAGGCAGAAGCAGCAGCAACACCAAGGCCTGGGAGGCTGCGGGCACAGTTACACGCCCCTACCCCATGTCCATCTGTCTCTGAGGTGTGAGTTGCCCAAATCACTCCCCACAGTGGGCTGCCTGCTGGGTGCTGAGGCTTACCTAAGACTGGGCTGTTTCCATCACACCTGGTTTGTACCTTGGCCTGCAAATTCTCCTCCACTGTCCTTAAAGATTTACAATGTCATCCATGTATCCATCGGTCTGTTTGTCCATCTGTCCATCATTCATCAGCCAGCCAGCCATTCATCCATTTATTCATTCACCCACCCATCCATTCATCTGTCTGTTCATCCATCCGTCCATCCATCCATCCATCCATCCATCCATCCATCCATCCCTCCATCCCTCCCTACATCCCTCCCTACCTGTTACTTCATCCTTAATCCTTTTATCCATTCATCCATCTATGCATCCATCTGTCCATCATCCATCCATTCATGTCTTCACCCATGTATCTATCCCTCTGTCCATCCATCCAACCATCATTTATCCATTACCCATCCATTCATCCATCCATTCATCTGTCCTGTCCATTCACTCGACCAGCCAGCCATACATCAGTCCAGCCAGGCAGTCAGCCATCCAAAAGGTATTTATTGAGTGCTGATGATGTGCCAGGCCCTGCTGAGCACAGCCTTCCCTGGAGAGGCACAGGGCAGGTGATGAGCAGACGTGGGCTGAGGTTAGCTTTACTCCGCTGGGGCCCTGCCCAAGACGGGCACAGACTTGTCCCTGGAGTCCCTCCCTCTCCTGGGCTGCCTGATCTTGTTAGGAGGGAGGCGGCCCTTGCCTCTTTGCTTGGGAAACTGTCCCTGACAATCTGTTCTTGGGAGCGTCACCTCCCCAGACAGAGGGCGAGGAAGTCAACCCAGACCACAGATGGCTTTGTGCTCCCCAGGACACGGGCTTCCCATCCGCCTCTGCCAAGAACGCCACCCTTCACTGCCTTCTAGGGATGTGAACCCTGGTTACACTTGAACCCTGAACACACTGTAAATGATGTGTTCAGCTCTATCTCCCTGTCCCAGGCCTTTGGGTTTCCAGACAAAACTCCAAATGTTCATGCTGCCCATTGAGCATTTTATAGCCCATCCCACCTGGTCCCAGAGCCTGACAATGACCTTTTTAGTTACATAACTTAAAGCAAGTTCCCACTGGTGGTGCTTGGGAAAACCAAAGCCCTAACCTCACTGTGGACTGTGTAGTAAGGGAATGGGGTGCGTCTAACACAGAGCTCTCAGCAGAATGTGGAGAATCAAGGGCTGGGGGACACTCCTGCAATGCCAAGAGGTGGCCCTGGGTGGTGAGGAGGGGTGAGATGGGGGAGATGTTGAGAAGGGGCACTGGGGACCCAGGGACAGTGGTGGATGAAGGAGTGGGTGTCTTTTCTGGGAGCTAGGGAAGCCAAGCCTCCTCAAAGTCCCTCCCCCAAATACCATAAGAGGAGGTCACAAGATCACTAGGGTGACAAGGGTACATAATGTAGGGGGCAGGAAAGAGTTTAGATCTGAAGGATGAAGATGAGCTGGGTGCGTGTCAAGGGAGAGTGGGGGCATCTGTGGCAGATGGCACAGCATGTACTAAGGCCCTGTGGCAGCAGAAACAGGAATAAGAAGGGGCCAAAGATGGCCCACATGGCTGGACAGGGAGGCAAGGGGTAAGATGAAGTTGGAGGGTGCAGGAGCCAGGCCACAGGGACACTGGGGAGTCACCGGAGTGCTTTTGGTGGTGACATCATCCAATATATCTGCACTGGTCACCCAGCTGCATGTGACATTCTTAGATCATCAGTCCAGGAGCTGAAGCACCTGCTCAGGTGAGAGGTGGTGAACTCCTATGACTTTCATAACCAGAAACAATATTAAACGGCACACACCATACGTGTTAGTTTCCTCTGGCTGCCATGACAAATTGACAGAAACATCATGGCTTAAAAAATGGACATTGATTCTCGCAGAGCTCTGCTGGCTGTAAGTCTGAAATCAAGGTGTTGGCAGGCCTGTGCTCCCTTGGAAGACTCGAGGAAGAAACCTTCCTTGCCTCTTCCAGCTTCTAGGGGTTGCAACAATCCTTAGCATTCCTAGGTTTGTAGCTGCATCCCTCCACACTCTGCCTCTGTTAACGTGAGGCTTCTTCTCTCTGTGTCTCCTCTTAAAAGGATCCCAGTTACTGGATCATGGCCCACCCTCATCCAGGATGATCCCACCCTGACATGATTCTATCAGTAAAGACCCTATTTCCAAATAAGGTACCTGGAGTCAGGACTTCAACATTATCTTTCTGGGGGACATAATTCTAGCCACAACAGCACGGGATCCTCATTTTGTTTAGAAAACACACACATGGTCATGTTGTGTCTCTTCATCTGGACGCTCATTACGTGGGATATTGTGCTCCGAGAATTCAGAAAGCTATGCATTTCTGCACCATGTTCTCTTCTGCACATGTGTTATACTTCCATTAACTTATTATCATATATGCACGTGCTGAAAACAAACTGGCAGCTGCTCTACCATGACATTAATAGAGGCTTCCCCTGGGTGGTGGGTTTATGGATCAATTTCATTTCCTCCCCATATGTTCCAACTTTTCTTCCATAGGCATGCACTACTTTTGTCAAATAATAAACCAATGCATATCATAGAAGAGGAGCTGGGATGTTATGTCCCCTCACTCACCAAGCCTTCCCCGTCCCCAAAGCTATTGTAACAGGAGGTGGATGTCTGGATGGGAATTTGACCTGTCCTAAGAATGTGTTCCAAATAAATATTTTTAGCCCCATTACCCACCCCCTTCAAATGTCCTGCTAGTGATCTGTAGCCATGATGATCCAAACAGACTTTCTGTGGAGTGTGGGGCTTGGCAATTACCTCACCTGTGTCCTCTTTCGGAGGATGGAGAACGAGGGTAATAATAGAACTGACCTCATGGGTGGCTGGAGGCTTAACTGTATAATGCACGTGAAACCCTTTGCATGGGGCCCTGGCCCGGGGACGAGCTGCCACGAATGCCCTCCTGATTAGAAAGTGCCCAGGGTACGTGGCAGGCGCCTTGGTGTTCTTGTTTAACGGTTCAGCTCATCGGGTAAAGTTCAGTAAATGACACCTTGCCCCATTGCACAGCATCCCTGGCGGACGCACAGGGTGGCCGAGGCTTCCCTTGCCCGGCATGTTTTCCCATTAGGCTCCCCCTTTAACACATCTTGGTGCTGGCCCCCGGTGTCTTGCTCACCCGTCGTGGCTGTGTGCTATCTCGTCGTGTGTGTTTAAGGCCATGTGCTGCCCTGACAGTTAAGCCATCACAGGAAAATTTAGAGGAAGCAGGTGGGGTGAGCTGCTGAGCTGCAGAGATGGTGAGATGGTGGAGGGACTAGGGGAGCCAGTCAGAGCGGGGAGGCGGTCTTTCGCCCTCCAGGCCCCACCCCTAGCCCCGCCCCAGACCACGCCCCCGAAGGCGGTACTTCCCCAGCTCTCCGTTCCCACCCAGGGCTTGGCTCCCCAGGGTTTTGGGGCTGGGACTGCGCTCTGTTTGGAACTTGGTCTCCTTTGGCAGTATCTCTCCGAATTACAAATACAGAAACCCTCTGTCCCAGCTGGGCTGCAGCCCAGCAGCAGTGCTACAGATAAACGGAGACTTGTGGGACGTTATTTATGTACAAGGTTATCCTTTGCAACATTGTTTCTAAAAGCGAAGGGGTGAAAACAGCCCAAACCCCCATCAGTGGGGAGCTGATTAAAGAAACTGGCACAATCCAATAATGGAATACTGTACTATGCAGCCGTAAAGAACAGGGAGGAACCATCTCTATGCTTTATTAGGTGAGTAAAGCAAGGTTCAAACAGCATATAGTATATATACCTCTTTGCATAAAAGGAGCAAGATAGGTCTACATTTGTATTAGCTTCTCTTTACATTAAGAAACTGCAGCTACCCACTGAATGGCTAAGTGTTGCCTGTGGAGGTGGGGGCGAAACATAGTAGATGGGGGACTTGGGGAGGAGAGGGGATGAAGATTTGTTCATTGCCCTTTTTCTTTTTTTTTGTTTCGGACCTAGGTGAAGTTACTACCTCTCAAAATTCCAGAGTAAGTAACAACCCCTTTAAAACAAAGCATATTGTAAACAGCAGCTTTGGCTTGAGTGCTACACTGAGTCTCACTTCAGCCTCTCATAGCGGTGTGACCTCGGGGAAGTTACTCAACGTCTCTGTTTCATTTCCTCTATCGATGAAACAGGGGTAATAATAGCTCCAACCTTGGGCTGTTGGGAGGCCTACATGAGATCAGCTGTGCCCAGTGCCTGGCAGGAAGTAGGCAAGCAACAAGAGTGAGTTGGTGGCGTCAGTGGGCTTCCAGAAAGTGCACTAGTGTGGACTAGGACCCAGGTGGCAGCGTGTGAACCCCAGAGCCACTGGGAGCCCCTCTTCTGTCAGTCTGGCGTCTGTCTTCCGTCTGTCGCAGGGGCCCTGGCCTGATGGAAGCTGCACATTAAGCACAATGGAGTCTCTCCCCATCCCCCCCCCCCCGCAGTCGGGGGCTTAGGGCAGCCAGCAAGGGGAGCTCTGGTAGACTTGAGTCCTGAGCATGCATCAGTGGGGAGCTGGGGGGAGGGGGTTGCCTTAAAATGCGTGAGCATCAGTTAGATCCCTGGCCCTGTGCATGAGGACACCGAATGGTGAGTCCCCCCTTGGAGCCAGCTTGGGCCTCCGTCACTGCCTGAACCTTTGGCTCCACTTCCTGGACACCCTAAGCGTGAGGAGCCCAGAGTGTAGTCCACAGCATCGCATCTCACGACTGCCCCCAGCCCTCATGCTGCACGGATGACACCAGCAGAGAGGGACACCACCTCCCCAAAACAAACAGCATGCCAGACTCTAGCACTCAGTTCAGAGGCTGTCTTACTTCCTGCCCAGGGAGAGCTTTTTCTAGAAGGTTCTACTCACCATGGCTTTAGGGGCTGGTTTTACTGAATAAACAGCCCCTGTGCCTCACTATGTTCACCTGTGAAATGGGAATGATAACCTTCCTGCCTCCTCCTGGTGAGGACCAGATGAGGTTGGCAGTTGCTTTGGAGGGGAGAGGGACCAGGGGATCTCATTTGTGTGTCTGCCTTTACTCCGTGGAGACATTCCTGAAATACGAGTCAACATGACTTCTGTCACATGACTGCTCTTTCAATAATGTGGATGTGGGTGGGTGTGTAAGACACAGCTCCAGACTCAGGTGTGTTGGAATTGAAATTTTCCTTAAATTCATTTAATTTCTGTTTAAGCCTAAATCCTGTCAGGCTGATGGAGAAGCTTAGCTTTGCCTTTCAAGGGCTATCCTGCCTTGCAGGGTCGACACTGTGGTCTGCTGGCCCTGACAGAAACAAGAGATGGAGGGGGGAGGGTATCAGGGGCCTCTTGAGCTTCTGGAAATTGGGGCTGCTTGGGACAGGACCCTGTGTTCAGGGTCCTCCTTCTTCCCTCTTGAAGTCTCTCTCACACGCAAGAATCAGAATGTGTTCCCTTCCACCATTCTTTCCCTACTCAGAGTAATGTTTACCCTCTTGGCTTCGAACATGTTCTTGGCGCAAGTACGGTGCCCTGGCCTCACTTCCCTGAAGCCCCTGAGGGCAAGGACAGGGGTTAGCAAACCTTCTGTAAAGTGCCAGATAGTAAATTTCTCCAGCTTTGCCGGCTGTATGGTCTCTGTAGCAATGACTCCACTCTGCCACTGTAGGTCAAAAGCAGCCGTGGACAGTACGTACACAAAAATGGATGTGACTGTGTTTCAATAAAACTTTATTAACATCAATATAACAGAGAAGTGAGAAATATGTGAGATGATAAAAGGGTTAGCCATTGCTAGTAGTAATCATGTTGCAATCTAGAAATGTGTTAAACCAGCACCCGCGCACCTTAAATTTACACAATATACATGTCACTTCTATCTCCCCAAAATGTTTTTAATCTAAAAATAATATTTTAAAACTTTATTTTTGAAAATAGTACAGCCAAAGAAATAATCAATAATAGACCAGAAAGGCAACCTACAGAGCAGGAGAAATGTCTGCAAACCTCATATCCGATAAGGGCTGATATCCAAAATCCATAAGGGATCGCCACAGCTCAATAGCAAAGCAACAAACAACCTGATGAAAGCACGGGCAGAGGGCTTGACTAGACATTTCTCCAAAGAAGACACAGCTGGCCAACAGACATGTGAAAAAATGTTCAGCGTCACTCATCAGCCGGGAAATGCAAATCCAAACTACTCTGAGGCATCCCCTCTCACCCATGAGGATGGCACCTCCAAAAAAACCAAACAACAAATGTTGGCGAGGATGTGGAGAAATTATAACCTTGTGTGCTGTGGGTGGGGGATGTACAGTGGGACAGCTGCTGTAGAAATGGTCTGCAGTGTCCTCAAAAAATTAAAAATCGAACTGCTAGCTGATCCAATATGCCACTTCTGGGTCTACGGCCAAGGGATTGAGGCCAGGATCTCAAAGAACTGTCTGCACTCTGCTGTTCATGGCTGCACTCTTCCCAATCGCCAAGATGTGGAAACTCCCCCAGTTGACTGATGGACTGATAAAGAAAATGTGGTGTAGACATACAACGGAGTGCTATTCCGCCTTACAAAGAGAGGGAAATCCTGCCATATATGCAAATGATGTGAATGCACTTGTGGGACAGCGTGCGAAGTAACATCAAGCCAGACATAGAAAGACAAACACTATGCCATTCTACTTAGAAGAGGCATCAAAAGTAGTCAGACTCAGAGAAGCAGAGAATAGTGTGGTGGTTGCCAGGGCCTAGTGCCCCGGGGAATGGGGAGTTTGCTGTTCAACAGGTCTAGAAAGTTTCAGGCCAAATGAGTACATTCTAGGGGCACCTGGGTGGCTCAGTCCTTAAGCATCTGCCTTCGCCCCAGGGCGTGATCCCGCATCAGGCTCCCTGCCCCACTGGGAGCCTGCTGCTTCTCTCCCACTCCCCCTGCTTGTGTTCCCTCTCTCCCTGGCTGTCTCTCTCTCTGTCAAATAAATAAATAAATAAATAAATAAATAAATAAATAAATAAATAAATAAATAAAATCTTAAAAAGAAAAACAAAAACAAACCAAAAACGAGTACATTCTAGAGATCTGTACAACATCCTGCCTAGAGTTAACAATAGTGTCTTGTGCACCAAAAAATGTGTTGAGAAGGTAGATTTCATGTTCTATTAAATGTTAAAAAAAAGTGCGGTGGGCCAGGTTTAGCTCCCAGGCTATAACTGGCTGCCCCCTGGCCTAAGCCTTTGGAAGCCAGTCTCAGAGACCCAGAAAATGTTCCTGTTTTGAATAGTAAATCCAATATTCATCGTCAAACAGCAGCTCATTCTTGAAGACTTTTGTTAAGTCAAATATCACTCCCTAATTTGCCTTTGGAGGGGAAGACACATTTTCCTCCCCGACTGGCCCAAAGCTACCAGTGCGTGATGCTGCTGGGGTCATCAGACTCTTGGCATCTCTTTCTTGAACATCCAGAGGTTTTCTTGACATCCCAGGAGCCTGCCCGGGGAACATGCTGGGGGGATTTGGGATGGCGAGCTAGGAACCAGATTCGGTGAAGGATTATGTCTGTGTGGCAGGGACACCACAGCCCAGGGAGCTGGAGGTCATGCCCTAAATCCCTGGCCCTCTCTTCCAATGAGCTGGGGGATGGCTTTTCTTCTGGTGACAGTAATGGCCGGCCCCGGCTGCATGCCAGGCATTCTGCTGAGTTCCGGGACCGTGCAGTGTAAAGCCCAGGTGAGTCCTCGTGCTCCTGAGGGACCCTCGACAAGGTCCACATCAGAGAGAGCAAAATGCTGTGGAAATGCTACAGTGAGATGATGGGGGATGGAGCTGCTCCATCCTGAGCAGGTCCCATCTGGGCAGGGCCCTGCAGGACAGAAGCACCAGAGGAGGCGGCGAGTCTGGGATGCAGCAGCAGGCAGAGGCAACAGTAGAGGCAAAGGCAGGGGGGCAGAGGTCAAGGCAGGAGCTGAGGCCACGGCCCTGCAGACCAGGTAGAGCTGGACCCTGAGAGGCGGGGCTAGGGCAGGGTTCTGGGTGCGGGGAGTGTGAATTTCTGGGGACTGGCCAGTGGAGGTGGCCTTGGGGACATCTGCCAGGAGGAAGGGCAGGTGAGGAGTGTGGGTAGTTACTTGGAGAGGTGGGCTTACTTGGAGCACATTCTGGAGGTCAGTGTTCTAGGAGTATTCCATTGGAGCCCACTGCCCCCCAAGTCACCCCCTCGGGTCCTCTACCCAGGCTCCAATCCCACCTCCAGCCCTGTGGGATGCCACACACGGGAGCCTCCCTCCCTCTGCCTGCTCTGGGAAGCGCTGGCAGCGAGGAGGTCTTGTCATTCGTTCTGAAGTGGGGGTGCTGCACAAGCCAGGGTAGAAGACTGGGTCCCTTCACCCCTGCCCCAGCTCCTCCCCAAACCATTTGTCCCGTAAATGGATGCCTGGGGGACATTGATAGCCTTGGACTCCAGTAGAGGCTCCTTCCCCCTCACCCTGGGTAGACCGAGAGCACCAGGGGCATCCTTAGAGCATGGGCCTCCCTTCAGGGGAAACCCTCCGAGCCCTCCCAGGCCCTTGGAAGCACCTGGAGATTTCCAGAGCAGTCACCCCCCTGGAGGATCTCAGCAGCCCTCAGCCTCAGCTGCTCCTGCCCATCACCCCCAAAATAAACCTCCGAGGGAGGGTGCAGCTCACCCAGACGGACTGGGCTCAGGGGGCGACACCGGGCTCTGACGAGGACACCAACCTGGTCACACCTTGGGGAGCCTCTCCGAGGCGGTCGATCCGAGGTGTTAGTGTAGCCTGGCTGGTTGAGTGAGGGGCTGGAAACGGCCGCAATAGCCATCGGCAGGGGGTGGGGCCTATACCTCCAAATATATTGAGATTCATCGCCAATGGAAAATAACAGGAACCTGCTTTAAAAAAAAAAAATGAGGTCGATTTCTGTGGACATGGCCTGGGAAAATCTGGATGGAATTAGCTCATTTCTATAAAAATGAAACAAATAAACCACATATATATATACAGGGAGGACTGTAAGGAGAAAGGTTTGGAAGGGACAAAAATGGCCAAAGTGTCACCCGCTCTAGGGCACATGGAAGTGTGGCGGGTGGGGCCAGGGGGTCATGAGGTTCGGCAAAGGGCAGGAGGGAGATTGGGCTTTTCCTTTGTTCACCTCTGCTGTTGGGCTTGTGTTAAGGCACCTCCGTAGCTCGGAAGGAAAATCCAATAAAACGTATTTTTAGAAATGTCCTGAGCTCGGCTCTGTGCTGACAGCAGTGTGGTTGCATTGGCCCAGTGTCCTCTGTGCCCGGTGTTAGAGTCAGACTTGCATTTGTCACCCTGATGTTGTGGATGAGGAATCCGAGGGTCAGTGAGGTTGGGTGACTTGCCCAAGGAGGCAGAGCCAGCCAGAGCTGGTACCTGGGGACAGGGCGTTCATCACCTTTTCCTGTTATCATGGTAGGGAGAAGGGGTCGGGAGTGGAAGTTTGGGATGAAAGATTAACCCGGGCTGTCTAGGGGCAGGTGGCTATGTCTGTGCTCTCTGCCAAGTGGCAAGGCTATCCCACACATGGAGGGCAGGGAAGGGCCTTCACGTGGGACTGAGCCTCCCCGCTCAACTTAGCATCACTCAGCATTCATGCAGCCGAGAGGAGCAAAGCCACAATGCACAACACCCTCCTTTGCTCCCTCTTGCTCCGGGGAGGAGCTTTCAGATGCCAGTGTGGGTCTGGGAGGCAGGGCGTCTCCCTCTCCCTGCACCCACCCAGCCACAGGAACCCAGTGGCCAAAGTCTGGCCAGGGAGGTTTTCACGCCAACAGGTGGGCAGGTCCAGGTTGGGCAATGAAGTAGGCTCAGTTCTGTTGATAGTGGTCCGGTTCAGTTTGTCTCCAGAGCCTCAGCAGGTGGTATTAGACATTTACGGCACTAAGAGGCCTGGGTCACATATAGGAACTAGGCCAACATGTTCACCTCTGGATGGGGCAAATCAGAACTTGGTTAATGTAAAGAATGGTTGGAGGACCACCTGGGTGGCTCAGTTGGTTGAGTGTCTGACTCTTGATTTCAGCTCAGGTCTTTATCTCAGGGTCATGAGATTGAGCCCGGCATTGGGCTCCATGTTCAGTGTGGAGTCTGCTTGAGATTCTCCCTCTCTCCCTCCCCTCACTTGGGTGCACGTGCTCTCTATCTCTAAAATAAATAAATCTTCAAAAAATAATAAAAAGGAATGGTTAGGAATATCTAACTGTGGATAGAAACCATATGGGGAAATGAGGTGACAACTGGTCCTCAATCAGTGATTGGAGAGATCTGGTGTATAAATACCCCAGCTCCCTCACCTCTCAATGGATCCATTCTGAGGTCAACACCGTCTCCCCAGGTTCCTCAGTGGCATTGAGCTCTGGTTGCTCACAGAAGTAACTCGCTTTGTGACATGTCCCTACTGGCTTCCTTTCTTGTCTTACATTACCTCCTCCCACGGCCTCTCTTTGATCTGTTGTCCACATGGCAGAGGTATTTATTAAAATCTAAATACAATCGTGTTCCTCTTCTGCTCAAAACTTGCTATTGCTTTCCCAGCACACTTGGAGAACATTTCCAGTTTGTTTCCTGTAACCTCTGCTATAGACTGAATGTGTCCCCTGAAAGTTCATATGTTGAATCCTAAGCCCCAGGGTGATGGTGTTAGGAGGTGGGGTCTTTGGGAGGTGACTAGGTACACAAGTGGTGTCCTCATGAGCGGGCTTAGTGCCCTGATGAAAGAGACCTCAGAGAGTTCCTTCACCCCTTTACCAGGTGAGAACACAGCAGGAATCTGGCTGTCTCTGAACCAGGAAGCTGGCCCTCACCAGACCCCCAAAATGGCCAGTACCTTGAGCTTGGACTTCCCAGCCTCCAGATTGTAAGAAATGGACTAAGTTGTTTCTAAGCCTCCCATGCTGTGGTATCTGGGTTATAGCAGCCCAAATGCACTAAGCTGGTCTCCGAGGCCACATGATCCGATCTGGCCCTTCCTCTGTCTATGTCTTCATCATTCTTCCTCAACCTGCTCCCTCCATACTCAAAACCCCAGGCTCTGCTCTAACTCAGGGCCTTTGCTCAGGTACTTCCTCTGACCTGGATTATTTTTCTTGTAACTCTTTGCACGTCTCTGTCATTCTGGTAGACTCAGCCTAAGCATGCCTTCTTGGAGGAATCTTTCCTGATTAGCCCCCCACCCCACCCCATGGCCTTCTCTCCTCAGTCCTTCTTGGTCTCTTATACCCCATTCTTCACGATTCATAATTGCTTTTGTCTGTCTTCTTCCCTAAATCTCAAGCTTCCTGAGATCGGAGTCCTGTTTATCACTCGCCGCCACATACCCAACACCTAGAATAGTGATGGTCATGTGGTAACTGTGAGTGAAGCACATGGTTGGGGTCCCGGGACTATCTGGGACACATCTCCCTTTGCATGGATGACCCAGCAGGGTCTTCATGGGAGCGCCCATTCCCCAAAGCTCCCCACATTCAGGGCCACAGTCCCTGCTCTGAAAGGCCCAGATTCTAGAAATGGGGGTATAATCCAATCTTGGCTTCTTATACAACGTGTCTCAGCCTTACTGAGTGACAACCCCCGAACATAGCTGCTGAACACAGCAATTGGTTATTTTTTGTGATGCTGTGGGTTAGCTGGATCGGGCCTCTGCTGGTTATGCTTGGGCTCACTTATCCAGAGTGCCAGCTGGGCTGGAAGGTCCAGATGGCCTCCATTCCATGTGTGGCAGCTGGTGTTGGCTGTTGGCTTTGGTGACTTCCATGCTCCTTCATGGGGCCTTTCATGTCCCAGGAGGTAGGACCAGCTTCCTTATGTGGAGGCTTCAGGTCAGTGTTTCTAGTCAGCAAAGATGGAAGCTGCCAGATGTCTTGGGGCTTGGGCCCGGGGTTCATACAGTCCTACTGCTGGCACAGCCTATGAGTCAAAGCAAGTCACAAGGCCAGCCTAGATTTAGGGGGATAGAGATAGACACCACTTCTTGGCAGGGGAACAACAGGGAATTTCTGACCACATTTAATCTATTGCAATGGGCTGTGCATCATTGGGCCAGAGACCTAACCTCTCTGTGCCTTCTTCCCCCCGCCCCCCACTGTAAAATGGGTCTGTTGGCATTAAACAGGTGGTACATGCAAAGTGCTTAGCACACAGCATATCTCTTAGATGGGGCCCAGTGAAAAGGAACTATTATTATTACTGCTGTTAGTAACATCATTACTGTACTTAGAGTGGGAGCCTAGCAAATGATGGGTGGATGGATACCTGGATGGATGGATAGGCAGGTGGATGGGTGGATAGGTGGGTGGACGGGTAGATAGGAGGGTGGATGGATAGACAGATAGATGGGTGGATGGGTAGATAGGAGGGTGGATGGATAGATAGATAGGTGGGTGGATGGGTAGATAGGAGGGTGGATGGGTGGATAGATAGATGGGTGGATGGGTAGATAGGAGGGTGGATGGGTGGATAGGTGGGTGGATGGGTAGATAGGAGGGTGGATGGATAGATAGATAGGTGGGTGGATGGGTAGATAGGAGGGTGGATGGATAGATAGATGGGTGGATGGGTAGATAGGAGGGTGGATGGATAGATAGATGGGTGGTTGGGGTAGATAGGAGGGTGGATGGATAGATAGATAGATGGGTGGATGGGTAGATAGGAGGGTGGACGGATAGATAGATAGATGGGTGGATAGATAGATAGGTGGGTGGATAGGTGGGTGATTAGGTGGGTCAGTGGATAGATGAATGGACAAATGACTTTTGACATTCAAACGACATATAGTCCCAACAGCTGGGGATAAGCCATCTCATTTCATGGAGTTTAGAATAAATAGCAGCTCTTTGCTGGGGAGTTCAAACACTCCAATATCTAAAGAGACCCGACCTCTTGCTCAGTTTCCTTTTCGTCATCTGTATTTGGGGAGGGGGGAGGTCAGGCAATTCTGCTGTAGGCTTCATGCACAAAAGATTATATACAGTGCTCTCTCTCTCTCTTTCTCAGTCTCTCTTGTGCATGTGAGTGCACGCACACACACACACACACACACACACCACCTCCACAGCCTCAGCCTTGGTTAAATGTAACCAAACACTGGCAATTGTGACAAACGCAGCCCAGCTTCCCGCTGGCAAGCTAAGCAGCAGACCACATGTGGTCAGAGCCCAGGGGAGTTTGTTGGCACACAGTCCTCTGGGTGCTGGCTGGGGTGCAGCCCAGGTGGGCAGCCATGAGGGACTCCCTAGAGCAGAGGGCACCCTCTAGCTTCTGTTTCAGGGACCCAGCGTAGCCTCCTGAGCGAGCGGGAGGCTGCCCCCGGGGCTGCATGGACAGGGTGCAGGTGATCTTCTTGGAAAGGATGGAAAGGATGGTGCTTCAGGAGCATTTGGGTTCTGAGGCTGTCCAGGTGAATTGGGAGGATTTGGGGAATGTTGCCGTCTGCTAGCGACATTTGTCTTGCACCAGCCTGACTCGGTAAGGAGAGGCCGGGAGAGGGAAGGGTGCAGAGGGAGCAGGGAAGGGTCTCAGTTTCCTAGGGCTGACACAACCAAGTACCACACACGTGGTAGGAAACAACAGAAATTCACCCTCTCGGGGCGCCTGGGTGACACAGTGGTTAAGCGTCTGCCTTCGGCTCAGGGCGTGATCCCGGCGTTATGGGATCGAGCCCCACATCAGGCTCCTCCGCTATGAGCCTGCTTCTTCCTCTCCCACTCCCCCTGCTTGTGTTCCCTCTCTCGCTGGCTGTCTCTATCTCTGTCAAATAAATAAATAAAATCTTTAAAAAAGAAAAAAGAAAGAAAGAAAGAAATTCACCCTCTCACAGTTCTGGAGGCCAGAAGTCCAAAATCAAGGTGTCAGCAAGGCCACGTTCCCTCCAAGGCCCTAGGGAAGAATCCTTCCTTGCCTCTTCCTGGCTTTGGTGGCTTCCCATGATCCTTAGCGCTCCTTAGTTTGTAGCTGCGTCCCTTCACTCTCTGCCTGTGTCATCATGTGACCTTCTCTGTGTGTGTGCCTCTGTGTCCTCTCCTCTTATTACAAGGACACCAGTCATTGGATTTAGGGACCACCCCAACCTAGTATGACCTCATCTTATTTTGAATACATCTGCAAAGGTCCTCTTTTCAAATAAGGTCACATACTCAGGTTCTGGGTGGACATGAATATTGTTGGGGCAGGGGGAACATCATTCAACCTGATATGGGAAGTAAGGCAGAGGCAGCCAAGTAGGAGTGGGATAGTCAAGGTGCAGATGTTAAGGGTCTTAGATATAAACCAGGAGACCATGAGCAGCACTGCCTCAGACTCAAGCAAGGCTGGCCCCAGGATTGGGAGGGGGCTCCCACTGGTCCTTCTCTAGCCAGGCCCTTCCCCACAGGGCAAGGAGCCATGGAGCCAGGGGCTTGTGCCCACATGGTCCCCACTTCTGAGTCACGTTCTAGGGATTCAGGACTCCAGAATTCCTGCCCCAGCAGCACTGAGCCATTTCCAAAGCCTGCTCAGGCGTCTTCCCTTCGTGTGCCCTGCTGAGGGTAGACTGGCTTTCCCAGTATATGTGCCCCTCACCTCCAGGGGGGTCAGGCAGTGATGTGTTGGGGTCAGGACAGAATTTGCACTTTCAGGCTGGGCTCTCTGGGCAGGTGCACAAGGCCCTCAAGGTGCAGAATGTAGAAGAAAGGTGGGCAGAGCAGTGGGATGGCCTGTGGCTCTCCAGGGAATCTGGGAGAATTCTGAGTTCAGTCGTGACCTTTTAGGTCGTAGCGAGGGTGTATCTGTCAAAGAGGGAGGATAGCACGTATTTTATTTATATGGTTTCTTAGCTTGATTTATAACTTTTCAATCTGTCGACATACAGTACCTGGGCCTACGTTTCTATTCTTGCCCTGGGCCCTGTCCATGTTGCAGGCTATGAGGAGAGATGAAGAATCTGGAAGGCTCAGAGTCCAAGAATCACCCTTGGGCCTGTCACTCTCTAAATTATGTCGTGCGTGTGTATTACTTGATTTTGTCAGGCTCTCTCATTAGCATATATGCTTCAGGAGAACAGGGACCTCTTTCTTCCCATCTGTAAAATGGAGCTAAGAAAAGCCATCGCTTGACAGGGCTGCTGGAGGAGTGAGCAAGTTTGTGGGTATGAAGCACGGAGTGCAGGCCTGGCCCGTGGCGAGCACTCTGTGAGGTTCACTCGGGTGGCCAATGGATCATCTCTGAAGCCCCAGAACAATGCACAGTGTCTGGGAAGCTCTAGCAACTACTGGTGGGAACGGCTGAGAGGCAGGGAGCCATGTCCTGCCCACCTCTTGGGTGTAAAGACTTTGTGCCTGAAAGTCAGGTGAGACTGAGGGGTTGTGTGATTCTCAAAACATCCCTAGAGGCAAATGTATGCCATCAGGTCATCAGGCATGGTGTCCCCCAGCAAGGTGATATGATCAGATGGGCATTTTGAGATAATTCCTCTGGATGGGAAGGGGAGCCATATTGGAGGAGAGGGGCAAGAATGGGCACAGGAGAACCAGGTGGGAGGCAATTCTTGAGGCCAAGGTTTCAAGAAAAGAGAACTTGGACAAGGTGGAGAGGTGGACAGGGAAAGAAGTGAGTGCTTCCAGGGCTACAGAGGTGGTGGGTGGGCGGGACTTAGTGAGGCTTGGGTATGGCCCAGAGGGGTTAGGGAAGACACCCAGTTTCTGCATAGCACCCCCATTCTGAAGGGGGTGCTCTCCTAAAGATGGGGACCTTGTGTACAAATCAGATTTGCAAGAGGTTCTCAAATTCAGTTTGAACAAGAGGGGCCACCAAACCATCCAGGAATTTGCCCAGGTTTGAATCCTGGAGTACATACTGGCAATATTATCTGTGCAAGGTTCTGTCACCATTCTGAGCCTTAGTTTCCCCATCTGCATAATAGAATACCTCAGCAGATGATGAGGAAGAGCCTCTGGGGAATATATACATATTGCCCAACCCAGACCCAGGGACAAGGAGGAGAAAGTGTGTGTATTACACTCTGTCAGATGCAACAGACACAGAAGGCAAATTGGCTTCAACAGGCGAAGAATTTACCATTCCCTATGGCTGCATCTAGGGCTCAAACATTGTCACAGGGGTTTCATATCACCCTCAGAAACCTCCTACGTGCATTCACATAGGTCACCAGCCCAGCAAATCCAGTGGCAAGTGGTTTCTTTTCCTATAGTTCTGGCAAAGCAAGTCTGTTCAAGGAAGTTCAAGGTAGATTCTGATTGGCCCAGCCTGGTCACGTGCCCATCCCAGAGCCAATTACCGTGACCAGGCCTGGGTCACCGTGACTTCCCTTCTAATATGGCTTCCCTGTTAGCAAAAGGTAGAAACCATGGAAGCAAACCCAGAAGTCCATAGTATTTTCCGTGTGTCAGTTGGGAGTTTGGGAACGGGAGGAGATGTGTATGTAAAGTTTCTGACACAACAGCCAAGACCCAGATCCAACCAAAATGTCCATCAATGGATGAATGGATAAAGAAGACGTGGCATATACATGCAACGGAATATTATTCAGCCTTAGAGAAAAGAAGGAAATCCGGTCACATGTGAACATAGGGATGAACTCAGAGGACATTATGCTGCATGAAACAAGCCAGTCCCAGAAGGACAAGTACTACATGATTCCACTTAGGTGAGGAATCTAAAATAGTCACACTCATAGAACCAGAGAGTAGAATGAGGATTGCCAGGGACTGGGAGGAGAGGAGAACAGGGAGATACTGGTCAAGGGGCCCAAACCTTCAGTTATGCAAGATGAGTAAGTTCTGGAGATCTAATGTAAGGTGCAGTGTGTAGTTGATATTGTATACTTACAAATGTACTAAGAGAGGAGATCTTATGTTAAAGGTCCTTATCACCAGAAAAATTAAAGAAGAGAGGCAGGAGAACACTTTTGGAGGGGATGGATTTGTTTATGGCATAGATTGTGGTGATGGTGCATATTTATCTCCAACCTCAGCAAGTGTATGGGTTAAATATATACAGCTTTTTGTATGTCAATCATCCCTCAATAAAGTGGTCTTAAGCTTCTGGCACACAGAGGAGACTCCGTTCATGGTGGCGGCTGGCATTAGGATTCGGACCAGAATGGCCCTCCTGGGTATCCTTAACATGCACGTGTTTTAAAGTCCTTTACAAATGTGGCCTCCACATTCAACGACATCCCCCTTTCCTCATTTCTTCTTCAGTGTTTCACCAAGAGGTCAGCCCAGGGGAACGTGAGGCATCCTCCAGCCTGTGGCAGGGCATCACGCTGTCGTCTGTGGTCCACCACAAATGGGCCCTAGGCATCCCTGTCGCTGACCCCAACTGGGCAACCTGAGTCTTCCCTACCCCTCTGGGGAAATTCCAGGACCTCTGACACCCACCTACCTCCTCCTCCCCCAAAAGCCGAGCTCCGGAGGGAGAGGCAGACAAGATCAAGAGAACAGGTTTTGCAGAGTTAGACAAAAACCTTTGCGGTTCATAACGTCAGCGAGAAAATTCCAAAACCCCGGGGCGAGCGGTGATGTGGACGCTGCTTGCAGCAGCCCGCCTGTGATTGGAGCTGCCCGGGGCCTCCCTGCCAATCAGCGCGGGTGCTGCGAGACCTGGAACTTCAGAGCTTAGCAACGAGAAATCTGGAGGAACTCTGGAATTAATTTAAGGAAAGGGGAAGGAAAAAAAAAAAAAACAAAACGAGAAGGGAATTAGTAGGCAAATAATCAGGCAGCACAGTTTTATTATTACCTTGTGGCCAAGGCAAGTCATGAACATTTTCAGCATTAATTACCAGCCGAGAGGGAACCAGCCAGCTATCTTGTCTCAAACGCTGGGGCTGATGTTTTGTTGATGTTTTGGGTTTTTTGTTTTTTTTTTCCCTGAGCTGGTGCTCAGGTAGAGATGGGAACAGAGCCAAGAAAGAATGGGCAGAAAAGGTAGGATAATTAAAGAAAAAAAAAAAAAACCACCCTTGATCCTGGCTGCCATAGCTCCTTCCAGGAGCCTCTTGGCCAATCTTTTCCTGGGATCATCTTCTGTCACGTGACATCACGGATGCCAGCCTGTCTGAAATGGGAACCGGAGGTCAGGGTGGCTATAAATGGTTTCTGAGATTTCAGATGGAGGCCCAGTCGGAGGTGATGGTGGCATTGGCTGGGCCATTCGATGACTTTTTATTAAGTGCCATTCATGTGTCACGACCGAGACAGGGGCTGTAAAATAGAAGCGAACATCACGTAACAGTCCCTGCTCCTGTGGGCCGACAGTCTAGCCCGAGGTGGGGGAGACTAGATAGAACTAATCAGTTCATTATACAAATAGCCATGTGATTATGTTTGGGCTGACTCTGAGCAAGAAAGACTGGGTGCTAGGAAAAGGGTGTGTGGGTCAGGGAGGGTGCAGTAAGAAGGGCTCTGGCTCACCTGGTCCCACCTGGAATAGCATTGCCGTGGGGTGGGTTCCAGAGGAAAGCAGCTAGGACAGGCAAGCCGAGCTCGGGGCCTCAGGGCCTGCAGAGTTCAGAGTTTGTCCTAAAGCAATCGGAAAAATGAGAATCCATTCCGGTTTCTAAACTGGGACGTGGGATAATTAGATTTACAACTCAGAAAGAACACTCTGGCTGATGGGGGGAGGACGGATCAGAGAAGGCAAGGAAGGCTGCGGGGTGATGGAGCACTTGGGAGGCCGTTGAGACGGCACGTGGGTGGTACCTCCAGGGGACCTCGAGCATGAAGCCCCAGTGCTTCTAAGGGGCCTCATTGATGGTTCTCCTCAGCCCGCTCCACCCCAGGGCCTCGTGTCCTGGAAAACATTTGTTGAGACGTTTCTGTGATTTCAGAAAACTCATCTTGGTTGGTTTAGGACCTGCCTGGTTTCAGGACTCTAAAGTCCCCAGTAACCCCAGGATGGTTGGTCACCCCACTCTGGGACAGGATTAAGTGGGGCCAAAAGAGCCAGCTTCCCTCACTATGGGACGCTTCTTTGCATCTTCTCCCCAAGCAGCCTGGACACAGGCTTAGCAGCTAATATGCTGTGTGGCCTGGAAAAAGTTACTTGGCCTCTCTGGGCCCTTTCTCCTCATTTGCAAAAATGGAGTTGGACCTGGAGAGCCTGTTGGTCTCCTGGCAGGCCTGAGTTCTCTCGGCTGCTGCATTTCAAAGCTTAATCAATGCAGAGGACTGAGCATTGAGGACAGGGCCATACACCCTCGGTGCAGCCTCCAGCAAGGTCCCTTGCCTCTCTGTCCCTACTTTCTTCTTCCATAAAATGGGAATAATAGTACTTACCTCATGGTAGTGTGAGCACCACGTTAAGGGAAATTGTTCTGTGTCGGGCATCGCTGGGTACTCTAGTTCACTAAAAGTAAGACTGGGAGTTAAGATTTTCCTAAGCAGTGACTGCCAGTTTTCGAAACAATGCGCATGTGATTAAGCACATTTACGTTTCAGGTTTTGTGATGTGCACTTTATATTTACAGCACTTACACTCTGTTAAGAGTGCCTTTTACCTCCGAGTGTCTGGTTCCACGAGGTGGAGACTAGGTCCTTTTTGCCACTGCCCCCTCCCACCCCCAGATTAGAAATTTGTTGTTAGTTGAGGTCACATTGTGCCCATTGTACAGGTGAGATCAAGGCTCAGGGAAGTTAAAGGTCCTGCCATTAAGTGGTGAAATCGGAATTTACACCTAGATCTGATTCAGGGTCCTGTTCTGTCTGCGAATTGATCTCAACTTCCTCAGGGGTTACGTGGGGGGGGGCAAGAGTGATTGAGAAGGGATGCAAGCAGACAGATCTGGGGAGGGGACCCCTGTGAAGCTCTGACTAGGAATGCTCTCGGGGGAGTAGCTGCGGTGGCCTGGCGTGACCCCAGCAGCCTAGCCTGATCCTCATGTGGACAGGAGCCTCGTGGAGGCTGTTTTCTCACATCGCTGGTTGCCATGGAGATGGCTGTGCATGTGCGTGTGCACATACATGTGTCCATGCTGAGATATACCTCAAGTCGGCTACCCAGGCTTGCCCCAGAGGTGCCGGCAGTGGGTTGGCAGACCAAGCTGATACCCTTGAGAGAAGGGAAGGAAAAGGCTGGCATTCTTATTTTTATCATGAAAAACTTTGAGCATATGCAAGAGTGGAGTATACAGTACAAGGAACCCAGCTACCCATCACCCACCTTCAACAATCCCCAGTTCTTGGCTAATCTTATTCTCTCTCTACCCCCTTCTCTTCCTCCCTCATCCCACATACTTTAAAGCACATTCCAGACATCAACCATTTCTTCTGCAAATATTTTAGTATATGACTCAAAAAAATTTTTTTTAACCACCATCACTCCTCCTAGAACTAACAGTAGTGCTTTAATATTAGCAAGTATCCGGTGTTCCAATTCCTCTGGTTGTCTCATAAATGTTTTCTTTACAGTGGTTAAAATCAGGACCCATATACGCTTGATAGGTCTCTTCTGTCTCTCTTAATCTGTAGGTACTCTCTTCCTTTTTCTTCTCTTGCAATTTATTTGTTGAAAAAACTGGGTTGGTTGCTCTGTGGCATATCTTACAGACTGAGTTTTGCCTATTGCATCCCCGTATTGCTGTTATATGTGTTCCTCTCCCAGCTGTATTTCTTATAAATCAGTAGTTAGAGCTAGAAGCTCACTTAGATTCATGTCTGTTCTGTGTGTGTTTGCGTGTTTGTATAACTTTACAGTGGCTGCTTAGTATTTCCATTTGAAGGCACATAATGTCCAGTTGTCCCTCTTTGTGTTGTTAGCAGCCATTGATGATGACTGTCCAGTTCCACCGGAGGTTGCAAACTGGTGGCACACTGATTCTATCCTTCTGTCTTTGTTTGTTAACTGGGATAGTTCCAGAAAGGGATACTCGCCCTTATCAACTATTTGGTTACTGAAACGTATAGTTCATACCAGAAAGGATAAATGCTTGGTTCTTTCCCTTTGTTTGACATTGTCAAAATGAGTTAGTTCCTCAGCATCCTCCATGAACATATGAGTTCATGTTTTTCTATTTCTCTTTCTTTTTAAAAAACTTATTCATTTGAGAGAGAGAAAGACAGCATGAGCAGGGAGGGGAGGGGCAGAGGGAGAGGGAAAAGCAGACTCCCTGCTAAGCAGGGAGCCCATGGGGCTCAATCCCAGGACCCCAGGATCATGACCTAGAGCTGAAGGCGGATGCTTAACCAACTGAGCCACCCAGATGCCCCCGTTTTTGTATTTTTCTAAGTATCTTGGCAACCTCATTGATTTGGATGTGTATAACATGTTTTAATCCATAGTGGTTATTATTGATACTCAAATTGTCCCATCTTTGGCCAGTGGGAGCCTCTTCACACTACCCCCTGCGTCCTTTTTGACATGACTCCAGAAGTCTTTCACAACCCCAAGTAACCTGGGTGACCAGATGTTCCAGGCTCGCCTTGTACATTCCCTGCCTTACTCCTGGAATTGGCCATATCTCCACAGAGCCCTGATTTCTGGTTCAAAGTGATGGTTAGAGACCATAATGTGGGTGCCGGGAGTGCTTAGATAGCTGCTGAACTGGTCGTTCTTTCTCACCTTTTCAGGAGACGAGGTCAGAAACACATGCTTCCACTTTGTCAGGCAAAATATAGCCAGAGTTCCCTCGGATACTTTCAACTCAAATCTGGGGCTTCGGGGTTTTACCTCTGTCTCTCTGATTTTGCTTTCACAACTCCTTTCTTCCATGATGGTGTAACAAAGCCTGTTTCCAAAGGCAGAACTCTCTGCTAGGTGTCCCCTCGAGCAGAAAGCATGTGAGAAAGCACTTCTGTCTGTCCTCGGACATGAACCTGAGCTCTCTGAGGAGGATGTTTCGAGGTGGCTCCAGGGGCAGCCCGCCTCCGGGTCCACAAGTGGCCACATTCTGCCGGCAGGTGAGCCAGCTCCTTCCCCCATCCTGTGTGTGGATCCTCTCGCCTAGCTGTTCCCAATCCTGCCTGCACACTTGAGTCACACAGGGACTTAAAAAACCCCTCCCAATCACAATTAAGTCAGAATCCCCAGGGCTAGGACCCTCACATCAGTATTGTTTTGTTTAAGCAGTCTGGGTTATTTTAATGTGCAGCCAGGGTTTAGAATCACTGCTCTAGTCTCTGCTTTTCAGCCAAAGGAAGAGAAGAAAGCAGCCGGGGGTGATAATAGAATGGCGCTGCCTTAGAGCACCACTGGGTTTGAATCCTGGCACTCCCAGTTCTGCCTCTGAAATCCCTGAAACAGCACACAATCCCTCGAACTTTCTGCAATAATCAAAACGGTCTATGTCTATGCTGTGCAATGTGGTAGCCACGAGCCCCACTGAACTAGTGGCATTTTTTTTAACTCTTAGCTAATTTACACAAAAATAGCCACGTATGACTAGTAGCTACAGTCTTGGACAGCGCCACTCTGGAGAATGACTTCACAGCTACGAGCTTCATATCCGTAAAATAGGGACTAATAAGAGTTACTTCATCGGGCTACTGTCAGGATTAGAGATAATGTATAGTAAGCACATGGTGAGCACAAGGCATCCAATAAAACACTGCTACCTTTCCTTATTAACATCAGCCTGTCGCTCATGGGGGGAAAACACACCACCACCACCAACAAAACAACAACACAAACGCTTGCCCAGAAATTGAGTGCTCAGAAGCACCCCACCACAGAGACTAAAACTTCTAAGCCATTCCTGAGAAACTCTTGGAAAATAGTCCTTAATCATGGAAGTGCAATTGCAGCAGGAGGTTATCAGTTGCAAGGCTGTATTTTGTTACAGACCTAGCCACAGCTCAATAAATTAAGCAATCACTCAAAATAACATGTTGCTTTAATCCCCTCTTGGAACAATTTCAAGTCCTTTGGTTTTGTATTAGCACAGCCCTTGAAAGGAGACTCACGTGGGTCTCATTTCTTTTTCCTCACTCCGTCAGACCCTCTCTGGATAGATCTCCGCAGGACTCGCAGGAGGGAGGGAGGATGCCGAGCCGAGCAGAACTCCTTTTATCAAGCCCGGAGCATTTCCCATCTTCTGGCCTTTATGTGCTCCACGGCTCATTCGCTAAATTACTGGCAGGTTTATCTGCAACTAACACAGAAAGAGACACTTCTCAGCAGCCAGTCCCGGACGTGAAGAGCAAACTTGAAGCGGCTTTTCTTCTCTTCTCCTTAGTGCTTTATAATCTCACAGTAGAATTTCATTTCCCCTAGAAACTTGGCACTGGAGGTGTCAGCCGGGGAACATATTTGTTTGTGTAAATTAAAAGAAGAATATGTTTTGACCATATTTAAGTTCTAACTGCACTAAAGAAATAAATACTGACTTGCATAGCGCTTCTCACTGCGCGGTTCTGGCTCACCTCCCCAAACTCTGCCTTTGTTTATAAAACCCAAGCTGATAAGAACTCTAAACAGCTTACCACCTCAGAAGGCTCTAGGGACAAATTCAGGGCCCACGTCCACCCCCATCCAGGTCCACACGGCACGTCTCCTTACCTCATTTGGGACTTGCTTCCCCTGACACACTGCGTCCTTGCTGGGGTGGGTGAGGGCGTGGAAATGGGCTCCCCCACCCATGCGCTGTTGACGGGCCCTGGGCAGTAGCTGTAGAAATTAAAAATGCACATATCCTCTGGACTGAGACATTCTGCTTCTAGGAATGTATCCTATGAGTATACTTGGACACATGCCAAAGAGAGTATATGTTATAATGGCAAAATCCTGGCGTTAACTGAAATGCTGGCCGGTAGGGGACAGGTTAAGTATGGTGCAATGCTAGAAGTCATTAGAAAGAATGAGGTGGGTCTGAGGGCTGTCACGTCTTCAGGATATATTGGCTTTCTTAATGTTATGCACTTGAACATGCGACGAAAATGTATGGAGATTATGCAAACTGCGTCCAGGGGTTACTGTTTAGAAAGCGGAATTAAAGATAAATTGCAAAGGGGGTGTTCCTTCATTTCCCACATTATTCTCTTCTGTACTATTTTCCTTACCACCAGCATGGTATTATTTTTAAAATTTGGGGCAATTAAATAATCTAAAATCGTGTTTTTAAAATGATTTCCACACTCTGGAGCAATATAAAATGATAATACTCTTTTCATTACATGTCTGTCAGACCAGTGGAGTGGTGGTGGGAATCCTTGCTTTTCTGGTTTCTTTTTTCTGTCTCTCTCTCTCTCTCTCTCTCTTTTTTTTTTTTTAAGAGAGGGGGAATGGGGGAGGGGCAGAGGGAGAGAAAGATCTTTTTTTTTTTTTGTCATCTTGAACTTCTGGATAATTTTTGAACAAAGGGCTCCATATTTTCCTTGTGCAAATTGCATAGCCAGTCCTGCTTTGTTCAGGAGCTGTTCCCTTTCCACCCGACACTGACCCACTCGGGACTCTGCCCCCACTTCCTCTGCTCTCCCCAAAATCTACCCACATAAGGATGTAGGCGGAGGAGACTCTGAAGGTTTGGGATGGAAGAAAAATGTGGACCTTTCAGCCAAGGTAACAACATAAAGTCAGTGCTCGACTTGGCTTCGAACTATTTGAAGAGTGACAAAGGGGGAGAGGTAGGCAGGCGGATCAGGACGGGCAGAGGCTGGTAACTCTTGATGATGGGTCCACGCGCTCCAGAGAGTATTTTCCTTACGTTCAACATGGCGGGAAAGTAGAAAATAAAAGGACAAAAAGGCAATATAAGACCGTGCTTCCGGCAGCTCCTTAAAATGTTAACCATGAAGATTCCAGATGACCCAGTAATCCCACTTCTAGGGTGTATGCCAAAGAGAAATGAAAATGTACGCCCACACCAATGTTGGAAGCTGCATTATTCCTAATAGCCAGAAAGTGTAAACAATCCGTGTCCATCACCTGACACATGGATACATAAGTACATGGGTAGTCTTCAGCCACAGAAAGGAATGAAGGAATGAAGTCCCGTGGTGCCCTCCGGCGTGGACAGACCTTGAGAACACAATGCTCGTGGAAAGAAGCCGTTACAAAGGATCGCACACTGTCTGCTTTATATGAAAGGTCTAGAACGGGCAAATCTATAGAGAAGAAAGTAGACGAGTGATTGCTTAGGATGGGGGTGGGAAGGAGGATTGGACAGTGATGTTTCTTTTTGAGGTGATAAAAATGTTCTGAAACTGACCATGAGGATGGATGCCCAACTCTGTGAATATACTCAAAGCCATTAACTGTCCACTTTGGGTAAATTGTATGGTAAGTGGATTATATCTCAATAAAGCTGTTAAAAAAAAGTCATGCCCCCCGCTTCTCCCACCGGAAATCCTTAGTCTTCAACTTCTTGCCTTTTGGAAAATCCCCTCTCCTGCACCCTCTCTCTGTGCATGCACACACACACACACACACACACACACACACACACACACACACCTGCCATCCTCCCCTTCAGTTTCCTTCTTGTGCCTTAAGATGTTTTTCACTCTGTTTCCATTCTCACAGACTTCAGAGAACTGCCTTCTCTGAGAAGTTCCCTCCACAGCCAAGGTGCCCCACTGAGGTATCTTTCTAAGCTATAAGCCTTGCCTCTTTAAAAGTTACTCAGTCACAGCTATTAAAATTACAGCTTTCAAATCCCCATGGTGTCCTATTATGGCAGGCACTAATAAATCTAATAGTTATAAATTCCAAGAGCTTCATAATTCCCTCAAGAAAAGAGAGTCCGATTCAATCTCTCCAGAGCCAGGGGACTCTGACGTAAAAGGTAACAGTCAATTCACAGGTGGGGAGAGAGGATGGGAAAGAATGTTACCCGGGCCAAATCAGAAGGCAGGTTTTTGAGTCTGGAACAGGGGTGGGCCAATTATAGCCTGTGGACCAAATTCGGCCCATGTCTTGTTTTTATAAATAAGTTTTATTGGAACACACAGCCACGTCCGTGCATTTCTGTGTTGTATCTGGTGGGTTTTTTTGTTTTTTGGGTTTTTTTGTTTTTTGTTATAAGGCCGAGTGGAATAGCTGTGACACAGACCATATGGCCTGCAAAGCCAAGAATATTTAGTATCTGGCCCTTTAGGGGGAAAGTCTGCTGGTCCCTGAGATGGAAAATACAGGCTTGAACCCCAGCTCATCACATGCTGGCTGTGTGACCTTGGACAGGTCAGTTTCTCTCTCTTAGTGTTTCCTCATCAGCAAGCTGAAGGCAGTGCCTCCCTTATATATTGCTTGGATGACTAAAATGACTTCATACGTGTCAAGTGCCTAGTACGTACAAAGCACTCAATATATGCTGGTGGTTGTGTGGTTTAGAAAAGGAGGCCAAAGACTCCTACTCCATGGAGTTATCTGATGCAGTGGAGATAGTGCCTGTGAAAACAGTTGACGAAAACATACAACTGTTTATTATTGTTCTAAATATCTCAAAGGCTTTTGAGATAATTCTCTGCTTCTTAATAATATTTATAATTTGGAGCCTTGAGAGTATAAAAGACCTCTAATTTCAGAGGAAGAAGGACCTCTGATCCACAAATCCAAACCCTCTCACTTAACCACCCAGGAAACTGTGCCCCCGCCAACCCCCAGCTGGGATTTGAACCTGCCCAGAACCAAAACCTGAGTATTTTTTTGACTGAACTCTGCATCTTCTCCCATAACGGATGCTCGAGAATCTGGGCCCATGTGTCTCTACATATCCGTGCTGCCTCTGAGCTCCCCACCAGAAGCCGTTGAACAGCACTCTGCCGCAGAGCACTGGCAGGTGGGGTTGGGGCAGTGGTTGGAACGAGATGCACATCCCCACACCCTTCAGGGGCTGCTACCCAGAAGCCTGCTGGGGTGGCCAGGGCTGACACTGCACCCCTGACAGCCTGCTTTCCTGGGGGGTGTCCTTTAAATGGGTTTGGACCAGGATCTACAGTAGCCTCTCCATCCATTTGCTTTGCTTCACAATTAACTGAGCAGCTCATACATGCTGGGCCCTGGGGATATACCAGTGAATGAATGACAAGCGCCTGCCCTTGGCTGTTGCCCCTTTGGACTTCTCAAAGGGGAAACAAGCAAACCAGTAAGCATCTGGGCAATTCAGCCCTGTGATCAACCTTCCTTTTGTCCTTCCAGGATTTCTGTCCCACACCGAACCCTGCACTGATGAATTGGAAGATTACTCTGGCCCTGGCAGTCGGCTCTGTGGATGGTAAGAGTTCAGAGGGACTGCTTTGGGGTAAATCAGATCTGGGCAGGGCTGCCTCCCTAGTTTGCAAAATGAAAACCCGGGGCCCCGTGTGCCAAAATTATTAAAAATGTCAAGATGACGACAGCAGGGCATTAAAGCAAGGACTGGGCCCACAACTTCTAGCCGGGTACCTGCCTGTGCCTCAGTTTTCTCATCTAAACAAGGCCCTGTTAAGGCCCACCTAAGGGCTGGTTGCGGCTGTAACGGAGATGAGGTATGGCAAGGGCCTATGAGAATAGTGCCTGTTTGTTACTCTTAGATACTGGTTATGCCTTAGGCAGCTCACGGTCAATACCAGGCGCTGTCCTTAGTTTTTAGGGACGTGTTTATGTCCTCTCTGCAGCCCTGCCGTGTAGGTACTATTATTCGAGCACCTCTGGATGGGGCAACAGAGGCCCAGAGAGGAGAGGGAGCTTGCCCAAGGTCACATACCGGTCAGTGGAAGAATCCGGATTCCAACCTGGGACATCCCGTCCCTGGTCTGTGTTCTTAACCTACCTGTGCGTCTCAGGAATGACACGTGACGGACACACACATGGGCACACACGTGCAGGAATGCACGCCTCTTCCCTGAGATGCTAACACCAAGCTTATGGTGTGAAATTTGCTCCATAACATGGGATTCTTTCTTTGCTTTCTCCTTCGTCTGTCTCCCGACTCAAGGGGGAGCCCCATCAGGACAGGGGCTGTCTTGCTCCCGGCTGCACCCCTGGCCCCCGGCACGGTGCTCAGCACACAGTAGGCCCTCAACAGACATGTGCTCAGCAAAGGGAGGCAGGAAGCAGGTGTCCAGCCAGGGCATTCGGATCCAGAATCAACAGCTGCAGTTCTCAGAACTTCAAGACTGTGTGGCCGAAGGACTTGTTCTGGGGAGATCCCGGAGCTAACGAAATCATCTCACTCACTCCTGGCTTTTCCCACCTGGGGTTCTCTCCACAGAGTGGGAGACAGGCATGGCAGGCCCAGCCCCCATCCTGGCAGGCCGCAGGGCGGGGACGGGGGTTGTGCTCTGGCAGCTGGGCCAGCAGCTGTCTGCCAGGCTCTCTGTGCCTGCCCCAGCTGGCCAGCTGGGCCCTGATGCCACCCCCCACCCCATGACACAGCAGAAAGTGAAACCAGAGTCCGCCCCTGCTGGCTGGGACCAAGCGCTCGCTGTTTCCCTGTAAAGCCACTGTCCCAGGGGGGCAGGCAGGGAGCTGGTGCCCAGGCCTGGCACGGGGTGGCTTGTCAAAGGAGTGTCCCTCTGGGCTGAAGGCGCTGCTGTAGCCCCTGCCTGTCCCCAGGGCCACTGGTGCTGTTTATGAACTACGGTAGCTGCCCAATGGGGCCCTGTGACTTCCTTGATCTGGGACAGAGGGTTTACTATTCTCCCCATCTCACTGAGACACTGAGGCCCAGAGAGGTGCCCTGCTGAGGAGGAAGGGTGCTGGGTCGTCACGACCCTAAGATGGGAGACAAATCCAAGCTAAGGGGGGTGAGGGGGTGGTGTAGGGGCAGAAATGTCATTGGTGTGGGCAGGCAGGGAAGGGGTGAGGGTACCCCTGAGAAGGGAGGACATGTGAATGTGACGCCCAGGCTGTCATGGGTGGAGCCCGCCACACATTTGAACTGGCGACCCAACTATGTGGCTGCTGAAAATCGCTGAAACACACACGAATTCTTAGTTCAGTGGGCCTAGGAAAGTTGAGCATATCGATCCCTGCGCCATCCTCAGGCCACCTCTACTATTCTTTGCTTATTATTTTTCTTCCAAGCAACTTACCCTTTTTCGCTTACATGAGTTGGGACAGGAGAGGGGGCCTTCTAAGCCCTACCCTCAACCGAAAAGCAGTTGCTTGCTGCAAATAGAAATTAGCCATACAAAGAAGTACCTAGGAAAATACCGTACACCTGGAGCCAGGTAGCACTTAGAATCTCCGGGTGGATCTGTGCATCTGACGTGGGAGGTGGCTATTCTAAGCTGTGGGTTTCATGCGGGAGGAAATGGTGGCCCAGAGAGGTTGAGCCACCTGCCTGGGGTGACACAGCAGCGGTCCCAGGGCTCAAGCAGGCCGATTCCAAAAACCCATGCTCCGCTGCGGGGCTGCGGTCTCCCCTCCTTGTTTGAGTCACCTCAGCATATGAGGCATGTGTTAGAAGTGTTAGTACCAACACCTTTCACGGCGAATGCTTTAACTTCCCCATTTTCAAAGCACCTTTGGGGCTCGTATAGCGCTTGGGCTCATTAAACCCTTGGGCGGCAACCATTGAACCCTTCGAGGCCCGAGCCTGGGGTGTGGCCCCTCCCTTGGCAGACAGGGAAAAGGAGGCAGAGGGTGGGAAAGCGACCTGGCTCAGGGATCGGGGCACGGGGGAGAAAGCCAGGACTGGCCAGGGCCCCCTGCCAAGGTGTAGATCCCAGAAGCCCCGCCGGGAAGGACCAGGCTGAAGGGTGAGAGTCGCCTCACTCACCTGGTCAAACAGGTAACTTGTGCTCCTTTCCCACCTTTCCCACGTTCCCCCATGCGCCCCTGTCCCCCCGGAGAGCAAAGGCGAACAGGCCCCACGGCTGCCCTGTTTCCCGGGCCTGACCTCCAACACTCTGCCCCTGGAGGCAAAAAGCAGAATTAGCAACCAGTGTCTGTGGATGGCGCCTTTCTCTTTCTCGTGGCCTAACCAGTTGAGAGCCCTGTTGTGAGTGCAGGGGGGACGTGTGTGCTGGGAGAATTGGGGGGGAACGTCTTTCTCTTCTTTTAGTTGCTGGAGGATCTCAGCACTGCCATCTTCCCAGCTGGCCCAGGGACCCCGAGGAATACTGCAAGAGCAATAAGGATTTTTAGGGGCATTATGATAGTGGAATGGAAACACATCTGCCCCCAAAAGTCCCTCATTTTCCCTGCGGTAACAAAGCAGCTGGGCAGGAAGTGGTGGCCCTCGGAGCACCAAGAGCCAAAACTAAAAAGGAAAAAATGTACAAAGTTAGAGCAGACTTTAAACAAGCCAAAGTTTTCACGGTATGCGGCGGCTCCGCCCAGGCGCCCCAAAAGACTGATGATTATTGGCCAATAATTGGCTAAATACGTCGCTGTGCAGCGGCTTCGAGACAGACGCGCCTCCTCTGTGCTCAGAACACCGATCGGGAGTCTCAGCAGGGTAGAAGCATCATTCCCTGACACCAGGCCGCTTCCAGGACTCGCCTGTGACGTTTCCCCAAGACCCCGACGGATTCTTCCCGAACTCTCCTTACCGATCTAAGGGAACCATGCAACCATCAGTACCTCCTCGTGTGGAATGTGGGAAAGGCAGTCCACATGGAAACCCAGGGGAAAATATCTGGAAAGGGGAGCAGTTGTTCGCACAGCCAGCCATACAACCAGAGGGTGAAAGGCTTGGGTAGGGGAGCTTGGTGGTCGTAGCTGATGGGGCAGAAGCAGGTGGAGGAGGGGGGATCCCTGCTAAGGTCCAGGAAGCCATCTCTCAGGTTTGGCTCCTGGATGTCCAGCCCAGGGGCTCCCCTGGGGCCGGTGGCCTGCCAGCTCTCTGCAAGGTGCAGGTCCCCCATGCCGGTCAGCACCCCTGGGCCCTGAAAGGGTTAACCTCTCCCCTGGTTGTTGACACCCGAGGAGGGCTTGCTCCCTCAGCAAGCTGGCATATCACACTGGGCCATCGAGAGAAGAGGGGGCTGAACACAGCCTCTGTGAGCTCCGTGAATGGAGGCCGCCTCTGCCTTATCGCCATCAGAACGAAAACGGGACGCAAAGCCTTCCCGACGCAGAACCGGCTCCCCGGGTGCTCGCTGGCTCCCTGGCACCTGTCGCGTGGCCCCGGAGGCCTGGCAGGGACTCGGGGCATCTGTGCCGGTGAGCTCCTGGCCGTCTGGGCCAGGCCTGCAAGGGGGCGATTCTACACTCGCCATGTGACAGCTGGCAACCCGGCCCGGATCTCTCCTTTCAAGCAGCACCTAAAATATTCTCTGGGTGAAGCTGAGGCTAAATATGGCACGGCCTGCGAGTGCCTGGTCCGGACCTTTTAATGCCATTCTAAGATACAATCAGGAGCTCACAAGGCCTTTAGGTGGCCTGGAGTCCAGTTGCTGGGGCCAAATGGGAGTCCCGAGGGACTGGCTGACTCAGGGCCGGGTGCAACATGTCTGAGCGGGCTTCTTCCCTGCAAGCTCGCCTCTGGGATGCCCACCCAGTTCTCTCTCGGCTGCCCCCCCCACCAGACTGGCTCCGGGGCCCCTCATCTGCCCAGCACGCCCTCTGATGGGCCTCCGATGCCTTCTCCCCATGTTAGGGCTGCAACCCTGCCCTGCTAGCCTGGGTCTTCCTTGCTGCCTGAGGGAAGAGGGCTGGGGAAGGCAGCAGTTTGCATGGGCGGCTTGCACAGTAGCTGAGATGCCTAAGTGCACGCTCAGCTGCTGGCCCTGTGCCACGCCCCTGGGCCCACCCCAAATATGAGGATCCCAGGATCCCGGAGAGGACTTCCGGCTGGCCTGCAAAAGCACAGCTCTGCCCCTGAACCTTCTAGCCTCACGTCTGCTCTCTCACAGGCGGATTTGTCCCGAGCCCCTAGAATGGGGTTTCCCTCTGAGCATCTGGGAGGCTCTGCTTAGCAAAGTGGGCTTCTGCCCTCAGCAGAGACCACGTGGTAAATGGGACAGTAAGCCCTGCAGAGCCTCTGGGGAGGCTGCCCTGAGGAGCCAAACACCCCTCTTCTAGCCAACAAATGCTGCCAGCCAGGTCCCGGCAGCAGAGACCCTCCGCGCACCTGTCCGGGGGCTCGTTTGGGCTCCAGTGGCACCTCTAAGGCCACGCTCAGGCCTGGGCTGGCAGCGGTCCAGGCTGCCTGGGGCAGAGATGCCAACAGGCCTGGGCACTGATTTCACGCACGATTCCAACAAGAGGGCCTAGCTCTCTGCATGCCTCTGAGAAAGTTTTCACACCACGCTGCACAGCTAACTTCAGGCTCAAGGCGGCCACCACCTCCCTTCCCCGCGGAGGCCAAACGAATCCTGGGCAAAAGGCTCCATTTGCCCCATCTTCCGGGTGCATTTTAAACATGGCTTTCTTGTGACACCAACAGCAGTTTTCACTTCCTACGTGTGTGTGTGTCTCCCTTTCGTGGAGCAGTGTGGCCATTCAGGGACGCCCGAGGAACAATTTTGCCTGGTGGTTCCTTAAATGCAGATGCTTGATATAAGGAAGATGATGTACGATCCGAAACTTGAAGGCTCTGTAAACACTGACAGGCCTCCTACAACCCAGGCGGGCATCGGATCACTGGCTACTCTAAAGGGAGACCAGAGGAGGCCTGGGGGCTCAGGGTGGTGGAGGCACCCCAAGGCTCACTCCTCCCGAACTACCTCTTCCACCCTTTTGCTTGAAAAGCCTGCGTGGCTACTGGGCCGGCGAAGTCGATGGTGGTTTGCCTCACGGTCGTGTGGTGGTTTTGTTTCCCTCATTCCGTACATAAGCAGCAAAAAAAAAAAAAAAAAAAAAAAAAGCACTTTACATGTTCCCAGGTTTGGGATGCTGGGCAAGAGAGAAAATTCCAGAACAATGTTTTATTTTGGTGGAGTGTGCACGTTTTTTTCTGGCAAGTAAGCCTGAGGACCGAGTTTCCCTTAACCGTGATCACGCTAATTTTTATCCTCACCTCCCAAAAAAGCTGTATTTACTCCACGATCCCAATTAAAAGAGGGTGAGCCGATCTGCTACTAGAAAGCCATACCTTTACCTGGTGAGAATCATCTTTCTGTTCTTAATATAAGGTGGAGTGTGTGTGTGTGTGTTTTGGGGGGTGGTGCTGGGGAGCAAGAAATAGAGGGAGTGTCCCCTTGTAGGGACTTTCCCACCTTTCACTGGTTTGAGTCATAAACGCATGTTTTATTCTTAAGGAAGTATTCTTCTCATTGCACTACCCCCTCTAAATATTTTACCCCTGGCTAGAACACATTTCCCCCCACACCGTCGAAACATTTGTGTCCAGATGAGGTTCCCTGTATCTTGTATGTTGCTAAGAACTAACTTCCAAGTTTCTTTTTTCTTCTAAATCCACACATCTTGGGGGGGGGTGGGTAGCAACCACTTAATGAAATTTCACACAGACAGGCCAAAGGAGAAATGCCAAAATGCATGTAGCATATTCAGCAGTTCTTGTTAATTTGTGCGTGTGCGTGCGTGCGTGTGTGTATGTGTGTGTGTGTGTTTTCTTACCGCTGCGGGGAGGGCAGGGAGAGGGTGGTGGTAGGAATATGCAAAGGAGCTGTGATTCTCTGCCGAAGTACTGAGACTTCTCACTGCAGAGCCCTGATTTATAAGCCCTTCTCCATACTACCGTGCCTGTTTCCAGACTCCAAAGGGGGGAAAAGTTCCGCTCAATGTATTCAGAGTTACATGCGCCTTTCAGGGGGCTGCGTGTCAGCCAGGGCTGTGCCGTTGCAAACGCTCGCAGGAAAGCAGGCTCGCTTCGCACTCAGCACGAAACTCTGTCTGATTTTCCCCACTTCACAACCCAGTCATGTTAACATACGGCTTCAGCGCCTGGATGCGAGCTCAGTGTCTTGGCGCAATATTCTGCTTTCCGGCCTCGTTAATTCGCGCAACACACCCGATTTGTAGAAGTATCATTAAAGGCTAATTTGGCGAGATATCCCTATTTAGCAAAGCAAATAGGATCTGACAGCTCTCTGGGGCTGCCAGGGGGGGCGACAATTCAGCAAAGCACAAACACAATTTGTGTCACAACGTGACAATTTCCCATCCATGAGCCACGCTGGGACCGTGGACTCTTGAAAATTGTGCTGTTTCATCGTGTCCCGTAACAAAGAGAGAGAACTCGGGAAGTAAAGAACTGTTTTTGCCAAGGCCCCGGAGCGCAAATGTCATCTGTGTGTACATATATCATGTCTGTTAAACACAGAATTTTCTATCAAGAACCCTGTGTTCCAAAGTTCATCACGTGTAGGTCACTTTCCTATTCGGTGCTGTGGACACCTGACCAAAATCCAGATTTGCAAGTAAATCAACTTAAGGTATGTGGGTGTCTCTGTATAGGTTACAACCAGAAGGCAGGTGTGTGTGTGTGTAAATTAATACAACTTAATAAGGTGAATGTTCTGGGAAGGGGATTTGTGCCCCATCACCCTTGTCTTAGAGAGCTCCTGTGAACACACTATTCTGAGTTTCTTATGAAATGGCTCAGAGCAAGGCACCGAAGAAATACCGTGACTTCCCGTAGAAGCCAGCGGAGCGGTGCTCCTTTGACCAATGTGAAGACAAATCTAAGGTCATTACCATTCACAGCTTCAACGGTGTTTGATTTGGAGGGTGTCAAACCGGGATGCCACTCATTAACTTCAAATCCTATCCTATACGACATCTCATTAAACCACTGGGCAAAAAAAAAAAAAAAAAATTGTACAATTCCCTTATCTCCTTCTGGCCTCCCAAGGTAAGAGGCCCTTAAAAACTTAGCCGGTTTAACAAACTGAGCGTGTGCGTGCGTGCGCGCGCGCACACACACACACACACACACACACACACACACACACACGACTATCCACCCCCCCCAACAGGCTTTCACTTTTACCAAAAGTAGCAAACCTCCCCCCCTTTCTCCAGTCAGCTTTTAGAAGGCAACTTGGAGGTGTTAGCACTTGGCTCTCTCTCCACTGGCTGCTGGGCCTGAATCCCTCGATGTTTAGAATGACCCCAAAAGCGGGACTTTGTGGGCCAGTTGGATAAAACATAAACTCATCTCGCCCTCAAAACCCCGATTCTGGGACCACAGCTTCCAAAACCTTTCGAAAGAAGTGTGTTCCCCTCTACAGCTCGCAGCACTGGGGCAGGCTGCCTCTGAGGCAGGATTTTGGAGAATCCTGGATAATTAAAGGAATCCTGGGTTTTCCTACAGGGGTTGACAGTTGATCTCAGGGAAAAGCCAGGATGGTGGTGGAAGGGATGGGGGCAGGTATTTGCCCACCCCAAAGGGGGTACCTTTTCCCTCTCCTGCCCCCAGCCCCACGGTTGGGCCCAAAAGCTTCCCAGGGAAAACGCTGGGCCCCCAAAATGTCCCTTAGCAAAGCGCAAAAGGAGTGCCCTTGGTGCCGCATACAATCCCCACCCCACCCCCAGCTAAAGTTTAGTTATTTATGCCCTTAATTGTCCCTCATTAAAGTCAAATTTGCTGCTTGCCCGGATTGGGGGAAATTATTTCCACCTTAATAGCTCAATTAGCCTCTGGGTTCCGAAAAGGCCACCCCCCCACCTTTTCTCCCCATTTTAAACCCCCTCTCTTTTTCACAACTTCTCCTAAAAATAAATTATAAATATGGATGTGTCCTCAGAAGATCTGAGCGGCACATTCCAACGCTCCCCACGGTGGGTACTGGAAGCAGGAGAAAGCAGAATGGCCACTCCCCCCCCATCCCCAAATCAAAATGCCTCCCCCCCCTTCTTCCCCTAACTTTTGCAGGAGCAACACGGTGTGGTCTGGGCCCTGGCACCCTAGTCTGCCCCCCGGAACCTAGTTGTGTTTTTTTTTTCCCCCCGCTCCTGCCCATCAAAAGCTAAGCCAACGTGCTATGGCCGCCTGCTCCTCGAGGGGGAGGGAGGGAGGGGGCAACCAACTTTACTTCAGGGAGGTGGTAACTCTCTGGGGACTGTCCTCTCCTGCTTTGGGCGGTCCCCCGGGGCCCGGGCCGAGCCAGCGCGGCCCGGGGCGCACGTGGAGAGGCGGG